>NC_090399.1:19450456-19786081 GCF_036365525.1 Heterodontus francisci
TTTCTCCTAAAGGCTGCGATGCCTCTATATTTCGGTCATGCCATCAAGCCCCACAAGCTACAAACCTCCTCCCTGCCAGAAAAATACAGGAAGACACAAAATGCAGATACATGGGCACCATTGCTCATGCCTCTATCCAATCCAGAGGGCCCGGGTGACACACAGTGACCAAGGCCGGCCTCTGGAATCACCTCAGCCGAGCAGTCAAGTGCAGGGTGCAAACCAGCGTAATTCATGCACTGAGTGGACCATCACTTCCACCTCGCTACAGCTGAAATGGGGAGGCATTGTATCTTTCCATAAGCTCACCTCAGATCCTGTACAATTTCTCCCATCTCTGTATGGTCTAAACAACCTCCCTGGTGGGAAGCTTGGCTGGAACAAGGCAAGGGCAAGATGGCAGGCATACCCGACTATCCCCTACCCATGTATAATTGAAATAAAGCCCTCCATTTTAAAATTCTCAGCCTTTTTTCCAAATCCCTCTATGACCTTGACCCTCCCCGTCTCTGTAACCTCCTCCAGTCCTACAACCCTCCCAGATCTCTACGCTTCTCTTGCACAACCCCAGTTTTCACAGCTCCGCCATTCCTACCTGGGCCCTAAACTCTGGAATTCTCCACCCCTCTCTCTCTCTCTCCCCCTTAAGGCTGTTCTTGATACCTGCTTTTTAGACCAAGCTTTTGAGCACCTGTCCTAATATCTCATGTGGCTTGGTGTCAAATTTTGTTTGCTAATGTTCCTGTTAAGCACCTTGCGACATGTTACTGTATGAAGGGCGCTGTGCAAATGCAAGTTGCTTTTGCTGCTGTATCCGATCCACAAAGAGCCTGTGCCTGCACTGAATTAAGAATAACCTGAACGCCATTTTCTGCAAATATCAACTTAGTTGGCTCCCTCCATGATATCAGAACTAACCTCACTGCATCCAAAAACTGCAAGCAAACTACCAACAGCCCCTGCCAATGGGTAAATTTGCCCAGATGACTAGACAGCTCCATGGCACTCGAAGGGCTAAAAAAAACAACAGACAGGGCATTCATTTGAACATCCAAGTTGCTGACAGGGTCAATGAGCACTGAAAGGCTCTTCTCAAGCAGTTCCTTCAATTCTCTTTGAACGCAAGGCAAATCACCCCGCCGAGTGCTCATGATGCACCACTAACAGTTAGGTTAACTCAAGCGCCTGAACCAGATATTTATACCATAAAATTCACAGGGGAAGGTGAACCTTTGGCCTATTCGACTCATCTTTCCAGAATACTAACGCTGTCCTTCGGCATCTGCCGCACCCCCCCACCCTCCACTACTGCCTTTCCACAGCGGAGCCCCTCCCTCGCCCCTTCATTACTGCCTTTCCACAGCACAGCCCCTCCAACGTCCTTCCACTACTGCCTTTCCACAGCGGAGCCCCTCCCCCACTGCCTTTCCACAGCGGAGCCCCTCTCCCACCCCTCCACCACTGCCTTTCCACAGCACAGCCCCTCCCGCGCTTTTCACTACTACCTTCCCACAGTATAGCCCCTCCTTCGCCTCTTCACTACTGCCTTTCCACAGCGGAGCCCCTCCCCCACTGCCTTTCCACAGCACAGCCCCTCCAACGCCCTTCCACTACTGCCTTTCCACAACAGAGCCACTCCCACGCTCTTCACTACTACCTTCCCACAGCACAGCCCCTCCCCCACCCCTCTACTACTGCCTTTCCACAGCGGAGCCCCTCTCCCACCCCTCCACTACTGCCTTTCCACAGCGGAGCCCCTCCCCCACTGCCTTTCCACAGCACAGCCCCTCCCCCGCCCCATCACTACTACCTTCCCACAGCACAGCCCCTCCCCCACCCCCTACTACTGCCTTTCCACAGCACAGCCCCCCCCCCCGCCCCTTCACTACTACCTTCCCACAGCACAGCCCCTCCCCCACCCCCTACTACTGCCTTTCCACAGCACAGCCCCTCCCCCACCCGTCTACTACTGCTTTTCCACAGCGGAGCCCCTCCCCCACTGCCCTTCCACAGCACAGCCCCTCCCCCGCCCCTTTACTACTGCCTTCCCACAGCGGAGCCGCTACCCCGGCCCGCTACTACTGCCTTTCCACAGCACAGCCCCTCCCCGCCCCTTTACTACGGCTTTTCCACAGCAGAGCCCCTACACCGGCCCTCCACTACTGCCTTTCCACAGCACAGCCCCTCCCCCGCCGCCTTTCCACAGCGGAGCCCCTCCCCCACCCCTCTACTACTGCCTTTCCACAGTGGAACCCCTCCCCCACCCCTCTTCTACTGCCTTTCCACAGTGGAACCCCTCCCCCACCCCTCTTCTACTGCCTTTCCACAGCGGAGCCCCTCCCCCACCCCTCTACTACTGCCTTTCCACACCGTTATCCCCCCACCCCCACTGTTCCATTATAACTGTCACAGCTGCACCGAGCTGAACATTTCATCAGAAGGACAGCATCTTGAGCAACCCCTTTCCCTTCACCCCCAGAATGGCACTAGGATGCCAGGCCGGACTGCGTGCTCAGCTCCTGGAGTTGGGCTCAAACACACAATCTCGAATGCCAGTGACTTAACAAAGCCGATACTCTGATTATAAACCAACAGAAAACAGTGGACAGCACACAGCAAGGGGCTGCACACCCTGTGACAGTCGGGTACTTACCAAAGACAACAGGCTGCATCAGAAGCTGTCCAACTAGCCCAGTGATCATCTGAGCCAGAGAGGCAGGGCCAGCGCCAGCGCCAGGGCCAGGGCCAGGGCCAGGATCAGAGTCAGGGGCAGGGGCAGGACCAGGAGGAACCTGGAGTGGGAGAGAAAATACAGAAAGTAGCGAGATGTCTGTAAGGAAATCACTCAAAATACTGTTATGAAAGTGCTTCCATTTTTAAATATTTTTTGAGGACTCATGTTTAAGAATAGTGGAAACTGATTCATTTGAAAGACCCAAGAGATTCCATAGGTGCTGGACATCTTTTTTTTAAAAAAAAGGTCACTGGAAGGACATGGGACTTTGTGTAGAAACAAGCCCTTACTGGAAGCCACATGGCTTAAGCTAAATAAACAGCAGGAGCCTTGATGACTATAGGAGTTGTTTACAGAGAAGTGACATGTCAAGATTTAGGGAGGTCAAAAGAGTTGGTTTTGTTTTTGGATACTGTTTTGGTTCAGCTGGGGGTAAGCCTGCTAACAGAGAAGCTACCAGCTCATCCTTTTTCCACCTCTGAGAAACCCTGAGAATCCAGTGTGATAGCTAAAACCCCTGATGCACTGAAACTCCTGGAAAGCCTGCCAGACTAATCCTCGACATCGCCTGAAAAGAACTGCTCCAAAAAGATCCCACTGACAGCTGTCTACGCGTATTTGGATGCCACAATAAAGGACAACCTGGGAACATATCTTATCCTTTTCCTTCAAGGATTAACAAGTATTTGGTCAAGTTTATTTTTGTCAAGAAATCTCTGCAGAGAAACCTTCTTTATTTTTTCTTTAACTAGTGTGTGTTGGGTTAACTTAGAAGGGAACTTTCATATTTCAACCTGTGTGTTAATAAGCTTTGCATCTTTATTGAATAAGTCTTGTTTTATAATAAATGAATAATTTTGTTGTTAAAGAAACCTGGTTGGTGGATTTTATTCTGAAACTAAAATAGATAAAGTATATAACTGGCCGTATCGGTAACTGGATAAAACATTTAAATATATGCTGTGACCTGTGGAGAGTGGAACTAGAGAAAGACAGCACACTCCTCCAGCCACAGTCGTAACAATACAAAGATATAACCTTAATATATCCAAGCCTTGTGCTATTAATTCATGCAGTGAACATTATGGGCTTTCTGGGGGCAATACAAATTACATGCATAATCGTAGGATTTCTGGTCTTGTTACTTTTAGCATCTCCTGCCAGACGCATTCCACCTGAAGACTGAGAGGGATGGCTGCAAGGTGCAGGAGGGTGAGTGAGTGTGACGTGAAAATGCTCTGCGATATTATTTGGAATTCGAGACTGGCCTCTTTTGGTCCTGTACTTTCCGATGTCCCGCTTAAAACAAGACGGATGGATAAGACTGCTTGTCGTGCAGAGATTTTCATTGTGGAAATGAGTCAGTGGCTTTACAGCATCTCTGTGCTACCGTTTATCTTTGAACGTTACCTGTGCGCCAGGTTGTGGGCCCGATGCTGTCTGGGTCTGTCGTGGCGGAGGAGGTGGAGCTCTGGTAATCACCACTCGGGCAGGCGAAGTTTGAAACCCGGGAACCTGCTGCCCTGTTGGGGAGGGGGAAGAATGAATAAGACACAAAGAGAAAAACAAGTGGCTGGGCTCAAGTGTAACATGAGCTGTTTCTTCTGACAAAAAGCACCACAAGCAGTAACCTCTCTCCACCCCCAGCCCGTCTACCGCCACTGATCAGATAGGTCCAAGAGGCACCTGCCCCTACCACACTTCCATTGGCAAGAGCCCCAAATCACATAACACACCAAGATAATGATCGGGAAGCGGCAAATGTGTCTTGCTTGGAATTATGAGAATCAAGATAATGATCAGGAAGTAATGAATTTTTTTTTTTATACATGGAATTACAATGAACACTCAAGTCCCTTTTACTTTTGTGTAAGGTGCACTAGCTCTTGCTGATCCTGATCTGTGAGGACCTTCCCCCGATATCAGAAAAGATGCAAGAGGAACAAAAAGTAGCTTTATGTACAGCTCTTCCACCGCTGCTGAATCCACTCTTCATTAACAGTCAAGTGCATTGGGCATCAATGGAACGATTTGATACGTCGTTTATTTTTGGGGCAGTGTTGCCACAAAGCATCTTTTGCTAGCTTTACTTAACTGGCAGCGCCCGGGTCAGGGCAAAAGATTGAGAGCTCATGCCCCACTGCAGGGCTTTAGCACATCTTCCACTCAGACGCTCCAATGTACTGCTGCAGGGAGGGAGCGCTGCACCGTCAAGAGGTGCCGCTCTTTGAAGGAAACAGTCTGCCGGCTGTAATAGTTCAGGAAAACACTACAGATCTGGAGGTGCTTTTCAGAGACAAGCAGCGAGTTCTCCCAATGCCATGGCGAATCGTCTTTCTCCCAAACACTAAGAATACACTGACAGCTCAATCACCCTTTTGTAGTCGGTGGGCATCTACTGTGTTCGAGAGTGTGAAGCACAGAGTTATCCAGGAACAGAGTGCATCGTAAACTAAGTGCAAAAGTCGTGAATTTGATAAGAGTGGGAATTCGGTGCAGAGGGAGAAGGAGTGCTGCTTTTTATTCTTTTTGTTTTACCTCCAGTAGCTGGTGTTTTTTTCTTTTGTCTCCAAGCTATGAAACTGTAACTTGCTGATACTTTACAAAATTAGTAACTAACTAACTAATCAAATAAATAAATAAGGTTAGACAGACATGGCAGGGCAGGTGGTATGCTGTGACTGCAACATGCGAAAGTTTGCGGAAAGCATCGCATTCCCAGATAACAGCATCTGCGGTAAGTGATTGCAGCTAAAGCAACTTCAGCTCAGAGCTGTTGAGCTACAGTCCGAGCTGCAGACATCAGGGAAGGGGAGAGTTACTGGGACACTTTGTTCCAGGGGGCAGGGGGCAGGCTAAGCAGAACTTTAGAATTGGTCAATGGTCAAGGACAGGAAGGTGTGACTGCGAGTCAGGCAGGTATGGGGATCCGGGATTTAGTGGAAGGAGGAGCCTGGGCCATTGACTGCCTACTTACTACCGGCATGGACGAGAACAAGGACTGCAGGATGGTTGGGCAAACTGACCACAGCACCATGGTGCAGGAAATCATTCAAGTGGCAGCGGGTGGAGTGAAAAGGAATGTGGCAGTGATAGGGGACAGTACAGGCAGGGGAATAGATACCGTTCTCTGCAGCGGTGACCGGGAGTTCCAAAGGTTATGTTGCTGGCCCGATGTCAGGGTTAAAGGCATCTCCTCGTGGCTGGAAACAAACTTGGAGCGGGAGGGAGAGGATCCAGTTGTTGTGGTCCATGTAGGAACCAACGAAATAGGTAAAACTAGGAATGATGTCCTGCTGAGAGTTTGAGGCGTTTGGGTCCAAATAAAAATGCAGAACCTCAAAGATAATGATCTCTGGATTGTTATCCGAGCCACACACCAACTGGCATAGGGTCAAGCAGATTAGAGAATTAAACATTGGCTGAAAGTGTGGTGTGGGAAGAAGGGGTTTTGATTCATGGGGCACTGGCACCAGTACTCAGGGAAGAGAGAGCTGCTCTGTTGGGATGGGCTCCACTTAAACCGGGATGGGATCAGTGTCCTCACAAATTGTATAACTAGGACTGTGGTTAGGGTTTTAAACTAAAAGTTGGGAATAGGGATGGGGGGGGGGGGGCGCGAACGGGGTTGAGGGGGGAGAGAAGGGGTTACTGATGTGAGAAGGTTTCAGTTGAAGGGGGATATAGCAATCTAAAGAGAAAAGGCGAGGCAATAGAGCACTGTCATGATTTGGATCAAGATAAGCAGAGTGGGACCGGAAGGGACATAGAGTTTAGTGCATCTGCCAGTAAGGCCCATGCAAAAAATAGTAGTTAAAAAAAATTAAAAGGCTGAATGTGCAAAGCACTTGTAAAAAGATGGATGAGCTAACAGCACAAAGAGAGATAAATGTTTCAAGTCTAACTGACAGTAGAGAAACACGTTGCAAGGTGACCTGGTGTGGGAAATAAATACTCCAGGATACACAACATTCTGAAAAGACAGACAGAATGGAAAAGAGGAGCAGCCCTGATAATAAAAGATAACAAACGCAGTAGTGAGAAGGGATCTTGGCTCAGATGATCAGGAAGTAGAATCAGTATGGGTAGAGATTAGGAATAACAAGGGTCACAAAACACTGGTGGGAGTAGTTTACAGGCCCACTTGTAGCAGTTATGCTGCAGGACAGAGCATTAAGCAAGAAATAATTAATTGCAGCATGTAACAAAGGAAATACAATAATTATGGGGGAACTTAAATCTTCATTAAGACTGCACAAATCAAATTGGCAAAGAAGATTAGTTTGCAGAATGCTTTTGCAACAGTTTCCTGGAACAATACGTTGTGGAACCAACTAGGAATAAAGTTATTTTAGCTCCAGTATTGTGCAATGAGGCAGGCTTAATTAGTAATCTCACAGTAAAAGATCTGCTGGGTAAAAGTGATCCTAATACAATTAAATTCCATATTAAGTTTGAAAGCGACATACTCCAGTCCCAAACAAGAATTTTAAACTTAAAGAAACCCAATTACATAGGTATGAGGTGAGGCTGGCTTACGTTGATTAGGTAAATAAACTAAAAGGTATGGCAGTAAATAAACAGTGGGAAACATTCAAAGAAACAATTCAAAATGTTCAACGAAAACAGATTCCATTAAAAAACAAAAACTCTGAGAAAGATCCATCCGTGGCTTACTAGGGAAGTTAAGGATAGTATTTAGATTAAAGGCTTATCATGTTGCAAAGAATAGAAGTAAGCCTGAGGTTCGGGTGTACTTTAGAAACCAGCAAAAGGCAATCAAAAAGTTGAGAAACAGGGGAAAAAATAGAACTAGCCAGGAATTTAAAAAGATTGTACGAACTTTTACAGGTGTATAGAAAGATTAGCTAAAGTAAACACTGGTCTGGTAGAGGCAGAGAAAGGAGAAATTATCATGGGGAATGAGAAAATGGCAAGAGAAATTAAACAGTCGAAGTCACGAATTACAACCAGAAATAGAGGATAACCAAGGGGCTAATAAGAGTGAGGAACGTGAAGTAATTAATATCAGCAGAGAAAAAGCATTTGAGAAACTTAAGGGACTAAAAGCCGACAAATCCCCAGGACACAAATTTTCAAATCCTCTCTGGCCACAGGAGAGGTACCAGAGGACTGGAAGCGAATGTGGTACCATTATTCAAGAAGGGTAGTAGGGATAAACCAGGTAATTACAGGCCGGTGAGTCTGACATCAGTGGTTGGGAAAATATTGGAAAACATTCTGAGGGACAGGATTAATCTCCATTGGAGAGGCAGGGATTAATCAGGGATAGTCAGCATGGCTTTGTCAGGGGGAGATCGTGTCTAACTAACTTGATTGAATTTTTCGAGGAGGTGACTAGATGTGTCGATGAGGGTAAAGCATGGATTTCAGTAAGGCTTTTGATAAGGTCCCACATGGGAGATTGGTTAAGAAGGTAAGAGCCCATGGGATCCAGGGCAATTTGGCAAATTGGATCCAAAATTGGCTTAGTGGCAGGAGACAGAGAGTAATGGTCGAGGGCTATTTTTGCGAGTGGAAGCCTGTGACCAGTGGTGTACCCAGGGATCGGTGCTGGGACCTTTGCTGTTTCTAGTGTACATTAATGATTTAGACGTGAATATAGGAGATATGATCAGTAAGTTCGCAGATGACAAAAATTGGTGGTGTTGTAAATAGTGAGGAGGAAATCCTTAGATTACAGGGAGATATAGATGGGCTGGTAAGATGGGCGGAGCAGTGGCAAATGGAATTTAATCCTGAAAAGTGTCAGGTGATGCATTTTGGGAGGACTGACAAGGCAAGGGAATACACAATGGATGGTAGGACCCTGGGAAGTAGAGGGTCAGAGGGACCTTGGTGTACTTGTCCGTAGATCACTGAAGGCAGCAGCACAGGTCGATAAGGAGGTTAGGAAGGCATATGGGATACTTGCCTTGATTAGCCGAGGCATAGAATATAAGAGCAGGGAGGTTATGGTGGAGCTGTATAAAACGTTAGTTAGGCCACAGCTGGAGTACTGTGTAAAGTTCTGGTCACCACACTATAGGAAGGATATGATTGCACTGAAAAGGGTGCAGAGGAGATTCACCAGGATGTTGCCTGGGCTGGAGAATTTCAGCTATGAAGAGAGACTGAAAAGGTTAGGGTTGTTTTCCTTAGAACAGAGAAGGCTGAAGGGGGACATGATTGAGGTGTACAAGATTATAAGGGGCATTGATAGGTTAGATAGGAGGAAATGTTTTCCCTTAGCGGAGGGGTCAAGAACCAGGGGGCATAGATTTAGGGTAAGGGGCAGGAGGTTTAGGGGAGATTTGAGGAAAAAATTTTCACCCAGAGGCTGGTTGGAATCTGCAACGCACTGCCTGAAGAGGTGGTGGAGGCAGGAACCCTCACAACATTTAGATGAGAACTTGAAATGCCATAGCATACAGGGCTACGGGCCAAGTGCAGGAATATGGGATTAGAATAGTTGGTTGCTGTATGGCCGGCACAGACACGATGGGCCGAAGGGCCTGTTTCTGTGCTGTATAACTCTATGACCCGATGGTCCACATCTTAGGGTTCTAAAAGAGGTGGCTGCAGAGATAGTGGATGCACTTTTATGATTTTCCAAAATTCCCTAGATTCTAGAATGGTCCCAACGAATTGGAAGTTAACAAACCTTACACCGTTACTCAAGAAAGGTGGGGGAAAGAAAACAGGGAATTACAGGCCAGTTAGTTTGACATCTGTCATCGGGAAAATGCTGGAATCTATTATGAAGAAAGTTTTAACAACGAACTTAGAAAGCATGGTAAGATCAAAGTCAACATGGTTTTACAAAAGCAAAATCATGTTTGACAAATTTATTAGGGATTTTTGAGGATTTAACTAGTGGGGTAGATAAAAGGGAACCTGTAGATATAGTATAAAAGGCATTCGATAAGGTGCCACATGAAAGGTTAATAGCAAGATAAGGGCTCATGGAGTTGGGCATAATATATTAGCAAGGATGGAGGATTGTTAATGGGCAGGAAGCTGACAGTCAGGATAAACAGGACATTTTCAAGTTGGTGGGCTATAATTAGTGTTGTGCCACAAGGATCAGTGCTGGGGCCTCAGCTATTTACAATCTATATTCATGACTTAGAAGAGAGAACGAGTAAAGTATCTAAGTTTGCTGATGATACAAAGTTACGTGGGAATGCAACTGGTACGCAGGGCACAAAAAATTCTGCGAAGAGATATAGACAGGTTAAGTGAGTGGGCAACAAGGTGACAGATGGGAGTATAACGTAGGCAAGTGTGAGGTTATTCGCTTTGGTCGTAAGGAGAGAAAACCAGAACATTTTTTAAAAGGCTGAAACTTCGAAATGTCGATGTCCAGAAAGACTTGGGTGTACTAGTACAAGGAAGACAAAGGTAGCTTGCAGGTATAGCAAGCAATCAGGAAGGCAAATGGCATGTTGGCCTTTATTGCAAGGGGATTGGAGTACAGGAATAAAGAAGTCTTGTTACAATTGTACAGGGCTTTGGTGAGACCACACCTGGAATACTGTGTGCAGTTTTAGTCTCCACCGTTAAGGAAGGATATACTTGCACTGAAGGCAGTACAGTGAAGGTTCATTAGATTGGTCCCTGGGATGAGAGGGTTGTCCTATGAAGAGAGGCTGAGTAAATTGGGTCTGTATACTCAGGAGTTTATATGAGAAGTGATCTCATTGAAACTTACAATATTCTGAAGGGGCTGGATAGTTTAGACACTAAGCGATTCCCCTGGATGGGGAATCTAAAACACGGGGGAAACAGTCTCAGGATAAGGGGCCAATCATTTAGGACTGAGATGAGGAGAAATTTCTTCACTCAGAGGGTTGTGAATCTTTGGAATTCTCTACCCCAGAGGGTTGCGGATGCTCCATCGTTGAGTCTATTTAAGGCTGAAATTTTTGGTCTCTTGGAATCAAAGGATATGGAGAGCGGGCGGGAAAATAGAGTTGAAGCAGATGAGCCACGATTGTATTGAATGGTGGAGCAGGCTCGAGGGGCTATGGTCTACTCCTGCTCCTATTTGTCACGCTTTTACAAATGGGTCCCACGTTGGCTTGCATGACAAGCCAATGAAACTGTAGTGTCGCAACATTCCGTCACTTGACTGCGTGCTAAAGACAATGCCAAACATTTAGAGGCTTTTTTTTTTGTTCCACATTGTGAACTGCAATATTGCGTAAAACTCTCCTCATCCAAACCCTCAAACATCCTTTAGAAAAGAAAATTATGGTTTCGCAATAATCATGCAGATGTCCCAAAATTACTTCCTATCCCATTATAATGAATTGCATAACATACAGACTCAGACTACTTTCCCACGTTCTTTCTCTCTACACACCCCTAGAGCTATCTACATTAACCCTCTGTTGTGCAGTTTAATGCAATTGCTGTGCTAGTCACAGAATCTTACAGTGAAGGCGGCAGCCACCTGGCCTGTCGTGTCCTTGCCGGCTGCTTGAAAGAGCTGCCCAATTCAGTCCCATGCCCCAGCTTCTTCCCTGTAACCCAGTCAATTAGCCCTCTTCAAATACACGTCCAATTGCCTTTGAAAGTTGCTGTAGAATCTAATTCCATCAATCTTTCAGCTAGTGCTCCAGATCTCAACAACCCTCTCAGACTCATGATGGCACAGGAGGCTATTTGGCCCATCCAGTCCATGCCTGCTCTCTGTAGAGCAATCCAGTCAGTCCCATTTCCCCATTCTATCCCCATAGCCCTGCATATTTGTTTTCCTCAAGTGCCCATTCAATTTCCTTTTGAAATCATTCATTGTCTCTGCTTCAAGCAGCCTCATAGGCAGAGTGTTCCAGGTCATCGTGTGAAGAGATTTCTCATTTCCCCACTAGTTCTTTTTCCTGCCATTTTAAATCTACGACCCCAGATTACTGACCCACTTGCCCAATTTAACAGTTTCTCCCAACTTGTTCTATCAAAGCACCTCATAATTTTGAATATGTCTATTAGTTCTGCCCTCAATCTTCTCTGCCCTAATGGGAACAATTCCAGCTTCTCCAATCTGTCCATATAACTGAACTCTCTCATCCCAGGTACCTCCTCTGTACCCTGTCCTGGGCCTCAACATCCTTCCTACAATTGGACACAATCTAGCCAGAGATTTGCTTCCATCTTCAATGCACCCCGTTACAAAACCAACGATCAGGTTTAATTTCAGGAGACTGTTCGGCCATACCCGAGTTTGCACCAGTGGCTGCCATGGCTTGCTGGGTAATCTGGTGCATGATGGTCTGCATAAACTCAGGTGTTATCCCTGGGATCTGAATGTGGGGCATCGCACCTGAGCATGAACAAAAAGAGGTACTGAAGTTAGAGGTCATCCTCAGTGTGGAACATTTGCACACTTGCAAACAATATAAAGCTTTCATTACAGATATTTTACAACATGTTGCATTTATATAGCACTTTTTAACTTGGAAAACAATGATGATATCACACAAAGGAGATAGTAGGGCACATGACCAAAAGCTGGGTCAAAGAGGTAGATTTTAAGCAGCGTTTTGAAGGAGGAAGAGACCAAGGTAGAAAGAGTTCAGCAGGGACTTCCAGGACTTAGGGCCTAGTCAGCTGAAGGCACAGCTACCAATGGGGGAGTGATTAAAATCTAGGATGTGCAAGAGGTCAGAATTAGAAGGGCACAGACATATCAGGAGGGTTGTGGGGTGGAGGAGGCTACAGAGATAGGGAGGGGCAAGGTCATGCAAGACCTTTCAAAGGCAAGGGTGGAAATGGAGGTGGTGGTTTGGGGGGTGGGGGTGGTGGTAGTAGAATCTCAAGTCCAATAAACAGACAAATTTTAACACTGAAAGAGGAAAAACCACTTGGGTTAAGGAAGTTAGTTATCCCAATTTTGAGGTGAAGGGTGGGTGGGAATGGGCAGACTTTACCAGGGCTCAGTCACGCCTGGTCAGAGGGATTATTATTTTGATTCACTCTGGTGACTGAGGAAGGGATAGGATTAATAATTATTACAGTCTTGACATCAATACCCATAGGAATCTATGAACTGTTATTACTAAAAGAAAATGGATGAGGGACTCTTGCATTTGGTATGCAATTATTAAAAAGAAAAGAACAAAAAGTAGCAGATAGCACGAGGTTTGTTTTTCTTCTTTTTAGTTACCACATCTAATGTGTGAAGGAACCAGACACAAAGGTGCTGACTAGGAGGAAATAAATACCACTGCATGACAAGCTGGATTATCAGTACAGATAGCAACAGAAGGTGCTGACTGAGAGGAATTAGCACACGACAGCAGGACTGAGTTACAGTGCAGCTTATCAGTGCAGCTGCAGTCAGTAGCAACTGGGTATTATTAACTCTTGAGAAAGGGAACAAGATCACAATACAGTCACCGGCCCCGAACAGCATTTAGGACAGGCCGTTTCAACTGTAGGCTAAAGGGAAAGTTAACTCTAAGTCGTTCAAGAGGAAAGATCTGGTTACAGGAAGACTCTACTAAATGCAATGGTTCAGAAACTTGATGTCACAAGATCACAACACAAAGCAGCAAAGAGAAACCACCAGTGGGAGCAGTTAACGCAGGATTTTTTATATTATAAAAAAGAGGTGGGCCGAAGGGCTGTATCTCTCTATGACTCTAAGTATCTGCTCTCTCAGGTGGACGCTAAAGCTCCCATGAGCACTATTTTGAAGAGGAGCAGGGCAGCTCCCCCATTGCCCTGATCAACATTTACCCCTCAATCAATATCACTTGAGAGATATAATCTGGTCATTGTCACACTGCTGTTTGTGGGAGCTTGCTGCGCGCAAATTGAGTGCCACGTCTCCTTCATTGCAACAATGACTAACCTGCAAAAAAATGTACCTAACTGGCTGTAAGGCGCTTTGGGATGCCCTGAGGTCGTGAAAGGCACTATATAAATGCAAGTCTTTCTTTTGTTTCACCCAAACTGAGAAAGGAGAACATTGAGAACATTAACCCATTGTTACCCACTGTCAGCACAGTTGCTGACAGACATGTTACGATCCTCCAGTATTATCCAACTCATTTCATGGGGAAGTGGAATGAATGTTCTTCAGTAATGTTATTGCACGAGCTAGGTAGTTACCTGGTCCAGCGCTCCCTGTTGTCATCGAGGCCGCTGCAGAAGCATTCCCCGGTGTCGCAGTATCTGCCCGGAGAAACAGATAAAAAGGGGAATAAAACAGCACATTTAAGACACATCAGCATTATACAGCTGATATGGAACTGTGCCAACCAAGCAAGGCAAGAAAACAGTCAGTGAACCCCATGTGCCACAAGATGGGGTCACCCTTTGTCATTACAGATTAGGACATCAGAAGGACCACTGCGCATGCAATGGGAGAAGGGGCGAGGCTGAAACAATTCCGAGCTCACACACATCCCCTCGCTCTCAAACCTGGATTTAAATTCAGATCCTAGAAAATGCTGGAAAAGGGCACCAGAAATTCCTATTGGGCACCTTCTTGCTGTTTGGGGGCTCTCAATTCCTCAACCGTACCTCCTTGTAGATTCATCTGCATCATGACAACGGGCTCCATGGTTTGGTGCGTGATACGGATGACCCGAGGATGTGGGGTCTGGGTCTGTGTCTGGGTTTGCGATCCCTGGGTCTCTGGCGCTTCCCGTGACTCCGTGCCCTGCGACTGGGCGCCAGGAGCAGCGTTGGCAGTTGGCGGGGCCGCCGTCTGCCCCTCGGCGGTGTGTTGTGTGCGGCTGCCGTTGGTCGTCATGGTGACTGTTGTTCCGACATTGATCTGCTGAAAGGATGAAAAGTTGCAATTTTAGTATAGGGGGCACGTGTGGCAGCTGACCACTTTGCAGAGCAACGCATTCCATATTTACCACCAACAGATGCATGCCCCCGTGCCCTCCTCCCCACCCCCTATGCTTAGGCACTCTGCCTTAACCCTCTCCCCTGGCTATGAGTCATAGTCTCAGGATAAGGGCCATTTAGTAGTGAGATGAGGAGAAATATCCTCACTCAGAGGGTTGTGAGCTTTTGGAATTCTCTAGAGAGCTATGGATGCTCAGTTGTTGAGTACATTCAAATTGGAGATCAACAAATTTTTAGACACTAGGCAAATCAAGGGATAGGGGATAAGGCAGTTGATGCCAAAGATCAGCCACAATCTTAACTGAATGGTGAAGCAGACTTGAGGGGCTGTACAGCCTACTGCAGCTCCTATCTGTGTTTTGCAATTCATAGGATGCAGGTGTACTCTTCATTTAAAGCCTTCCATGACACACATCAACAACCCACTTCCCACGGTCCAATATTCTCCCCATCACGCCTGAAAAGGAAGCATCATGCAATTAAACGGATGTCGGGTGTCTACCCTACTCTTCCCATTCTTCATGACAGAGACGAGACAATGTTAGGTTATTCAGACTGCGGGGCATTAAAGGTCAAAACTCATTTATGACACACAATTATGCTTTCCATCAAAGGGCACTAGACAGTGATTGGAAGTCGAAAGATTGGCTGATTTTTGCCCTCCTTAACCAATGGCTACTGAGGTTAACTCGTTCTCCCATCCCTGCCACCTTGACTGCGATAGCTAACCCGGCAGGTGGCTAGATTAATGCAGCATGTCTATTTAATAGGGTGGGCTGCTGGAAAGAATGCTGCTCACTTTTCTTCAGAAGGTATAGGCAGTCTAAAATGTCTAGCAACCAAATGGATCAAATGTATATACATTCAACTTCCTCAAACACTTCTTTGGTAATAGACACACCCTTGTGCTGATTGTCTGAACAGGCTAAGCTATTGTCGGTTCTTCAAAGAGACAAGACTCTTTAAAAAAAAAAATGGGATTAAAAGCTGGCGTCAGTAGAAGTGATGAAGAAGTTGTCAGATCGCCGTAAAAACGAGGGACTGAACGGCCTGCTCCTGCTCCAATGGGCTGATGAGAAATAATGCACCACAGTCACAGATGTCATTTGTGACTTCTGATTAGGGTCTTTTTGATGTTGTGCGGGAGGCGGAAATCTCACTGGGGAGATGAGATGGCAGCAAGCTCAATACCTCAAGACAGAGACTTCGCCTGTAACCACGTTGGCCAAAACCACTCAATACCACAGCCTCACAGACAGAGGAACCTCCAGCAGGTCTCAAGTCTCGTCACTCCGACCAACTGGTCTGCACCCTTGCACCAGATCTAAAGAGCCAGTGTGCAGTAACTCACCTGAATGGGCACCGCCTGCTGCAGTACCACGGGTGAAGCGTAATGGGACATCGGCCTCACCACGTGCAGGTGACGGGGAGTATTAGCCGCCAGGTTACACCGGAGGTCAGACAGCGCCACAAAGGTGTTGCCCAAGAAACGAAGGGCTTCTCCAACAAGGTTGATGATCCTCTGGTCTTCTTCTCTGCTTTCAGTCTGTTGAAAGTAAGGGTGAAAAAGGCTACGATAAATAAATGATATTGCACAAACTTTACACACCTTATTTCTCCTGCTCTCCGGTTTGCACCTCTGTTCTCCTGAAAGGCGCTGACTCTTCTCTGGGGGTGTGTGGGGGGGGGGGGGTGGGTGCGACAGTTCCACACAGATGCTACTCTCATCCAATATCCAGCTCAAGTGACTATCCTTCAAACGCGAGCCTAGACAGCAAGTCAAGCTAGCACACATTGAGGTGGGAGACAGATTTAAACCAATTGCAACACTCTATTGCCATCTCCAATGAGATGAACTAACGCAGGACAGGGATGCAATGCAGAACCATCAAGGCCTGTCGTGCTACATCAGGCTGTGTCTTTGTATGACAGGCCATGGGGTGCCCTTATACAATCAATGTAAAACAATCACGATGCCAGCGCTCCGATCAAAAGCAGGTTAAGGATTGATCTGATTGAGGTTCTTCGCATTTTGAAAGGAATTGATAGGCTAGATAGAGAAAAACCTTTTCTGCTGGTGGGGTAAGTTTAGGACGAGGTGACATAACCTTCAAATCAGAGCCAGGTTCAGGAGAGAAGTTAGGAAACATTTCTTCACACAAAGGGTAGCAGGAAAGTGGAACTCTCTTGCACAAAAAGCAGTAGGTGTGAGCTCAATTAATAATTTTTAATCTGTGATCAGTAGATTTTTGCTAGCTAAGGGTATTAAGGGAAATGGAGCCAAGGCAGTAGATAGAGTAGGTTACAGATCAGCCATGATCTTATTGAATGGTGGAGCAGGCTAAATGGGTCTACTCCTGATCCCAAACATTCCAGTTGTGGTTGAATAGATAATTTCTAATGGGGAGTTGCTGAACATAATGTAAGAAATAGGAGCAGGAGTAGACCATAAAGCCTGATCCACCATTCAATAAGATCATGGCTGAACTTCTACATCAACTCCACTTCCACTCGCACAATCCCTTGATTCCCTTAGTGCCCAAGAATCTATTGATCTCAGTTTTGAATATACTCAATGGCTGAGCATCCACAGCTCTCGAGGTAGAGAATTCCAAAGATTCACAACCCTCCAAGTGAAAACATTTCTCATCTCAGTCAGAAACGGCCAACTCCCTTCTGCTGGTGAAAAGACTGAAAACGGAAAGACTTTAAACTTGCACACATAAAGCTGCAGAAAGGAGCAAAGGGACGTTACGATTCGCTGGTCGTACGTTGTTGTTGTAGTCCGCAGTGGTGGCTGTGCTCAGGATCTCCTGGTATCTCTGCACGAATGGCTGCAGTCTCACCTCCACCCGCTGGAGTTCTGTCAGAACCTCGAGGTACTCTGTGGGGGACGGGTGGCTGAGATAGAGCAAGAAGTCCAATGAGCTCACAAATTCTGAACAACAGGCCTGTTCTTTCATCAGTCTACCCACCTTCTCGCCACATTCCTCAGTTTCTTCTTCCACGAAGAAAAACCCTTCTCCACTGAAACCCTTTCAATGTCCTTCCCAGACTATTTATTCCATAATTATTTCTTTTTGGGTGAAAAAGTTCCCTTCTTAATGCCAAGTACCATATTTTCAAAGTTTTGGTGCCTAGGATTTGAACCCTTCTCCTGCAGTAGTTTCGTCAACTCCTTTTCTAACTTGAAAACATTCTCAAGATTATGGTCAGCTCTTAAAAGTTTCCTCCTTTACAAAGAATTTTTAAAAAGAAATTGAATTATTAAAAAAAAATCACAAATTCCTTAACCCTTTTTTTTATGTAAGATAAAACTTTTAAGAGCTGACCATAATCTAGAGGTTCAAATTAACGTTCCTGAGATCAGAGTTCAAATCCCAGCATGGCAGTGGGGGAATTTAAGTTCAGTTAAGTAATCAAACTGGAATAAAAAAAGTTAGCACCAGTAATGATGATCATGAAACTACTGGATTGTCGTAAAAACCCATCTGTCTCATTAACGTCCTTCAGGGAAGGAAATCTGCTGTCCTTACCTGCTCTGGTTTAGCAAGCCACTCAGCTGTATCAAAACTGATAAGTACAATATGAATAAAATCAGAAAGAACATTTGGCACCGACCCTTAGCACCGGGAAGGAAAAAAGCAGACCCAACCCGGTCAACATCCTCCTCAACAGCACGGTGGGTGTACCTACACCACATGGACAACAGTGGTTAAAGATGGTGGCTCACCACCATCTTCTCAAAGGCAATTAGGAATGGGCAATAAATACTGGTCTTGCCAGTGGTGCTTACATCCCATGAACAAATATAAAATATATAGTAATAGTGGTGCCGTTCCACAACTATAAAGACAAACAATATACTGCAAGGTTTCTGAACGTGCTGCTGAGGTTCCATTAGCAGGCACACAAGGGGTGACCCTGGACAATCTACCAATGAATCCCATTCAAACCAGGAACTTCCTACGGGGAGAGATCTGAGACGATTCCCAGAATGACATTACCGAGGAAGAGAGAGATTCAGTGACTTTTTTTGAAAAAGAAAATCACATTAAAAAAAAAGGCTTCTGAAATGAAAAGCCGAGGAAGCAAGCATTTTGCCACAATAACATTCTCCTTGTCCTTATCCTTGGTGGAGCTTTCTTTCACTGTTGAAAACACCAGCCACTGATCAGTTGCCTCTGCTGTTTTTTGTAAACACTTTGAGAGCTGATTTTCAGCGAGTGTTGAGAGCCACTTGAGAACACTTCTCACTCACATGATAAATACAAGTTAAAAAAGAAGAGCATTCAGCCTGCCCTGACTACTCCATATTTAAAGACCCCACAGTGGATGTATCACAGCATCTGCCCATGAAATGGCCCAAAGACATTTGGCCACAATACAGTACCCAAAAGGCAGTTCCATAAGTTAGTCACTGTGAGCAAGGATTTCCCTGACATATGTTCGAAATGTCATTTTTGCTCAGTTTCAAATGGTACCCTTTCTCCCACTGGTTAACGAAGCAATATTTCACTTTGCCATAGGATGTCGCCACCAGATTAAAGGGCAACAAGGACCCCAACCTTACATGAAATCGTTTTCACAAAATAATCAGAAATTTTATTGGAGGTGCAACGAAAAAATAAAATCAGAGCCGAAATTTAAAAAGACTTGCATTTACTTGAAATGTGATAATTCACCAGATGATCTGAATTAGTCATGTTAGTTGAGGGATAAATATTGGCCAGGACATCGGGGAGAATGTCCTGTTCTCCTTCGAAATAGTGCCGCAGGATCTTTTACATCCGTCCGAGAGGACAGACCCGTTTAAACATCTCATCTGAAAGAAGGCACCATCGACAGTGCAGCGTTCCCTCAGATTTCCCTCAGTCTACTTAGATTTTGTGCTCAAGTCTCTGGAGTGGGACTTGAACACACAACCCTCTGTTCGGAGGCGAGAACGCTACCACAGGCTGAGCCACAGCTGACACCTCATGGGGACAGCGTCCGTGTCCTGCATTTTATTTTCCATTTAACTTCTTACGCATATAACAAATGGAGGGAGAGGTCCCCAATGAACCTCACGAGCAGACCTTGTTGGAAACTTTGCAACTGACACTTACTTGGGCCCAGGTGGGGCTTCTTCAGTCTGCGTGGTAGCCGACGACAAGCCCACGTTGGGTTCAGTGCCTGTTGATGTGCTTGTACTTTCCTCAGAGCTACCCTCCACTGCAGCTTCTTGAGGCAGGTCAGTTGCAGCTGCCTGGGGCTCCGTGCTCGACGTCTCCATGGTCTCGCCTGCTACTGGTGCGGTTGGTGCTACAGGCTCTCCCGGTAATCCTGTGGCACCCACAGGGCTCTGTGCTGCCTCCTGAGGAGTGCCGTTTGTATGACCCTGTGAAAGGTTTTAAGAATGTTGTTTAACTTACAGAAAACATAACCAGACTGGGCAATACGTGATTGCTGGCTTGCTTGAAGTGGCTTAAAAATCGCACAAACAAGAGGAGGCAATTTTTGCTCCAACATTTGTTATCCAAAGCAATGATCTTACCGCTTTCCCATATTGTTTTAATATCCTTACTTCCCAAGTATATCTGATGAAAGGTTAAAGACCTCGGTTTTTCTCTCCAGCCACAGATGCTGCCTGACCTACTGAGTGTTTCCAGCATTTTCATTTGCTAGAATGGTGTCAGGAATGAGGGACTTCAGCTCTGTGGAGGGACTGGAAAAGCTAGGATTGTTCTCCTTAGAACAGAGAAGGTTAAGGGGAGATTTGATAGAACCAGGGGCAGTTTTGATGAGGAAAATAAGGAAATAAATTGTTTCGCAGCAGAAGGGTCAGAGAACACTGGTTTGTTTGGCAATCACCATAAATCTGAGGTGGCAGGAGGAGAAATAAAATGTATGCAGCCAGTTGTAATCTGGAATGTACTGATTGAAAGGTTGGTGGAAGCAGATTCAATAGTAACTTTCAAAAGGGAACTGGCTAAAGACTTGAAGGGAAAAATTTGCAGGGTTTCAGGGAAAAGAGTAGGGGATTGGAACTAATTGGACAGCTCTACCAAAGAGTTGGTACAGGCACGACAGGCTGAATAGCCTCCTTCTGCGCGGCATCATTCTATGATTCGATTTTAGATTTGCCGCATTTTGCTTTTGCTCCCGAATATCTCTCTCTGTCTTTAACATTTTTATTGATGCTGCATCTACAACCGTCTGGTGTGCAATCTTAAATTTACCTGCAACTTTAGATACCTTATACGAAAATCATTTCCGCCTGTACCATTGTAAAGGCCTCGTTTTTTTTTATTAAGCCAGACGCAAAAAACAAACCCAAAACAAATAATGATGGTTCCCATTGTGGTAGTGGCAGGGGATAAACCTCAGGCCCTCCCCCCACCTACTCAAGGGGTTAACAATGAGCATGTAACCAGAGGGACCTCAAAGCAGAGTGCAGGCTCTCAACCCCAGAATACCTGTGATCTGGAAATGTAATGAAACGCTCAGATGAGTAACTATAGGGACAACTGAAGTTTCTCCTGGATGCCCAAAGGAAATAAAAATCTCCAGGAAATCCAACTTCACAGTTTATTCAAGCTCCCTGGCCCCAGTCTGTAGCTAATCTCCACATGGTTTTAACATTAGCAATGCCCCATATGCTACACTCTTGATTCTATGTAAACACTTTAAGCAAAGTCTGAGAGGGAGAGTACTTTATGTCCTATTGTACATAATAACATTGAAGGGAAAACTTTAGTGAAGCTTGTCAACTCCACAAAGATCTGCCATTCTTATAGATACACCACTAGGTGTTCCTGGCTCCACTGAACACAATGAGCACTAATCTGGAGCCAGAAGGCTCTGCATTCCAGGGGGCAGGCAGCTGCGAATTAACTCTGGCAGATCCAAAATTCCCAGCTACTGCAGCATTCGATAAAGCCGCTCAATAATAATGCACCTTATCAGGGGCATTTAAAAAAAATTAATTCACCGCGCGCCCCCCCCCCCCCACAAGAAATGGGAGAGCATTTTGACATTCAAGTGTTGGCTCCCCATTAAACCGCTTCACCCATTACTTACAGCATGTTCATAAGCTTATCGGCACTCACAGACTAAGGAGAAATAAAATGTACTCAATCCTTTAATATTGTTAAACTTGCACGGTCTAAATTCCTTCAAATTTCTCCCATCAGTAACAGGCCTTTAACAACTAACACCTTGCCCTAGTGCAATGCAACTCACGTGCTCTCCCTAGACAGAACCCAAGTTTGGAAGAACAGAATTGAAAATTACCATGGAAATGTCAGCACCAATAGCAGCCATTTGGCCCAATGTACCTGTACCAAACCAGCTCTACATCGAACCCGACTACTCTAATTCCATCTCTGTTCTCCACCTCACACAATGACATTATTTCTCATCAAGTGTTTTTCTAATTCGCTTTTAAATGCTGCAATTTACTTGGCTTCAAGAACCATTTGTTATATATTCCCTAATCTAAAACCCTTTGCGTGAAAAACCTCCCTCTTCACGGTTTCAATCCTGAATTTATACTCTAGTTACAGACTTGCCAATCAGTGTAAGTAATCTTTCACTCTAACTCCATCCTAAACTTGACACCTCCGCGAGATCCTCTTTTTATCTTTCTTTGTGCTGGTGAATGAAGTCCTAGTTTGTTAAGTCTCTCAGCTTAACCACAGCCTTTCATCCTTAGTATAAATCCTAATAAATCTGTTGTATCATTTCCACAGCTCCAATAACCTAAGAGTGCCCAAATCTCCACATACTGACTGTCCCAACCATCATCTTGGGACAGATTTATCACCTCCTTGCTTTCATGTTTAATATTACTAACTATAAAAGTCAGAACCTCGTTGCCATTTTAAGACTTTTCTCGGCTGTGCTTTTAAGTATCTGTGTAGCTGCAGCCCCTGTTTCTCTATTCAATTAAGAATTTTACCAGTTTAGCATATATAATCAGTTCTCTTCTTTTCATGAAGATACCATCCTTCACATCTATATTTTCTATATACGCACCCTCTTCCCTAATCAGTCAAAGTGTTCCTGTAGCCTCACTTATCCTTTGGTCTGGCCTCTAATTTGGGGTCACCATCAAACTATAATAGCATTCCCATTACGTCCTATAAAATAAAGAGAGCCCCGAACACTGATTCCTGGAACACACCGCTATACATCTCGCTAATCCGAGATATCTCCCATTTACTCCTGCTCTCTAACCCTTAGTCGATCCTCTAACATGCCACTATTGTTGTAGCCGTAGTCCCAAAGGGTCACAGGCAACTCTCTCCATTAGAGAGGTAGTGCATAGCTTGAGGGTCAGCATTGCTCAAGCATGGGGCAGGCCTCCATGAACTACCACAGCCGGTACAGGAATTGAACCCATGCTGTGGCATCTTTCTAGCCAACTGAGCTAACCAACCCCCGTAACATGCCACTATTTTAGCCTTAATGCATTTCTCAGGCTGACACTGATGGCAGAAGTTTCACACAGCCACCATTACACTCCATTGAAACCCTGACTGCAACACCATTTCATCTAGAAATCAGAAACTTTAAACACCGGGTTTTCGCAAAACAGAAGTTTGCTTCTCACCTCCAGTCTGTTCAAGATCCCCTGAATGTCTCTCAGCATGTGCTGTGCCAACACCAGGCGAACTCGTGGCTCACTCTGTGAAAACAGAAAAAGACAAGTATCATTAGCACGGAATACCTCCACGAGACGGAGATATTCTTCTAACAGAACTTTGTGCCGATGGAGAATGATGCTGCCTGTTATTCTACACAGAGCCTGGTGCATTGAAAAGCAAGTGTTCTATCAGCACACTGATCACTGTGGCAGGACAGATCGATTTTTGTCTTCCTCATGCAGTGCAGAGAACGCGCAACCGTGTAAAAAATTTAAGCCAGTTCTGAAGCCCCTGCACTGTTGCATTAAAAAAAAAATTGACCACCAACAGTTCATCGTTTTGTCCTGTTCTGGTCACAAACCAATTTTAATTTTTTGCGTCACAGACGAATGCTCCCACTTAAAAACAGTGAAGCAGATTCAGCACCATAACCTCAAGGGGCGCGAGATCACACGTGTGCAATGGTTGCTTTTGGAACACTCCTGCTCTGGGCTCACATCTTCCCCAACAGCAGCAGCAAGGTCCATGAAAATGGACAATAGCAAAGGTGGCAGTGATTGGTATGTGACCAGAACCCAAAGGATGGGTCTGGGCCACTTTGCCTCTGCAGGCACAGGACAAAACCAGCTGCTGGCACCGTGCCATTTATGTTGCAGGTTTGCCTGCACCAGCAAGGCTCCCAGGGTGAAAGGAAAAAGATTCCCATTTGTCGGTAAATGGCACAGGCAGACTGGGGACGTGCCGTAATTGGGGATGGAAATGCATTAGGTCTGTGCAAATCCATAGGAAAACCCAATAGTCACAGCCTCACCATTTTCATCAAATTATGAGAGAATTTACTGCACAGAAACAGGACTTTTAGTCCAACTGGTATTTGCCATTATTTATGTTCCATATGAACCTCCCACCCTACTTCATCTCATCCTATCACTAAACCTTTCTGTTCTTTTCTCCCTCATGTACTTATCCAGCTTCCCTTTAAATGCATCTATGCTACTGGCCTCAACCACTCCATGTAGTGGCAAGTTCCGTGTCCTAATCACCCTCTGGGTAAACGCTTTTCTCCATCTTATATTTATGGTCCCGAGTTTTGAATTCCCCGACAAGTGGAAACATCTTCTCTACCTCTACCCTATCAAATCCTTGCATAATTTGAAAGACCTATATTAAGGGTCACGCTTCAAGCCTTCTCCTTTTGTTCAATCTTTCCTGAGAGTTATAACCTCTCAGTTCTGGTATTTTGTAAATCATTTTTGCACCTTGCCCAGTGCCTCTTATCATTATTGAACAGTTTTCAAAATAACGTAGTCACTTCTTGTCCAATCTCTTGCACTTCTCCCAGCTAAATGTAGAAAACAGACCATCTCCCCCCCCTCTATGTCACTGCTAATTTCATTACATAACAATCCGCTGGGAGGTGTGCAAGAAACCCGAGGCAAGTCATCGGCACCTTGGCTGATTCTACCTCATCGTTCAAGATTGGACCAGCCGTTTCCCAAATGGTCCTGAGTTGGTGCCTCTGCTGTCTGAACAGATAGTTAATTTCATCTTCTGACGGACGTAATAATCAGCAAAGTTACAGAGGAAACCAGTGCTCCCTCTCGCCACAGCCCAGGTGAGAAAGGAATCAGATACAAGCTCCCACCCTTTGGCATACCGTATTGACACCACACAACACGCCTCTGAAATGCCCAATTCCTTTAACCAAGTGCTGCAGTTAGCAAAAAAGCATCAATGTCCCATAGTATGGGACGACTTGAAAGTTTAGCACCTCCCAAATCATGTGCTGGCAGTCACAGAGATGTGTTCTCTCTGCCCGGTAAATTCACAGAAGGTAGAAATTCCAGCTCACAAGCTCCAATTAACAGAGCAACTAACACACAAACCCGGAAGGCATGAGAAAGCAAGACTTCAGTGATCCAAGTATTTGCAATTCAAAGAATCACAGATTGGTCCCCTTCTGTACTGTAACCATTCGGCCCATTGTGCCTGCGCTGGTTCTCTGAAGGAGCAATTCATCTAGTTCCCCACAGCCTTGCACATTCTTCCTTTTCAGAAAACAATCCAATTCACTCTTGAATGCCTCGATTGAACCTGCCTCCACCACACTCTCAGGCAGTGCATTCCAGACCCGACCACTCACTGCGTGAAAAGGTTTTTCCTCAGGTCACCATTGGTTCTTTTGCCAATAATCTTAAATCAGTATCCTCCAGTTCTGGATCCTTCCACCAATGGGAACAGTTTCTCTCTAACTACTCTGTCCACTCCCCTCATGATTTAGAACACCTCTAACAAATCACCTCTCAGCCTTCTCTAAGGAGAACAGTCCAAAACCTCTCCAATCTATGTAACTGAAGTTCCTCATCCCTAGAAACCATTCTCGTGAATCTTTTCGGCACCTTTTTTTTTTAACATCCTAAAGGCAGTATCCAGAACTGGGTGCAATACTCCAGTTGCAGCTGAACTGGTATTTTATACAAGTTTAACATAACCTTGCTTTTGTACTCTATGCCTCTACTGATAAAGCCTAGGGTGTTGTAGGCTGTTCTATCAAAACGAACCAATTCACACTTACAATTGTAAGCAACAACCAAATTTAACTGTGCTTTATTCCTTCCACCATCTCCCCTCCTTCCCTTCTCACTAGAGGTGCTACTCTGCTCTGGGGTACAGCTCCCTAGATGCCTAGAGCCCTCAGTCCCTCCCTACGACATTTGTCATGTGTCAGCAGATCTTACAAAACAATATAAAAAGTGCCCTTTAACCTGATGCGTGCGCACACATGCTTTCCAGTAAGAAAGTCATTAAAAGCAGAGCGCAATCAGGCGCTGGACTCCTCGCTCCTTTCCCCCTCCCTAACCCAGGGGCATCAAGGATATCTGTTGTATCATAATTTTTTTTTTTAAATATATTTTTTATTTATTTAGAGATACAGCACTGAAACAGGCCCTTCGGCCTGAGTCTGTGCCGACCAACAACCACCCATTTATACTAATCCTACATTAATCCCATATTCCCTACCACATCCCCACCATTCTCCTACCATCTACATATACTAGGGGCAATTTACAATGGCCAATTTACCTATCAACCTGCAAGTCTTTGGCTATGGGAGGAAACCGGAGCACCTGGCGGAAACCCACGCGGTCACAGGGAGAACTTGCAAACTCCACACAGGCAGTACCCAGAACTGAACCCGGGTCACTGGAGCTGCGAGGCTGCGGTGCTAACCACTGCGCCGCCATAATGACCAAGATCAGTTAACCCAGCACAAACAGGGAGAGGTGGGGGGGTCGGGGGTTCCTAGCCTGCATCAACCAGCACATTAGACAAAGCATTTACTCAATTCACCAGAATGCGCGCCTACATGCTTGCAATCTACAAACTCTAGATTTGAAACCAGACCTCAGGGCTTCTGCGAGGAAGTCCCCAAGGCCATCAGATTTCTGTTCTGTCTTTGTTGGCACATTAATTATGTCGCTACATACTTAGAGCATGTTTTCTGCAAAGATGGTATTGTCTTCTTTTCAGGTACAGAGTAACAATGTCTTTCAGAAATTAGGGCAGGGCATCTGTAAAGAGTGCATCAAGATTTGCAGAGGAAACTTTTGAGAATCACTGCTAAAGGCTAAATACTTGCACCGCACCAAGTATTAAGCACCTAGTGTTCTACACTTTTAAAAAGCCAAATTTATAAAGAAAGAAAAACTTGCATTTATATAGCACCTTTCACCACCGTACAACTTCCCAAAGCAGTTTACATCCAGTTAAGAACTTCTGAAGTGTAGTCACTATTGTAGGAAATGTGGCAGCCAACTTGTGCACAGTAAGATTCCACGAACAACAATGTGATAGAGACCAGATCATATTTTTTTTGCAAGTAGTGTTGGTCGAGGGATAAATAATGGCCAGGATACCAGGAAGAACTCAGCTGCTGCTCTTCACAGTTGTGCCATGGGATCTTTTATGTCCACCAGAGAGGGCAGACAGGGCCTCAGTTTGACCTCTCATCCAAAAAAACGGCACCGCTTACCATCCAGCGGTCCCTTAGTATTTATTGAAGCTATTAGATGAAAAACTCACAGAACTCTCTCCCAGAACACAGAAAATAGGAAAATAATTTCCAAGACTGAGCCAGAGAGAGCGTATCCCAAAAAGGTTCAATCTCTAGTAGTAGCACTGAAAAAGCGCGCAATATGACAAGTGTGGGTTTGTAACCACATGATGTTCAAATGAAACAGATTTGAGACACAATGAAGGTACGGTATACAAAACAAAATATATAAATCGGTCACTCATATTTGTAAGGTAAAGTGCAGTCGCAGCACAAATAATTTCAAATGTTTAAGACATTTCTGAGACAGATTCCTGCTTCCAGTTTCCCTCAGTAAACCATCGCCCATACCTATTCTCCATCCCCATCTTTCCAACATGGAAACAGGGACTGTGGCCTGAGCCAAATTCCAACTGTGCTCACTTCACACTATGCTGCATGCAGTCTCTGTCCACTGTACACCCTCACCCTGCATGTCAACTACAAGGAATATGGATCACTAAGACAGAAGAAGCATGATGAAAGGTGGGAATGGACTGCAAGATGGAGGGGGAGAGGAAAAAAAAGAGAAAATAGAGTGAAAGAAAAAAGAGAACACAAAGTTACCTGGATGGGACTCTGTTCCACATTGATGTGCACATCCATCGACGATCCATCACTCTTCAGGAGTGCAAGGGGAAGGAAGGAAAAAAGCACCAATCACAAAATAAGCAGCCATTCCCAGCATCAGCGCACCTGTCAGAATCACCCCACCTGGGAACTGCAGCCTACTATGCTACAAATGAAGTTAGTAGGTGGCCCGACACATTAGAAACAGGAGCAGCAGGAGGAAACCACCTAGCCCTCCAAGCCTGCTCCGCCATTCAATAAGATCCTGGCTGATCTTCTACCTCAACTCCACCTTCTTACACTATCCCCAAATCCTCAATTTCCTTAGTATGCAAAAAGCTATCAATCATCGACTTGAATATGCTCAACGGTTGAGCATTCCCAGCTCTTTGAGTTAGAGAATTTCAAAGATTCACAAACCTCTGAATGAAGACATTTCTCCTCATCTCAATCTTAAACAGCTGACTCCTTACCCCGAGACTCTCCAGCCAAGGGAAATGTCCACTCAGCATCTACCCTGTCAAACCCCTTAACAATTTTATATGTTTCAATGAGATCGCCTCTCGTCCTTCTAAACTCGAGAGAATATAGACCTAGTCTACTCAATCTATCCTCATAGGATAATCCCCTCATCCCAGGAATCAATCAAGTAAACCTCCATTGCACTCCCTCTAAGGCAAGTATATCCTTCCTTAGGTAAAGTGACCAAATGCTACATAGTACTCCAGACGCACTTTAATGTGGCTAACTTCAGGGGTTTCTGCATACCCGGAAAGGGACTCCTAAAATCAGTGACAGTATCACAAGCAATATTAAGACACAGTCAGTCTCTCGCCTGCCGATGAGCCTTCAGCTCCTTTTTTGTTAAAGGAACGTCAGGACCAAACGTCACAATTTATATGACCATTCAGGAAGGATCACTCAGTCACACACGTGCCTTGTGTTGTAGTAGTAACATTCCTCTGCATCATTTGCAGATGCCAGCCAAAGCAGAAACTCCAATTTAAATATGGAATAAATAAATCAAGTATAGAGCTTCAGTTAAATGGAATACAATCTAGGGGCGTGGAACGCCCTGCCTGCAACAGTAGTAGACTCGCCAACTTTAAGGGCATTTAAGTGGTCATTGGATAGACATATGGATGTAAATGGAATAGTGTAGGTCAGATGATCGGCGCAACATCGAGGGCCGAAGGGCCTGTACTGCGCTGTAATATTCTAATTCTAAAAAAAAAAAAAATCTGAGGCTTCAATAGCACTGCCTTGACTAAAATCTAACTTCCCCTGCATGCGCATGGACAACAGGCACTGGACTTCAAAATTAATTGCATACAATGCACTTTCAGACATTTCTGGGAGATGCGAAAAGGTGCTACACAAATGCAACTTTATTTCACATCGCAAAAAGCAGGACAAATCCAACCGGGCCAGTTTCTGCCCCATCAGTCTACTCTCCATCATCAGCAAAGTGATGGAAGCGGTCGTCGACAGTGCTATCAAGTGGCACTCGCTCAGGGAGCCCTAGCAAAACTGGAGTCAATGGGAATCAGGAGGAAAACACTCCATTGATTAGAGCCATATCTAGCACAAAAGAAGATGGTTGTGGTTGTTGGAGGTCAATCATCTCAGCCCCAGGGCACTGTCTTCCTCAGGGTAGTGTCCTAGGCCCAACCATCTTCAGCTGCCTCAACATAACGTCAGAAGTGGGGATTTTTGCTGATGATTGCACAACGTTCAGCACCATTTGCGACTCCTCAGATACTGAAGCAGCCCGTATCCATATGCAGCAAGACCTGGATAACATCCAGGCTTGGGCTAATAAGTGGCAAGTAACATTTGCGCCACACAAGTGCCAGGCAGCGACCATCTCAAACAAGAGAGAATCTAACCATCTCACCTTAAAGTTCTATGGCATTACCATCGCTGAATCTCTCACGAACATCCTGGGGGGGGGGGGTGGTGGGGGGGGGGGGGGGTGTCACAATGACCAGAAACTCAATTGGACCAGCCACATAAATACAGGTCAGAGACTGGGAATTCTGCAGCGAGTAACTTACCTCCTGACTCCCCAAAGCCTGTCCACCATCTACAAGGCACAAGTCAGAAGTGTGATGGAATACTCTCCACTTGCCTGGACGGGTGCAGTTCTAACAACACTCAAGAAGCTTGACATCATCCAGGACAAAGCAGCCTGCTTGATTGGCACCCCATCCACCACCTTCAACATCTACGTCCTTCACCGCCGATGCACAGTGGCAGCAGTGTGGACCATCTACAAGATGTGCTGCAGCAACTCACCAAGGCTCCTTAGACAGCACCTTCCAAATCCACAACCTCTACCACCTAGAAGGTCAAGGGCAGCAGATACACGGGAACACCATCACCTGCAAGTTCCCCTCCAAGCCACACACCATCCTGACTTAGAACTAGATCGTCGCTCCTTCACTGTCGCTGGGTCAAAATCCTGGAACTCCCGAACAGCACTGTGGGTGTACCTACCCCACATGGACTGTAGCGGTTCAAGAAGGCAGTTCACCATCACCTTTTCAAGGGCAATTAGGGAATGGGCAATAAATACTGGCCTAGCCAGCAACGCCCACATCCCATGAAAGAATAAAACAAACCATACCATTGGGATGTAGTGAGCTACAATGGTGGGTGCAACTGCTGTTGCATGTGGAACAGCAGCACTGACATTAAGGCGGCAGAATCAAACTAGTTGGCTAACTGCACATAGAGGGTACATGTTGTTTAGCTCTATCCACAGCCCAGGGAACCAGTTACAAACTCTATAAACCTCAATATGTTGTTGGACTGGTTAAAGTTAGTATGATCATTCAATTCCATTTGGAAAGTGGATGAATTTAGCAGCCTTGGTGACATTCTTTCATATATAAGAGAAACAAGAGTCAACATTGTGCTTTATCGAAATGCTGGTGTCAACCCCGAAACAGATCGCCTGGCTTATTCTTCCATATAAGCTGCTAGCGCGAAGTAGAAAGATTTATATCATGTCTTTCAGACCTCAGGACATCCTGCAAAGTGCTTTACAGCCACTGAAGTACTTCTGAAGTGTAGTCACGGTTGTAATGTAAAAAAACATAGCAATTTGTACACAGCAAGCTCCCACAAGCAACAATGTGATAAAGGACCAGATTATCTATTTTGGGTGTTGTTTGAGGGATAAATGTTGGCTGGGTCACCAGAACTGCCCTGCCATAGGACCTTTTACATCCACCTGAAAGAGCCTCGGTTTAACGTCTCATCCAAAAGATGGCACCTCTGACAGTGCAGCACTCCCTCAGTACTGCACTGGGTGTGTCAGCCTGGATTATGCATCCAAGCCTTGGGAATGGGGCTTGAACCCACACCCACATCTAAGTTACCTGGTTTATTCTTTCAGATGCAGAATGGTGAGTGAGAAATGATGTAGAATTTATTCAATAAGGGATTTGCTAGCTCAGCAGCAGGGAAAATAGGTCACCCAAGTGGTAGCCCTAGATCGCCATGAGTGTTAAGTGCAGGCCACAACTACTAGCTTTAAAATTGACGATCGAACTTGGAACTATGACAATCTCAGACAGAGAGAATATTTTGGGAAATGGAAAACTGGCTCACTGGTGCAGTAGGGAAAGACTGGAGATTGAGGTCGAGGCACAGTGTTGGGAAAATCAAGCTGTATCAATCCAGGCGACAACAATCCTGGGACTGCTTGGTGGGACAGCATAGCAGCACCTTTCCAGCAGGAACGAGTATTGTACCAGGCCCGGGAACGTTTGATGGAGCAGTGCAGAGGGAGCTTTATTCTGTGTCTAACCTGGCCTGAAATGTTCAATAAAAGTGTAGAGGGAGCTTTACACACACTTAAGTTAGTGTTGTACCTAAACAGTGAATGTCCAACGGGTCAGTATGGAAAGAGGTTTATGGTTGTTGTCACCCGAAGGTGCAGCTACCCTAGGAGTCCTCGATAGGACATTACAGAAGCAGCTTTACATTAACCTGTGCTGTAGCTGCACTGGAAAGTGTTGTTTTGGGGGGCAATGCAACAGGAGCTATATGCTGCATCTCACCATCTATATATTGACCTAGAAATTCTTTACCAGCTCAAGGGGCAAAGTGGTAATCTTGCAATATGACCTTTGGCAACTTGCAGCAGCATAAAATTCCAAACTAGGCAAAGAAGTGACCATTCTGATGAAAGGTCCTGAAACGTTAACTCTGTTTCTCTCTCTGCAGGTGCTGCCAGACCTGAATATTTCCAGCACTTTGTTTTTATTTCAGATTTCCAGCATCTGCAGTATTTTGCTTTTACTAAAGAAGTAAGTCGGTGTGTACAATAATCACTGCACAATGACAAGCTTATGTTCATGAAAAAGTTTGCAATTCCTTTGAGGTGGAAAGCCAGAATAAAATGCAGTACAATCCAGCAAAGAAACGCAGCAAATAGACATCTAAAAACAAGAGTTAATCGCCAAATGTTCTCATTTCTCCACCTGTTCCGAAATGCCGATTACAGCAACACGTGAGGTCATTCAAAAGCAGGCTGCAAACAGCTCAATGCAAGCTCGAGGAACAGCACCTGATCTTTCAATTGGGCACTTCCCATTTTCTCAGGTAGCAGGTGCTGGTAATGGTTCTGCCGTAATGATTTACACCTCATCTAGACCCATCCTCTGTTTCCTTACTTGTCCCATTACCAGCCCCTTTGCCTTGCACCATTATCCCTTTCGTCGTTTAAGCACTCCTACCCTCCACACGATCAAAAAACCCTTTTCCTCTTGGCTCTGCACTGTTAAAAACAGTTAAACCTCCAACGTCTTCCAACTCTGGTCATCAACGTGAAACATTAACTCTCTCTTTCTATAGATGCTGTGGAAGCTGCTGAGTGTTTCCAGTATTTTTTTTTTTAAAAGCAGTTATTCTGTGCAGGATTAAGACTAGACTAGTTAAAATGATACATTTACTTTAAAAAAAAAATGATGAAATGAACAGCATGGTCAACATGACCATGACTCCTGTCAGATAATCAGACTCACAGACATTGCTCGCTGCTCAAGATGAAGAATTGAGAGGACAGAGGAAAATCAGAAAGACATACAAAAGGCAATGGAGAATATCAGCGCACAGAGCTGAATGATCGAGACAAGGAGCAAAACTAAGCATCTTGAAAGCCTGAAACATCAACAAAAATATCGCAGAAATTTCTGGCAGCACACAGCAGGCCAACTATCATTTAAACAGGTTAACATTTTGGATGACAGATTCCATCAGATCAAAGTTCTCAGCCAGATACTAGGTGACCTTGTGTATTCTCAGAATATTTTTGCTTTAATCAGTTAGAAAAAGATTAATTCTGAATTATTCATAGGACCCAGCAGTGACAGGGATTTTAAGCAGTTATTTGGCAAATGCCTTACGTTTTTGACCAATGTTTCAGGGACAAAGGCAACGTATTAGATCCAACAAGCTCTCTTTTAGATATCAACCCCACCTTTTCATTTTACCTCTAAGCTCCTTTTTCTTGTTTTCAAGAAGGAATTCATTCTTTATTTATACTGTCTGCAACCAAATTATTCCACAATTCCATTATCCTTTACGTGAAAACTTTCCATTTCTGAATGGAGCTTACACACAGTGATATATGACCCCCAAGAAGTTTCCTCAGGGCAATATCGTGAATAATCCTGGAGCTTTCCATTTAATCACCTTGCTGCATTGCTCCTTTCCAAAGGACAAACTCAACTTGCTTTAACCTTTTCAGCCCATGGCTCACTCAATTCTATCAGCAAGCACCCAAGTCGCACAGAGAGGTCCCAAATTCAATCTCTAGATCTCTGTTAATCTCACCACAGGGTGCCAAGTATGTTGCCTCAGCATTGCTGGATTGCGTATGGGAAACGTGAAGAAACAGCCAAGACTCTCCAGTTATCACCACACAGCGAATCCTACTGGAAGTGGGTGGGAGTTTGGTAATAATTGCCAGGATTACGTGCACTGCCCAACATGGTAGAATAGTCTACTGACTTTCACTCTCCAAGCTAAGCATTCAGCAAAGTATTGGAGAGCTCCCATGGAACCCTACCCCAACAAGCAGTGAATCTCAGAGGAGCGCAAAATACTGGGGCCCTCCCAATAGCAGGAACCGTCTGTCTCTGTTGCCAGTGATTACGTACATATGAACTAGGAGCAGGAGTAGGCCACTCGGCCCTTTGAGCCTGCTCCGCCATTCAGTAAGTTCATAGCTGAACTGATCACTCCACATTTCCATTCAAAGGCTCTGCTTCCACTGCCTTTTGAGGAAGAGAATTCCAAAGACTCACGACCCTCAGAGAAAAATGTTCTCCTCGTGTCCGTCTTAAATGGGCGGCCCTTATTTTTAAACAGTGACCCCTAGTTCTAGATTCTCCCACAAGGGGAAACATCCTTTCCACATCCACCCTGTAAAGACCCCTCAGGATCTTATATGTTTCAATCAAGTCGCCTCTTACTCTTCTAAATTCCAGCGGATATAAGCCTAGCCTGTCCAATCTTTCCTCGTAAGACAGCCCGCCCATGCCAGGTATTAGTCTAGTAAACCTTCTTTGTACTGCCTCCAACGCATTTACATCCTTCCTTAAATAAGGAGACCAGTACTGTACACAGTACTCCAGATGTGATCTCACTAATGCTCTTTGTAGCTGAAGCATAACCTCCCGACTTTTGTATTCAATTCCCTCGCGATAAACAATAACATTCTATGAGCTTTCTTAATTACGTGCTGTACTTGCATACAAACCTTTTGTAATTCATGCACTAGGACACCCAGATCCCTCTGCATCTCAGAGCTCTGCAATCTATCATTTAGATAATATGCTTATTTTTTATTCTTCCTGCCAAAGTGGACAAATTCACACTTTCCCACATTATACTCCATTTGCCAGGTCTTAGCCCACTCACTTAACCTATCTATATCCCTTTGTAGCCCCTTTATGGCCTCTTCACAATTTACTTTCCTACCTATCTTTGTCTCATCAGCAAATTTAGCAATTATACCTTCGGTTCCTTCATCTAAGACATTTATATAAATTGTAAAAAGTTGAGGTTCCAGTATAGATCCTTGTGGCACACCACTCGTTACATCTTGCCAACCAGAAAATGACCCATTTATGCCTACTCTCCGTTTCCTGTTAGCCAGCCAATCTTCTATCCAAGCCAATATGTTACCCCTACACCATGAGCTTTTATTTTCTGCAATAACCTCTGATGTGGGACTTTATCAAATGCCTTCTGGAAATCTAAGTACAATACATCCATCAGTGCCCTTTATCCACAGCACATGTAACTCCCTCAAAGAACTCCAATAAATTGGTTAAACATGATTTCCCTTTCACAAAACCATGTTGACTCTGCCTGATTACCGTAAATTTTGATAAATGTCCTGCTATAACGTCTTTAATAATAGCTTCCAACATTTCCCCAAGACAGATGTTAAGCTAACTGGCCTGTAGTTTCCCGCTTTCTGTCTCCCTCCCTTTTTGAATAAAGGAGCTACATTTGCTATTTTCCAAACTAACGGAACCTTCCCCAAATCTAGGGAATTTTGGAAAATTAAAACTAACGCACTTCTTTTAACACCCTAGGATGAAGTCCATCAGGACCCAGTGACTTGTCAGTCTGCAGCTCCAACAATTTGTTCAGTACCCAATTCCCTGGTGATTGTAATTTTCTTAAGTTCCTCCCTCCGTTCCATTTCCTGATTTACAACTAATACTGGGATGCTACTTGTATCCTCAGTAGTGTAGACAGATACAAAATATCTGTTCAATTCATCTGCTATCTCCCTATTATCCATTATTAATTTCCCAGATTCACTTTCTATAGGAGCAACGCTCACTTTGTTAACTCTTTTCCTTTTAAAAAATCTATAGAAACTATTACGTCTTTATATTTTAGCTAGCTTTTTCTCGTACTCTAATTTTACCTTCCTTACCAATCTTTGAGTCATTCCTTGCTGTTTTTTATATTCTGTCCAATCTTCGGACTTGCCTCCCATCTTTGCGCAATTAAAGGCTTTTTCTTTAAGTTTGATATTATCTTTAACTGATTTAGTTAACCACGGATGGCAGGTCCCACCCGTGGAATGTTTCTTTCTCGTTGAAATGTATCTATTCTATGTATTCTGAAATATCCCCTTAAATATCTACCACTGCATCTCTATTGACCTATCCCTTAACCTGATTTGCCAGTTCACTTTAGCTAGCTCTGCTTTCATGCCTTCATAATTGACCTTATTTATAATACTAGTTTTGGACCCACTCTTCTCTACCTCAAACTGAATGTAAAATTCAATCATATTATGATCGCTGCTACCTAGGGGCGCCTTAACTTCGAGGTCATTAATTAATCCTATCGCGCTGCACAATACCAGGTCGAGTATAGCCTGCTCTCTGGTTGGCTCCAGAACATATTGTTCCAAGAAATTATCCCGAATACATTCTATGCACTCTGCATCTAGACTACCTCTGCCCATCTGATTTTTCCAGTCGATATGTAGGTTAAAATCCCCCATAATTATCGCTGTACCTTTCTGACAAGCTGCCATTATTTCTTCCTTTATTAGATGACCAGAACTGCACTATGTGGTCCAGATAGGGTTTGGCCAACACCATATACAACATTAATACAACCTTTTTGTTTGGTATCCAGTCCCTCTGCTTAAGCGCAACCCTTACATCACATGCCTTTGTTAAAGTTAACACAGCACGGCACAAAGCAGCAACAGAGGCGGGGGGGGGGGGGGTGGAATGGTTGCTGAATCACTAACTACACAAGATTCAATTAATAGTTGGACTACTGATGTTGATTTATTTTAGAACTGTTTGCATTTCAAATAGTGCCCTCTAATAACTATTTGTATAGATAAATTGCCACGATTACAACAAGGCTACATCTGTTAACTTCCAAGAACAAAAGGAGAAGGATTGAATATCCCTCTTCAGCTTTTCCTGATAGCAAACACATGATGCAGCAGTCACGATACAGATCAGGTGTATTTGCAACACCTCTCAGTGGGCCTCTGCACATTTGTGCCTCTTTGAAATTTGCAGATAGCCTGCCCGGCTGCAGGACATTAATCCAGCTGCGATTCGGTACGGGTTCCCTCTTCTTTGCTTACTCCAGCAAAAGAAGCCAGAAGGAAGGCAGCATGCTTTCAGCAAATCAAAAAGCCCCACCAAAATGAACTATTTCCTTTAAACGGTTGGTCCCTTTCTTTCTTGTAAGCAAGTGGCACAACTGAAGCTTACCACTTGAGAGATGGCAGTGCCCTTCACTCCGTGGAGCAGCTTTCTAGAGAGTGGCCCCTGAGCAAGACATAGATTGGGACTATTCAACCCAATATAAAAGATAGTAAAAGCAAAATACTGCGGATGCTGGAAATCTGAAACAAAAACAAGAAATGCTGGATTCACTCAGCAGGTCTGGCAGCATCTGTGGAAAGAGAAGCAGAGTTAACGTTTCGGGTCAGTGACCCTTCTTCGGAACTCCGAAGAGTTCCGAAGAAGGGTCACTGACCCGAAACGTTAACTCTGCTTCTCTTTCCACAGATGCTGCCAGACCTGCTGAGTGAATCCAGCATTTCTTGTTTTTGTTGTATAAAAGATAGTAACACTGTTACCCAGCAGTGTATGCGTATAATATGGAATTTTTAAAACACAAAGCATTTTTTAAATACATCGAACATCAGAAATGTACAAGCCAGTAGAGTACTGAAATAATTTTGTTTTGATAATACTCATGAAGCGCCTCCGGATGTTTTACGATGTTTAGAACTATGTAAATGCAAGTTGCTGTTGTTGAATTTTACAAAGTCAAAGTTCAAGGTTGCTATGACCTCAGTGAGACCGTTGATGTCAAAATATGAGATATGAACCCCCAGACCAATTTAAAGAGTTACATGACAAGATTTCACATTTTACAACTATTATAACAACTAAACTAAAAGAAATATACATTAACTAAATAGTATTTTGTAAGGAGCTGATATCCCAGATTACCAAGAAAGGTGCTTTACTTATTAAGTTACTTGAAAACCTTCCACCAGACTTATATGTTACACAGTCCTTTTTCATTGCAAAATCCTTTGCTGGTAAAAGTCCCAAATTACTCCCAGTAGCACTGGGTTGGATCTCCCAGACCTGTTCAAAAATTAATGTTCTCTTCAATCCCTTCTCTGAGCACTTCTGAACCCACTCTCAAGCTGGAAACACTGGGTTCCCTCCTTACAGCCTGCCTTGAGGTCGCAACCACTGGTTTCTTCTCTTGCATCCTGTCCCCCTTCAGAAAATCTGTTAAATTTATCTGGACTCAAGTCCAGAAGTCCAGTTTCACAGGCCTTCCACTGTTCCCAGGTGTTAATAGTTGCTTGGTACATTTGCATCTTCAGAATCAATGACTACTTGTTTTACGACCTGAAAGTCTGGGAGGGTGAGATCCATTGTTCTTCGGGTGTTACCCTGCAGTCTCTTTTTTTTAAAAAAAGGCTTTGATCTGCCTTGCCCTTTAGCAGAGTGGGTGAGGTCACCTGACCTTCCAGACGCCATCTTAAGCTTTTAAAAATCACAACTTTTCTAAAAACTAATCATGTTACAAAGTCCAGCATTCATAACAAAGGGTTCAATCCAGAGTCTGTACTGTGTTGGTCTTTTACAAATTAATCAAATTTGCAAAGGATACCAAACTAGGAGGCAGTGGAATCAGAGCAGGGTTAGAAGCTACAGAATGATGTAGACAAAATAGGTATATAGGTAGAACAATACAAGCTAAAATTTGATACAGACAAGTATCGCACAAAGAAAAAAAATGTGCAACACAACATAATCCATGAATGATGCTGCACTATCCAAGGAAGCTCAGAGGACACAGGTTCAAACTGTTAATTGTATATTAATTGTATACAGGTGATGGGCATTAATAGGGATTTACTTGTGCTCCAATAGAAACAGACTGAAACTGTAGGGGTTGGGTTTGGAGGTGCATGCTTGTAATATGTACCGCTGTAAATAAAAGCTTACAAGTGTGCGAAGATTGGCTCCAGTTCTATCCTTCACTGCCCGAGTTCATGGAGTAGAACACAAACTAGCAAAAGAAGTTAAGATGGATATCATTAATGGCGTGATCAAGAAGTAAAAACAGGTCTTTCGTTAGTGAAAGCCTGGGAATCATTTAGGAACCAATTAGATACTGAAAATTGGAGGACTACAAGGTCTTTATGGTTGGACCAGCAACGATGGGCTGAATGGACTTTCATAATTAATCTTGTGATTTCAAGCAAGGCAGTGGTTCAGGTGATACAAATTGGTTTCAAAGACCCTGGATGGGAAAAGAGGGGATAAGTGAAGGGAGAAGGAAATCCAGCTCAGGGTCAAGATTTCGGTCTTGTGACTCCAGCCAGAATATGTGCATAAGGGAATTGATATGTACTTAAAAAAGGAAAAAACAAACTTGCAGAAAAATGGGGAAAGATTAGGTGAGTGGAACTGTTTGGTTTCAGAGCGTCAACACAGGCACAATGAACTGAATGGCCTCAGATTCAGATGTTAGACAAGAACAAGTTCAGTCATGGCATATTCCCTTGGGATTAAATAGTTTCTTGATGCTTTCTGTCAAAGCTCATTCCATATATAGCCACTTGGGCAAAATGCCTGCAAACTGATTCTGCAACAGGTCATACTATTATCTCGCGTACTTTATTTTATATGTGTTTCCTACAACCTTTGCCATTATTGCACTACTTGGTTCAGGATGTGTGAGAATGGGTTTGCAAATACGTCTATATTTCAAAATTGCTAAAACAAGCCAGACTCTAATCAAGGGGGTTCCAATGCTTTACTTATGGATAATGGATACCTGCGAATGAATTATAGACTGGGTTTTAATTAAGGAATTTAGATGGCTTATGTATTGAATAATGAATACCTGGGAGCAATCACAAATAAGCAGTCAAGAGTTCACATAACACAAACAGCAAGTTTATGCCAAACCTTGTGGAATCTGATATCAGACTTTTAACAAGATTGATTACTGCCTTGAAATTACTCCAGGACATAACTCTGCATTACCTGCAGACTGTGTAGGATGGGTTCACTTACTTTTGGTGAGTTTCTATGCTGGCAGTAGCTGCTTTTGCTGGTAACGCTCTATGATGTTGATTTGTCACAGTGGCACCAAGGGGCTTGTGATTGTGGCATTACGCCAGCTTTACAGAGAATTAACTTGCAGTTTACTGGAAATGGTGTGGCCCCTATAAGGGAGCTCGATGAGGTATGCAGCAGCATAGTTAGAGGAGAAAGGACATATGGAGTTATGATTAGATTATGATTAGAGATACAGCACTGAAACAGGCCCTTCGGCCCACCGAGTCTGTGCCGAACATCAACCACCCATTTATACTAATCCTACACTAATCCCATATTCCTACCAAACATCCCCACCTGTCCCTATATTTCCCTACCACCTACCTATACTAGTGACAATTTATAATGGCCAATTTACCTATCAACCTGCAAGTCTTTTGGCTTATATAAATATTCTTCCCCCCCTTCCCCCCATGGGCTTTCTTTTTACCCCGCTTTTCTTGAAGCTGTCAACTTTTGCTGGAGTGAAGTTCTGCGGTACCAATAGCCGCCTTGTACGTAGTTGCGGGCACCAACTCCCTCCGAGTGCTCCCGAGCCTCAAACTCCTCCTGCGACCTTAAGACTGGCCTGCAGAGTGCCCCAGAACCCACTCACTTTCCCATCCCGTGACAAAGAGTGCTTCCAGACTCCTTCCAACTGAACAATCAAGGAGTAAGCAGCACTAATCTGATGCTTCATAACTGTCCAGCTTTCATAAAAAGCTTCCCGATACATCCAGGACAGTCATCAAGTTAAGTACCTTTTCTCATTTAGCACAAAAGGAGGTCATTGTTTACATTCCAGCTCTTTGAAAGAGTTGCCAATCGATCCCACTTGCCAACTCTCTCCATAGCCCTGCAACTATTTCCTATTCAAGTATATAAAGTCATAACGGCACAGGAGATGGCCATTCTGCCCATCGAGCCATGCCAGCTCACTGCAGAGCAACTGTGTCAGTCTCATTCCCCCACTCTATCCCTGCAGCCCTGTAAGTTTATTTCCGCCAGAGTGCCCATCCAATTTCTTCTTGAAATCACTGATCATCTCTGCTTTTCCCACCCTCGTAGGCAGCGAGCTCCAGGTCATTACCACTCACTGTATAAAAAATGTTCTTCCTCATATCACCCCTGTATCTCTTGCCCAAAACCTTAAATCTGTGTCCCCTAGTCCTTGTACCATCAACTAATGGGAACAGCTTTTCCTCATCTAAACTTCTTATAATCTTGTACACCTTGATCAAATCTTCCCTCAATCTCCTTTGCTCCAAAGAGTACAACATCAGCTTCTCCAACTTAGCTTTGTAGCTAAATTCCCTCATCACTGGAACCATTCTGGGAAATCTCCTCTGCACCCTCTCAAGGGCCCTCACATCCTTCCTAAAGTAGAACTATGCCATTTGGCGTAGATAATCCAAATCTTTTTAGAAAATTATTAAATTTGCTTCCACCACTCTTTCAGGCAGTTCAATCCAGATCACAACAACTCATTTAGTTTAAAAAAAACTGTCCGCATCTCCCTCTGGTTCTATTGCCAATGATCTTAATGTCCTCTGGTTACTGACCTTCCTGCCACAGGAAACCGTTTCTCCTTATTTTACATGTTTAATGTTTCTTATATTTTAACAATGACTATACTTCAAAAGTACTTAATTGACTGTGAAGCACTATGAGGTGTCCCAAGTTCACAAAGGGCACAATGCAAATGCAAGTCTCTCTTTTTATCAGCACTATGAAAACTTTCATGATTTTGAACACCTCCAGTAAATGTCCCTGTTACAATCAAGTGAGATGGGGTCGAAGTGCTTCCCTCCTTTCCCTCTCCCTGTTTGACCACAACAGGTTTAATTCTTTCTTAAAGTGGATGTACTGGCAAATTCAGTAGGTGTTTGACTACTAACTTGCTATGATCATAACAAGAACCAATCAGACAGGTTTTCTTGAATGGAGAGAGATTAACTTTATTGTACCTAAACCAAACTAATAAAATAAACCACACACCAACTTTCACTCACACACACACACAAATAGGTTACAGAGTTGGGAAAGTTAGATTGGTTGAGTTACTGTCCATAGAACAAAACGATATACAGTCTGTGGGGTTTGGTGATTCGGCTGGCTTCTAGCTGAATTCAGTGGGCCTGAGGCTTGTAATTTGAAGAGGTAGATGACCGGCTCGGTGGGTCTCTTGGAGACTGCAATGCAGATGATTTCCTCCAACGGGGTTTCTGATTGTAGCCGGAGTATGCAAACGTGGTCAGTCAACAGGCAGGATTTGAAAGCTGGAATGGAGATATAGAGAGACAGAGAGAGAGAGACAGACAGAGAGAGAGAGAGAGACAGACAGACAGAGAGAGAGAGACAGACAGACAGAGAGAGAGAGAGACAGACAGACAGAGAGAGAGAGAGACAGACAGAGAGAGAGAGAGACAGACAGAGAGAGAGAGAGACAGACAGAGAGAGAGAGACAGACAGAGAGAGAGAGACAGACAGAGAGAGAGAGACAGAGAGAGAGAGACAGACAGAGAGAGACAGAGAGAGAGACAGAGAGAGAGACAGAGAGAGAGACAGAGAGAGAGACAGACAGAGAGAGAGAGACAGAGAGAGAGAGACAGAGAGAGAAACGGACCTCCACTTAGGGTCTGCACATGTCAGAATCCAAAAGCAGCTTCTTTGCTGCAGAGGAAACACCAGCTTAAAACCACAGATGGGGAGGGGCTTGTCAAATGACAGTCACTCAGTGATTCAAACATAGCAGTTATTTCTCTGCTTGCTGAAAAGAACAGGTTGTTCCTTTAAACTTCCTGGGTCTTGGTTCTTGCTGGGATATTAGCAGACATTTTGTCTCCATCCTCACAGTCATGTAGTGTAGGATACAGTGTTGCAAATTAGGTGATCCTCTTAAGCTGCCAGCAAAATCATCCTTTTAGCTGGTCTTTTAAAAATGTCTTAAAAAAAAATTCAGATCACCAGTCAGTGGATTAAAGAAAATTATCACTCAACAAAACACATGGCGTAACAGTCCCCTGAACCTATTTAACAGGAATTATTCCTCGGTTTCACCACACAGCTGCTACAGTGTACAGTGTAATAAGGAGGAAGTCTCAGAGTATATTCTGCAGCTCAACCTGGCAGCCAGTTTTCGTCAGTAGCATTAACATTGGTGTTTAGGGGCCACGACTGCGACATCCAATCTTATGTATGGATAAACTTTTATTAATTTACATCTTTTAAAAACAAGCATTTCTAAAGTCTAAGATTCACTGTTCCTTCGATTTCCTCATCTCTTCTGCTCTTCAACTTTGGTGGCATTGTCTGCCTCTACCCTATGGGTAGGTGTCGCAATCCAGGAAAGTTAATTACATTGAAAAAATGAATTTTAATTACACTTCTGAGCTCTTCTTAAAAGTCACAGAGGCCAAATTGATTCAGTTTGCTTGTGTGCGTACAGACTGCTTGCTTGTGCAAGATTTTGACCTCGAGGCCAACTCCAATTATTTGTGAATTTCATCAGATTTTGTTCTGATCCAATCAGCAGCAGTCATGTTCCCTACTAGATCAGTCCTTTTACTGGTAACAAATTTCTCAACAGTGGAATTTAAAACCCCCTCCAGCTTCAACAGCTTTTAAAAACAGCTTCCTGCTCCTTTCTTTCCCATTTCCCCCTTCCAAAAAATTAGCTGTTTTTTTTAAAAGAATAAATAAATAAGTCTTTGTGGGTTACGTTCCTGATGGGTGAGGTATTCTAATATAGAAATAATCACATGCCACTTGAAGTCTCCCCGCGGATTTGATGAAATAGTCTCTTAGTAGATAGGCATTCAAAACACTTCAGCTGCAGCAGGCATCAAAACGTTCTTTCAACCACGAGCACAGCAATACGTCAACTTGAATTTTAAAAACTGACCGTCTCTCAGTCGAAACTTTACTTCAGCAACACAAATGCTCTCTTCAAAGGGTTTTTTTCATCCTTAGGCAACTAACTTGGCCTGTAGCTCCTTATAGAATTTCTGAGAAATAGCTCTTTACTTCAGTAGCACGCTTCGCGGGAGTCTCTCAAACTGGTTTCAGCCAGTTTTTTCTCACAGTTAAGTTGAAACATTATACAATGTGACCTCTCTCTCCTGCTGTCGCCTCATAACAAAATACAGCTGCGGCACACTGTTCTCAGAAATCTAACTTCTCTCTGTCTTAAAGAGACACTGTTTTTAAACAGAGTCTCAAAGGCACACTGTCTCAAACACAGCAGAATAAAAATGTTTCCGTGACACTAAGGCCCTACCAACTTCATGGCGGTGAAAAATGGGACATGGACACTATTTTGTGAACTTTGAGCATTTTCGTGATTGACACAAGGCTCACCTTACTGACTGGCAGCTGATGGAGGGCTTCCGCTGCAGTTTTGAGAGAAATAGTCTCAAGTGTTTGCAGACAAGTGAGATTGCCAGATTGAGCAAATCAAAAACAGCCGCAACCATTACTGCAGCACATTGAGTGAAAGAATTTGGAAGACTTCAGCGAGTAAAGAATGTGATCAGTTTAGTCAGCCTTTTACAATAGTTTTGAGTATACAATAAATGCCATTTGAAACCAGAAACCTCCCTTACTTTCTTTTGTTTTAACAAAGAACAAAGAACAGTACAGCACAGGAACAGGCCATTCGGCCCTCCAAGCCTGCGCCGATCTTGATGCCTGCCTAAACTAAACACCTTCTGCACTTCCGGGGTCCATATCCCTCTATTCCCTTCCTATTCATGTATTTGTCAAGATGTCTCTTAAACGTCGCTATCATATCTGCTTCCACCACCTCCCCTGGTAGCAAGTTCCAGGCACTCATCACCCTCTGTGTAAAGAACTTGCCTCGCACATCCCTCTAAACTTTGCCCCTCACACCTTAAACCTATGTCCCCTAGTAACAGACTCTTCCACCCTGGGAAAAAGCTTCTGACTATCCACTCTGTCCATGCCGCTCATAACTTTGTAAACCTCTATCATGTCGCCCCTCCACCTCTGTCGTTCCAGTGAAACAATCCGAGTTTTTCCAACCTCTCCTCATAGCTAATGCCCTCCAGACCAGGCAACATCTGGTAAACCTCCTCTGTACCCTCTCCAAAGCCTCCACGTCCTTCTGGTAGTGTGGCGACCAGAATTGCACGCAATATTCTAAGTGTGGCCTGTACAGCTGCAACATGACTTGCCAATTTTTATACTCTATGCCCTGACTGATGAAGGCAAGCATGCCGTATGCCTTCTTGACTACCTTATCCACCTGCGTTGCCACTTTCAGTGACCTGTGGACCTGTACGCCCAGATCTCTCTGCCTGTCAATACTCCTAAGGGTTCTGCCATTTACTGTATACCTCCCCACCTGCATTAGACCTTCCAAAATGCATTACCTCACATTTGTCTGGATTAAACTCCATCTGCCATTTCTCCGCCCAAGTCTCCAACCGATCTATATCCTGCTGTATCCTCTGACAATCCTCATCATTATCCGCAACTCCACCAACCTTTGTGTCGTCCGCAAACTTACTAATCAGACCAGCTACATTTTCCTCCAAATCATTTATATATACTACAAACAGCAAAGGTCCCAGCACTGATCCCTGCGGAACACCACTAGTCACACCCCTCCATTCAGAAAAACACCCATCCACTGATACCCTCGGTCTTCTATGACCGAGCCAGTTCTGTATCCATCTTGCCAGCTCACCTCTGATCCCGTGTGACTTTACCTTTTGTACCAGTCTGCCATGCAGATCATTTTCATGGTTTGTTGCAACACAGTGAAATTTAGTATTTAAATATGTGAAATTCATGATTCTTAAAATGTCATGACCATGAAATTTGTAAAATTTGACCGTGAATTTAGTAGGGCCCCCTGCAAGTGTATAAAGCATCATCATAGAGTTTCATAGTCATAGAATCATTTACGGCACAGGAGATGACTATTCGGCCCAGCGAGTCCATGCCAGCTCGCCACAGTGCTATGCAGTGAGTTACATTCCCCAGCTCAATCCCCGTAGCTCTGCAAATCTATTTCTCTCATGTGGCCATCCAACCTCCTCTTGAAGTCTTTGATCGTCTCCACTTCCACCACTCTCGTGGGCAATGAGTTCCAGGTCATTACCACCCACTGCGTAAAAAAGTGCTTCCTCATATTCCCCCTGCATCTTTTGCCTAAAATTTTCAATCTGTGTCCCCTAGTGCTCGTACCATTTATGAATGGGAACAGCTTTTCCTTGTCTAACTTATCTAAGCCTGTCATAATCTTGTAGACTTCTGTTCAATCTCCCCATAATCTCCTTTGTTCTAAGGGGAACAAAACCAGCTTTTCCAACCTAACCTCATAACTAAAATCCTCTATCCCTGGAACCATTCTGGTAAATCTTCTCTGTATCCTCTCAAGAACCCTCACATCCTTCCTGAAGTATGGTAACCAGAACTGGATGATATACTCCAGTTGGGGCCTAATCAGAGCTTTATAAAGATTCAGCATAACTTCCCTAGTTCCCTTGTACTCAATGCGTCTATTTATGAAACCTAAGATCCCATATGCTTTACTGACCACTCTCTCAAAATGTCCTGCACCTTCGAAGATCTATGCACATGCACCCCCACCCCCAGGTCCCTCTGTCACTGCACACTCTTCAAAACTGTGTCATTTAGTATATATTGCCTCTCCCTATTCCTTCTGCCAAAATGCACCACCTCACACTTGTCAGTATTAAATTCCATTTGCCATCTCTCTGCCCATTCTGCTAGCCTATGTCCTGTTGCAGACAGTTCATATTATCTTATCGACTAGGAAATGAAACCAAAACAAGGTCATATCAATATATCAGCTGCAGTGTTACTAATCACAGAAATGGACAGTCTGCTGGACAGCATGTCAGACAATATTCTAAGTTACATCATTACAAATATGAATTATGGGTTAAGCAGTGGTCAACAACCTGTTAGACAAGGAGCACACATTTAAGGTGATTAGAATTAAAATAGCTTTGCACGGAGCATGAATAGAATACAGAACTCTCCGCCACAAAGCACTGTTGAAGTACAGCCCGTCAATTCTTTCAGAGGGTTGCTTATGGGGAGTGAGCAGGGAAGAGGTTAAAAGGTTCAAGTGGAGAGAAACAATCAAACAGATTTGATGGGAGATTAGCTCTTTTGTGCTCGAACAGTCTTAATATTCCAGGAGTGTTGTACATAATGTCCAATGTCTTATTCTGCTGCTAAGGTGAAGCAGTGGGTCTTTTCAAGTCACTAAGTGGAATGTTGTTAAATATGCACGAGATGACCTCGTTCAAGCTACAGGCTAGAACTATGGGTTTGTTTTCTTTTCGAAAAAAAATGTATGATGAGATCAATTATCACTCTGTCTCCAGAACACACTGTTCCTGGATAGTTATCTGTACATTCCAAATGACTGCCTTGATTATTCTCTTAAATGCCAGAGATTTGAACACAACACTGAGAAGTGTGATGGAGCAGCAATGCATGCATGAAAGACAGACAGATGCAGATGCTGATATTGAGAATATATAAAACAATTCTGAGCACTAACTCACTTGAGGGTCATTCTGAGGAATGATCCAGCAGATTGCAGAGATTGATCAGATATGGCTTTGTGCCAGATTTGTTAAACTCTGCATTTCAAATGAAGCCACACTGTCCACGTTGTTACAAGGTTTGTGTTTTTGTGTTAAAAACTTAGAATGCTGTATTTTTAAAAAACTGAAAAAGGATTTTTCAGTGGATATTGACACCTGCAAATAGCTGAAATATTTGGATGTTTTGAAAGGAAGCTGACTTTGTATACAAGGGCAGGAAAGCAGGAAATTTCAAGGAAAAAAGCAAGGGTTTGACCCCCTCAGAGCAACTCTTTGACTGACAAGGGAGATGCTATGTCTGGACATGTGACCTGTTCAGGAAGGTTTGCTTTCACTTTGGGCCTTTTAAAAAGCCAGTGAGTTGGACAAAGAGCAGGTATTTGAAATTTGGCTTTGACCTGCCTGGAGATCAGAGATGATGATCCACAGAAAGTATTACCTTTCTCTGTAAAGGAATCCTTCATCTCTTGAGAAAAAACCCTGTATTCCAAAGGTGGCAGATTCCTATTGCCTCCTGTCTGTAAAGAATCCCTGTAGCAAGTGTTGTCCCTGTTGCCTCCTGTGTCTTAAGAAATCTTGAAATCTCAAGAAATCATCTTCTGCTACATGGCTGCTGTAAAACCCAAGACTACCTGTTGCTGCACCACTGATGAAAGACCTATGTGACGCCTGCTGCAGTGGAATTGCCTTGAACGCTTACCCATCATAGACTGTTCATTAACCTCATTTTTTTTTATTTAGAGATACAGCATTGAAACAGGCCCTTCGGCCCACCGAGTCTGTGCCGACCAACAACCACCCATTTATACTAATGCTACACTAATCCCATAGTCCTACCACATCCCCACCTGTCCCTGTATTTCCCTACCACCCACCTACATTAGGGGCAATTGCTAATGGCCAATTTACCTATCAACCTGCAAGTCTTTGGCAGGTGGGAGGAAACCGGAGCACCCGGAGGAAACCCACGCAAACACAGGGAGAACTTGCAAACTCCACACAGGCAGTACCCAGAATTGAACCCGGGTCACTGGAGCTGTGAGGCTGCGGTGCTAACCACTGCGCCAAAGTCTGGAGAGACTTTGAGTGGCATCTGACTATTCGACTCTGGGACACCTCATCAAACTTCCGACCAGAACGTGACAAGTTAAGTCATTTTATTATTCCTTTCGTTCCTATGAAACAGCTGTAAACCAAAAATTTTTTCCCCGGTTAACCTTTTAAAAAAAAATGTATGTATGTGTGCATGAGGGTTAGGGAAATAAGGAGCTTTTTGTATATAGTTATCTCATTATTGGTTAAGACTTGTTTTTGTAATAAATAGTTAATGTTGTTGTTGATTAAAGAAATTTGGTTGGTGTGCTTTATTGTCGGGGACAAAGAGAGGATGTAATTGGCTATTTTTTGGTAGGTGGGAAAATTTATTGATATGCTGTGACCCACGGAGAAGTAGGACTGAATTAACTGCACTCCTCCTGCCTCAGTCGTAACAACTTGAAAAGTGAAAAACAGATATCCTGGAGAAATAAATTCCCAAATTTAAAGAATTACTAGTGCCCTTGCAGTCACTTGTGCTCAGGATTTCAGGATTTCTCACTGCATACATTTAACTTTGCCTCATTGGATAGCAAGAGGAAAGGGAATCAGCACTGAATCTTAGCTCGGGTGACATACCATAAGCGGAGGTCCAGAGACGCACCGTTTGCAGCAACAATTCCATCAAGGATTACTAATGACCCCAGCCACGCTTCAGTAGAACTTGGCAATTTGGATTTTGCATGTGTTGTCTGAGCTTAATTATTTGCTATCCAATACTAATTCTATATTGCGAGGATTAGCACACAGGAATTAAATTGTCAACCAACTTTCTTTGGGGAGGGGCAGAGAAAAAGACAGGGTCATTAGTTAGCTACAGTAGATATGTTGTCAAAAACACAGCTTACTTATGCAAGTTACTGTAACTTTAAAAAAATGGGAAGATCCCAAGAAGGCAGCACAGTGGCGCAGTGGTTAGCACTGCAGCCTCACAGCTCCAGCGACCCGGGTTCAGTTCTGGGTACTGCCTGTGTGGAGTTTGTAAGTTCTCCCTGTGACTGCGTGGGTTTTCTCTGGGTGCTCCAGTTTCCTCCCAAATGCCAAAGACTTGCGGGTTGATAGGTAAGCTGGTCATTGTAAAAAATTGCCCCTAGTGCAGGTAGGTGGTAGGAGAATTGTGGGAATGCGAGAGGGAAAATGGGATTAATGTAGGATTAGTATAAATGGGTAGTTAATGGTTGGCACGGACTCGGTGGGCCAAGGGCCTGTTTCGGTGCTGTATCTCTCTATGACTCTAAAGCAGTGAGCAAAAATGGTCACAACATTCAGCGAATATTTTGGGCCAACAATAAAGATGGCCTCCTTCATCTTCAGTCAACGTTGCTGAAATATTCATTGTGAGGCAATTGGATCGTGAAATGTATATTGTCCACACACCGACTTAAGGCGGGAAACAGAGCTCGCTCCAGATACAGAGTAACCTGTAAGGTTAACAGGCAGCAGCAGAAAGTTAAAAAGCTTGAAGCAGTTTCGTTTGAAGTAGCTGAGCGAGAGAACTAAGCCTATATTTACATCATAGGAAGTTGACAGAGCACCATAGAGAAATTGCTCGTTTTACTGTGAAAGCCATATATTGCTCCTGTATTTTGTGCAAAAATAAACTAGTTGTTGGTTTGAAGCTGTGCATGTTTCTACAGAGTACCTTACATTCCATTACAGAAAGAAAAATTCATTGGGCGGCACATGTTAGGGTTCTTGGTTACGATATCCTGGCCACACTAATTTTTAACTGGATATTAAACTTGAAAGAATTCTGACAACTGATACAAGAGGTCAGAAATAGTGATGGTAAGCTGGGTGAAAAAGTTCATCCACATTGCAAAATGTTTGGTTCACCAGCCATCCCTTTAATTATTCCACGGTTCTTACCTCTGCTACCCTACTTGAAGTTGCACCATTTATTTGCGTGAAGGTCTCCCTGAACTTAATCCTAAATTTGCCTTTTACATCATAATCCCCTCCTCCCATCACAGTTTAAATTCAAGTAAGTTGAACAAGATAGGTAAGATCAAAGATTTGACCGTGAACACATCTGACCCTTTCAAGCACACGGGAAGTTTGACTGCTCTGCAGGACTGATGGATGAAGGTCGAAGAAATTAAGAGACTAAAGTCATTGTCTTAGCACCTCCTGCACAGTACAACTTAAATAAACTTCTTCTGGAAATAGCAAGTCCAATGCGGCAAGACAAATGTGGTGGAAAATACTTTCTATTAGTGCTTCCCCCGTTCAACCCTCAACATCCCTAATGATATCAAAGACGCTGCACAATTGCACAGTAAAATCTCACATTTATATAGAACCACACGATGTCTCTCAAACCTCTAACTCACTTCACCCAATGAATTACTCTGAAGGACATTCAGTGATGCAGACAAACAGCACAGACATTTTGCATCCAGCAAGGTCCCAGGAACAGCAGTGGTCAGTTCATCTTGCTGGTTGAGGGAGAAATATTGGCTAGGACACCAAACAAACTCCCAGGTTATCTTCCAGCAGTGCCTGGGGATCTCAACATCCACTCGAACCACTGGAGCAGACAGATGGGGCCTCAATTCAATGAATCATCCAAAAGGCAATATCTTTCACAATGCAGCATTTCCTCAGTTCTGCATTGGCATATTAGCCTGGATTACACACAGAGGCCCTGGAGTGTGACTTGAACACATAAACTTCTGGCTTGAAAGGAGAGAGCTCTGCCAAATGAGTCAAGCTGACAATCATATAGATCACAAGTTTGGTTTGGATGGTGAAGGCTCTTACGACAATTTTAATCTCACCCTTCCAGGACATCAACCAAACCGTCCTTCCATTACAACTTCTAACGGTTTCCGAAATGAATCCAATGTTGTGGCTGTAAAAAAAACTACCTAAACTTGTCTTTCACAACTTTGAACATTCTTTGAGCATTCTTAATCTTCTGCCCTAGCATATTAAAAGCACTTCACATCCTTCTGAACGCAACACCTTTTATCGGGGGTTCTGACCTGAAACAAAAAGGCCACAGACCTGAAATGTTAACTCTGTTTCTCTCTCCACAGAGACAGCCAGACCTGCTGAGTATTTCCAGCACTTTGTTTTTATTTCAGATTTCCAGCATCCGCAGTATTTTTCCATGATAGCGAATTCAATAATTTCAGATCATAACACTTCTCCCATTTTTTCCGGACAGCAAGCGCTTTTAATGTGATAAAAGCAAAATACTGTAGATGCTGGAAATCTGAAATAAAAACAAGAAATGCTGAAAATACTGAGCATCTGTGGAGAGGGAAGCAGAGTTAACGTTTCAGGTCAGTGACCCTCCATCAGAACTCATCAGAAGCGCTTTTAATGGTTCCTGCTGTTGCCATTTACAGCTCCTCCAGACTCAACATTTGCTTCTTTACTTGTTCTGTTACCTCCCCCCTTTGCCATGCCCCATCCTTCCTTTCGTCACTGTCAGTTCTATTTTCCACCCTATCGCAGACCTTCCCTTTTGTTCTTTCCTCCCCCCATTTCCGTCTCTGTACTTGCTTAAAACCAGTTACACCGGTAACATTTTCCACTTCCTGATGAAAGATCACAACCTGAAATGTTAGCTCAGTTTCAATCTCTGCTGCCTGACCTGCTGGGTATTTCCAGCATTTTTTGTTTATACAATTAAAGCATTATTTCACTTTAGTGTAATGTCCCTGCCCTTTGCCTGCTTAACATATTAATGGCATTTTTCACCATTATAAAGTTAAATGATCCTGCAGTACTGGATTTTAAGCTACTGGATGTCTGCTGTAAATTAGGAAACTACATCATCTAGTGGCCGAAAACTCAGTGCTGCAACTGACTAGCTTAGAAGGAAGACAAAAAAGCTTAGCATCAAATAGGTTAGTGACACAAACAAATTTAAGTTTTAGCAGACTGAAAATCCACCAGCGTAAAAACTCTGATCAGTATAACTTCATTGGGCAACAGTACAACACTAAAGAAAAACTGTCACAAAAGCAAGCATTTCCACAGCTGTTGTTGTCCATTTTGAGAGAAAGATTGAAAGACAGAACTTAAAAAAAAACATTTTCCCACTCTGCTGCCTTCAAGTGAGGCCAGCTGGAAACTGCAGCTGTGTAGATGTTGGGCGAGTGATAGAATAAGCCGCGGCTGCAAACTGCCTTCATAACTGAACAGGTCAACTGCACTCACAGCCTAAACTCTCATGTGAAGAATGGTTACGTAGGTAGACGATACAGCACAGGAACAGGCCATTTGGCCCAACTAGGCGGCACAGTGGCGCAGTGGTCAGCACCGCAGCCTCACAGCTCCAGGGACCCGGGTTCGATTCCAGGTACTGCCTGTGTGGAGTTTGCAAGTTCTCCCTGTGTCTGCGTGGGTTTTCTCCGGGTGCTCCGGTTTCCTCCCACAAGCCAAAAGACTTGCAGGTTGATAGGTAAATTGGCCATTATAAATTGTCACTAGTGTAGGTAGGTGGTAGGGAAATATTGGGACAGGTGGGGATGTTTGGTACGAATATGGGATTAGCGTAGGGTTAGTATAAATGGGTGGTTGATGTTCGGCACAGACTCGGTGGGCCGAAGGGCCTGTTTCAGTGCTGTATCTCTAATCTAATCTAGTAAAAGCTGGTTATTTCGTCTCAACATGAGTCTCTTCCTGTTCCAACCATCTCATCTCAGCCTCTTAACATATCTTGCTATTTTCCTTTCTCTCACATACTCGTCTAGTTTCATTTTGAACGTATCTAAAGCTATTTGTCTCAACCACTTCCTGTGGTAGCGAGTTCCACATTCTCTGGAGTAAAGAAATTTCTCCTTGGATTTATTAGTCACCATCTTGTATTTATGGCCCCTAGTTTTAGATTCTTGCACAAACATTCTCTACACATCTACCCAATCCAACCCATTCATAATTTTAAAGATCTCTATCAGGATTATCTCTAAGTCTTAATTTTTCCTAAGGAAAAAAGCCCCAACCTGTTGAATCTTTCTTGGGTGTGTGAATGAAAGGCTGTCTAAAATGCAAACATTTGGAGATAAGCTCTCCATGTACATTTTGCAATTTTAACTTCCAGAACCTACACTGAAAGTTTGAGGAACTTCAGTTCCATGGAGAGACTGGAGAAGCAGAAATTGTTGTCCTTGGAACAGAGAAGGTTAAGGAGTGAACTAATAGAGATGTTAAAAATGATTAAATTATTAAGCAAACTTGTTTCGATAGCTAGACAGCACAGATTTAAGGTAATTGCCAAAGGGGGAAGATGAAGAATTTTTTTCAAAAAACAGCCATTTGTTACGTCCTGGAATGTGCTGCCTGAAAAGATGGTGGAAGCAGATTCAATAACTTTCAAAAGAGATGCAGTATATATTTGAAGAGAAAAAACTTGCAGGGTTATGGGGAAACAGCAGGTATGCAATTAATTGGACAGCTCTTTCAAAGAGCCAGCAGAGGTATGATGGGGTGAACGGCCCTCTTATGTGCTGTATATTTCTATGATTCTATATTTGCATTTGGTCATGCAGTGGTTGGCATCCTTCCATCTACAAAAGATGGACATGCAGCAAACAATTCATTTAGGTGGGGTGTCTTTTCTTGGTGCACCTTTGCTGATGGCTGTGAAGGCCAATCCTTGAGATGCAGGTTCTGCCACAAGTGCCGCACGTGAAGTTGCCAAGTAACGCTGAGTTGTTGTTTTTGATGTTGATGCCTGTTGCCAAGCTGCTGTAGCAAATGGTCATAGTCATACAACATAGAAACAGGCCCTTCGGCCCAGCGCATCCATGCCGACCATAATGCCTATCTATACTAATCCCACCTGCCTGCATTACTTCCATATCCCTCTATGCCTTGCTCATCCATGTAACTGTCCAGATGCCTCTTAAATGTTGCTACTGTTCCTGCCTCCACCACCTCCTCTGGCAGTTCATTCCAGATACCCACTATTCTTTGTGTGAAAAATATACCCCTTTGATCCCCTTTAAACCTCCTCCCTCTCACCTTAAATCTATGCCCTCTAGCTTTAGTCACTCCCTACCATGGGAAACAGACTCTGGCTATCTACCTTATCTATGCCTCTCAATTTTATATCCCTCCATCATGTCCCCTCTCAGCCTCCTTCGCTCCAGGGAAAACAGACCCAGCCTATCCAATTTCTCTTTATAACTCAAGCCCTCCAAACCAGGCAAAATCCTTGTGAATCTTTTATGCACCCTCTCTAGCTTAATCACATCTTTCCTGTAGTGCGGCGACCAGAACTGCACACAGTACTCCAAATGCGGCCTAACCAACGTTGTGTACAACTGCAACATGACGTCCCAACTCTTGTACTCAATGCCTCGGCCGATGAAGGCAAGCATGCCCTACGCCTTCTTCACCACCTGTCTACCTGTGTTGCCACTTTCAGGGAACAATGTACTTGCACCCCAAGGTCTCTCTGCTCAACAACATTCCCCAGGACCCTGCCATTCACTGTATATGTCCTGCCCTGATTTAACTTCCCAAAATGCATCTAGGATACACCTGGTCAGGCCCTGGGGATTTATCCACCTTAATGCGCTTCAAAACCTCCAACATCTCCTCCTTTGTAATGTTGATATGCTCCAGGATATCGCTGTTCCCTCCCTTGAACTCAATAGCTTCCATGACCTTCTCCACGGTAAATACAGATGAGAAGTATTCATTTAAGACATCGCCCATTTCCCGTGGCTCCACACATAGATTACCACACTGATCCTTAAGGGGACCTACTCTCTCCCTCGCGACCCTTTTACTCTTAATATACTCATAGAATCTTTTAGGATTCTCCTTTACCTTATCTTCCAGGGAAATCTCATGGCCCCTTTTCGCACTCCTAATTTCCTTCTTAAGTGTACCCCTACATCCCCTATACTCCTTGAGGGACTCGCTTGATCCCAGCTGCCTATACCTGACATATGCCTCCTTCTTTGTCCTGACCAGAACCTCAATGTCCCTCGTCAACCAAGGTTCCCTAAACTTGCCAGCCTTGCCCTTCCATCTAACAGGAACATGCCGGCCCTGAACTCTTCCTATCTCACTTTTAAAAAGACTCCCACTTGCCAGACGTCCCTTTACCTGTAAGCAGCCTCTCCCATTCAACTTTTGAGAGTTCCTGTCTGATGCCATCGAAATTAGCCTTCCCCCAATTTAGGACTTCAACCTGAGGACCAGTCCTATCCTTTTCCATAACTATCTTGAAGCTAATAGAGTTATGGTCACTGGTCCCAAAGTGCTCCCCCACTGACACATCAACCACCTGCCCAGCCTCATTTCCTAAGAGGAGGTCGAGTGTAGCCCCTTCTCTAGTAGGGCCATCCACATACTGCTTCAGAAAACTATCCTGGACACAGAAATTCTTCCCCCATCTGATCCCTTAGCACCAAGGCAGTCCCAGTCAATATTAGGGAAGTTAAAACCACCTACTATTACAACCCTATAATTCCTGCACCTATCTGTGATTTCCCTACATATATGCTCCTCCACTTCCCTCTGACTATTTGGGGGGACCTATAGTATAATCCCATCAAAGTGATCACCCCTTTCTTATTTCTAAGTTCTACCCATATGGCCTCGCTGGACGTTCCCCCCGGGATATCCTCTCTAAGTACTGCCGTGATGTCCTCCCTAATCAATAGTGCAACCTCCCCTCCTCTATTACCTCCACCGCCGAAAGCATCAGCAGCCCAGAACATTGAGCTGCCAGTCCTGCCCATCCCTCAACCACGTTTCTGTAATAGCTATACAATCACAATCCCATGTACCGATCCATGCTGAGTTCATCTGCCTTACCTGCAAGACTTCTTGCATTAAATTAAATGCAGTTTAGCCTACCAGACCTTCCACGTCACCGTGGTAGTCCACAGGATGTGAAGCGATTTCCCTCTTTCGCCAGCTAGTGACTCCCAAGAGTGTAAGTTGACAGTTGGGGCCTTCATGTCATGTTTGCAAGCATACTGAAGTGGAGCTTTGGGCAACCCACTGATTGTCTGGCTCCAGCTACCTCCCCATACAGAAGGTCCTTGGGCATGCGACCATTTCCCATCCTGCGAATGTGTCCGATCCACCTCTGTTTGATTAGTGTTAACACCCTTGGGAGCTCTGCCTTTGAGAGGATTGACACATTTGGGATTTTGTCCTTCCAGGATATGCTTTAGGGAGATCTACAAAAGTAAGGTAAAGAGGTATACTCTGTTCTCTACACTTCTCTTGCAGCTGACAAGGACAGTGAAGATGAAAATTAGAGCTTCTTTTCCCTGTAGCTGGAAGTCACCCACATTTCACAGCCATACAGCAAGGTGCTGAGAACAAAGGCCTTATAAACCATCAGCTTGGTCCTAAGGGTCAGCTTGATGTTACTCTATGTGCGTTTCGCAAGTCAGTCAAAGGTGGTAGCTGCTTTCCCTGTGTGTGCATTGAACTCTCCATCAAGGGACAGATTGTCCTGTCACCATGGACCCAAGGTAGCAGAATTTGCTAAGCACTTCCAGTGGGGTTTTATTTAGTGTGATCAGGGACAGAGATTCAACACCTTGTTCCATGACCACGGTTTTCCTGACGCGTATAGTCAAGGAGAACAAGTTACAGGCACAGGAAAGACAGTCCATGAGTCTTGTCGCTGAGTTTCCAAGTGAGTGACTAGCGCAGCATCATCAGTGTAGAGGAGTTCACCGATCAGGACGCCATGTGCTTCGGTCTTTGATTTTAGTCTTGATAGATTGTAAAGCTTGCCGTCTGACCTAGTGTGCAAGTAGACTCCTTCCATATCTGCAGGGTGCGCGAAGGTCAGGAACATGGGGAATAAGACATCAAACAGAGTGGGGGCTAAGACCCTGTTACACTCCATTCTTCAATGCAAAACTGTTGGAAGTGGAGCCATCAAACTGTACAGTGCAGTGCATGTTGTCATGGAAGGAGTGGATGAGACTGAGGAGCTTCAGTGGACAGCCAATTATTTCCACAATCTTGTATAACCCTGCTCTGCTGAGTGTCGAATGCCTTCGTGAGATCTACAAAAGTAAGATAAAGGGGTATACTCTGTTCCCTACACTTGTAGCTGGCGTACGGAGAAGATCATATCCACATTAGATTGGGTGGCACAGAAACCGCATTGCGCTTCCGTGTACACTCAGTCTGCAAGTAAATGGAGTCTTTTAAGAAAGACCCTCGCAAAGGCCTTCCATGTTATGCTATGGAGTGAGATGCGCCTGCAGTTTAGTTTAGTTTAGAGATACAGCACTGAAACAGGCCCTTCGGCCCACCGAGTCTGTGCCGACCATTAACCACCCATTTACACTAATCCTACACTAATCCCACATTCCTACCACATCCCCACCTGTCCCTATATTTCCCTACCACCTACCTATACTAGGGGCAATTTATAATGGCCAATTAACCTATCAACCTGCAAGTCTTTGGCATGTGGGAGGAAACCGGAGCACCCGGAGGAAACCCACGCAGACACAGGGAGAACTGTTGCAGTCTCCTCTGTCGCCATTGTTTTTGTATAGTGAGATGATTCTGGCATCATGCATTTCCTGTGGAACAAAGCCTACTTTCCAGCAGAGGAGAAGGTCATAAAGGTGTGGTATGCACGGTTTAGCAAATTAGGGATTGTTGCAACACAAAGGAACTTGTACCAGGCTACACTCCATGGGGTAGAACAGCAAAGGGATCTAGGGATACTGGCGAACAAGTCATTAAAAGCAGCATCACAGTTATGGAGAATGTGAAATTTGCTGCCACAGGATATGGTTGAGGCGAACAGTTTAAACACTTTCACAAACAAAACTACAAGAGTACGAGAGAAAATGGAGTAGCAAGATATGTTGGAAGGCTGAGGTGAGGTAGATGGAGTGAGAAGTGACCCTTGGAGTATAAACACTAGCATAGATTACTTGGGCAGAATGACTTGTTTCTGTGCTGTACTTTCTATGCAATACAGCACATGATGTTATTAAATTGCAGCCTTTGTCCATCATTATATCAGGTACTTCATTTTGCAATAATTAGGGATCGGTCCCATTGCTCAGTGCATGCAGAACATTAACGATAATTTAGATTTTAACCATTTTCAGTGATTGAGGTCCAGGTTTCACCAACATACATTTGCAAGTGAAATCAACACATGAGTTATACATCCCAACATTCACTGGAACATGAGTCACATCCTCAAAAGGTTCCTGTAGCCTAAAAGAGCAACACACCCAAGTTTACTGCAGAATTGCATCTTTAAAGTTTCCCTGATATTGCGAGGAGATAGATTTTAATTGCTATCGGTGTCAGATGGGATCCAATAGGGTTAGATCTGGCCTGCAACTACAACTAGTAATCTGTCTCTTTGTCCTACGCTTAGTTTCTCTACCGAAGGCACTGATTCAAACGGCATGTCGTTCCACGGAGCATTGCCGGCTCTCCAATAATTCACCAATATTACCATTCTTGACACACGCGATCTCCATGGGGGTGTAACTGCTGAGTTCTGTTATACCATACTTCCCAGCAGGGGTAACTGCACAATATTCTTGCCGATTTCACCCCTCTCTCCGCACCCAACCCACCCCCCGCAACCCTCTCCCCTCTGATCTATAATCATAGCACCTAGCTTCACTATGGAGCCATCCTGACAGAGCAGCTCACTCCACAGCAATTAGTAGCAGATGGGATCTTCTAGGTCTGTCTGGCTGAGTGAAACATTAAGCTGTGAGTTTACCCACTATTACCCACCAACTATATAGGAGCAGGCCAGGGAGAACTGCTTTCACACAGCCTTGTCATCAAGTTTGCACTTGCACAAATAATCACTCCTTCGAACAATTGAAAAATGTTATTAAACAAAACATTCAATGAATTGCACATTATAAAAGATTAGCCTCAGTTGCGGGGTAAAAAAAAAAAGACTCTACCTAGGTTAAAACACTCATCATTTCCACCAGCTGAGTATTATAAAATGTTTCGGAACAAAGACATTTAATTCTGTGCTCATTTCTTTCTTCCTATGTGCCTTCTAACCTAATTTTACTTTCCTAAAGGCTACCCATATCCTTTAATATACCTTTTTTCCCCAAACAGCAACCCAATAACCTTTTAAAGACTTTCAACAATTTGTGACAATAACTCCCACATTTTAACGACTCTTTAGATCAAGGAGTTTACTTTACTTCTTTCACCTCAGTTTCTTGTGATTGTGTGATTTGCGTTCTGTTGTTTGTGGCTTGTGACGGAGTTAAAGCAAATCAATAATTCTCTCCTTATTTTGACAACCTCTACCAGATCATCCCCCCTCCCACCTCCGTCTTCTCAGTTCTCATGAAAAAAATGTCAATTTTCATAAACTCATCTCTGACAACAACCCAGTTAATCTACACTGCAACCCATCCATTGCTTCTATAATGGAGTGTTGCCTATAGTTTTGGGAAACCCAACAGAACTACAGTCTTGTGCAAGATCAATCTTGGCCACCTTGTTATTGTATTCTATGCTTCTAGATACATTTCTACTTGCACTGCCATCTTAAAATGACTTGTATATCTGTAAACATAAGAATTAGGAGCAGGAGTAGACCACATGGCCCCTCCATTCTGCTCTGATTCAATATGATCGTGGCTCATCTTCGGCCTCAACTCCACTTCCCTGTACACTGAGATGCCCTCTGCTCGCTTTTAAGACATATTACTTCCAAAAGGTAATACTTTGCACTTTTACATTTAACCAGGTCTGTCAATCCTGCTAGCCTGGGTCATCCTACAGTCTTTTGTAATCTTCCTCCCAATTTATTACAATCCCCACCAATTTAATGCCAAAGAAGTTTCAATTTTGCTTTCTCAATTCCTCAGCCCAGATCACTGAGATGTATAGTAAATGTGAGCGGTAACAACATGGGCACCATATCTCACCATTCTGAGAAACTTGTTTTTACCGCTGGTCTTTCTGCTGTCCAACCATCCTTCCATCCATACAATCATATTCCCCTTACCTCCACTTGCCATTTATTACCCTCGCTGCTAGTTGCTTTGGTGGGACCATATCAAACGCTAGTCTAATACAGCCAATAAGTCGAACAATCCACCTAAACAAGCAAATGGTTAACAACCCTGAGCTTAAACGGTAAGCAGAATGCAGCTTTTTGAGTGTCATAACATGCACAATACTCGTGTGTAAACGTGGCAAAATACTCAACTTAAACCATAGCGCCAGTACAATAAGCTTTGGAATGTTGTAACTGAACTGGCAATTATACTTGGTTGTAAAATGCAAGGTGTGCAGGGTTGGGAGTCCTGGGAGCATTAGCTCAGCTTTTGAGGCTGAAAGGAAAAATTCAAAAGGACATGACTGTGCCGGTCAGCCTGTGCACCTGGCAAACCTACCCCCACCCCACTAAGTATGTACAGTCACGCAAAGACACACACTTTCACTTACCCCGGTGGAAGTTGTGACTCGTGTATTCCGACCAGCCTCACCCAAACCTGCCATCACCTGCTGTACTGATTGCTGTAACAATATGGAAAGGAAATATCATCGGGACGACACTGCAGCACCTGTGTGGATATCCCCCACACTATAAATCAGTGTCACATTATCGGGGAACACACACACACACACACACATACAAACAAAAGAAAAAGGCATGCCCATCTCTGACGTGCATGCATTCGCAGCTACCTGGGAGCCTTCCTAAAAGCAAGCACAGCTGCAAAATGTGCATGGGACATCAGGCACCATACTGGTTTGCGTAAGAAAGTAACCTCTTAATATTCAGTCTCGGCTAGCTGGCCGTGCAATATACAATGTTACACTTCTCTGAAGACCTGATAGCAACAGTGGACATGTCAAGGTTTCGTACCACTCGATAATCACCTGCGGTCTTGTTCACTGCTTTAGAGTAATAGCAGTGTTAATAAAAATGCAACAGTGAACACATGGCACTTAGAGAAAATGCGTGTTGTACTGAAGACTTCCAATATACTCATAGTTGAAACGGTTGGAAATTGCCCACACTACAATTATGGATTCTGTCCTTTTAAAACCTGGTTCACAAGTAGGAAGAGAAAGAACACTAGGATGAAGTACTGCTGGTTACATGCCTATCAGAGGGTTTGGATAAATTATCACACAATAAGTGGTTAACACTCTTAACTAGTTTAGTAACAACACTGAAGTCTGAACCCTGGGAATTAGAGTGAAAAACCAACATTAATACAGCACAAGTTGGCTCTCACTGCAATTAGTGTATGAGGGCTACAATCAGAGCAGTGCAGAATATGAAGGGTGAGATCCTCTTTGATGGAAAAGTTGGGATATGGAGCCTGGGAAACACCAAGGTGGTCAGGCCTGTTCATGTTCACACATTCTACTCTCATCCCAAGCAAACTGCTCCCAAGCCCCACAACTCAAAAGGAACTTGGGATTCCACCCCTTCTCTACCAGGTGCCTTCACCCAACCATTGATATCAGCTGCCTCGGTCCTACTTTCTAGAATTATTGCCGTAACGCTCTGCCTCTCTGTCCTTTGAAAGAAAATGCTTGGCAGAATCTCTGACCAAGCTGTTGGTCACCCCTCCTAATCTCTCTCTTGGCTCTGCATCCATTTTGCTACACCTATTTATAAAAGTGCCTTGAAACATTTCTTTACTTTAAAAGCACTAGAATAAATGCAAATAGTTGCTGCTGCCAAGGGTCACAGGTAGAGAGATGGGCCACGAATGTCCGCAAGGCCATTTTTCAGTGTCACAGAGGTGCTCTATTATTTTGGAACTAAGAACACATGCAAAGAGTTTGCAACAGTTAGGAAGCTGACAGCCTGACATGCCACCTGATGTTAAAGTACAGATTTTATTGGGGGTGGGGGGGGGGCAGGGGCAGCGTAGCAGAAGGGGGCCTCTGACCAGGTGGCTCCACTCGCCGCCCCTTACTCTCTGTTCTCCACCACTGACCTGTATCTGCTGAGGGTCTAGAAGGTTGACTGGCAAATTGAAGGTGCCCACCATCACATAACTGTTGGCATTCCTGTCATGGGGTCCGGCTGGAGTCCCTCGTACACCTGCAGGGTGCGGCATGGAAGCACCTGCCGAGGAAGGTCCTCCCGTGGCTGACTGCGCCTGTGGTGGAGCGCGCTCGACCAAATGGATAACTTTATGGTGGACGTCTGAGAAGAAGGTGGAACAAAATAAAGTTAAAACTCTGCAGCAAGCAACACACACACACACACAGTCTGCTTTAGTCACTTAGTACTTAGTCATTTATTTGTCATGAACAAACATGATAAAGTCCTTCCACTACAACAACTGATCAACCTCCACGACCTAAACCAAATGGCCATTTCTCAAGTGTGAGTCCAGACAGAGTGCTGGCTGTTTTATTCAACCTAACTTGCATTTATATAGCACCTTTTAACATAATAAAACGTCCCAAGGCATTTCACAGCAGCAACTATTAAACAAAAGTTAACACTGAGCCACGTAAAGAGATATCAGGGCAGGTGACCAAAAGAGGTCGGTTTTAAGGAGCGTCTTAAAGGTGGAGAGAGGGATAGAGGCACGGAGAGGTTTAGGGAGGAAAGTGTGGAGCCTAGGACCCAGGCTGCTGAAGGCATAGCCACCAGTGGTGGAGCTTTTAAAATCAAGGATGCACAAGAGGCTGGAGCCATCAGATTGACAACGCCACGAATGTAGCTTACATTTAAAAGAATGGTATTATAAGACGTAACTGTGCGCACTCAAAGGCAAGTGCAATGCAGCAGTCTGATGATCCTGCTGACTTAGAGAACGTACTATGGTGCCAACAGGCAAGTTGCAGGTTTTCCCCAGCCTGCAACCACTGTGCAATCAGCTAACTCAGTAGAGACGATGGAACTCAGGGCATTTCCTGAGCTGAATGCATTTCCCCCCAATGTAAAACTGAGCCAGTCATCAACTGGAGGCACCAGACATCACTGTCAATGGAAATGCAGTCTTCATAATACCTAGTCTAGACGTTTAAAATCAAAAGCAAGATTAGGAGAAATTAGACGCTTGGCATTGTCGCAGTTTCACAGAAACCCCCACTGTTTCCGTTTTAATAGACAGGGCGAGATGAAGTAAGGCAGGAGGAGGCTTGTGTGGAGCAAACCCTCCGGCATAGGCCTGTTTACTATGCTGCCAATACAATATAATACTGTGTGATTAATATTGCTGTAGAGACAAGCAGCTGCTAGCAGTCTCAGTGAGTGCCTCAGTACAGACTAGCATGCTATCTATTCCTGCTTGATCAGTAGGCAGGGGGAGACAGCAAAGGTGAGTTGCACCTTGCAGATACCTTGGGGCTGGGATTCCATTCTAATCACTTTCTCTTCTCCTCCAGCCAAACAGCTTTTACCTTCATTGAATCATTGGAATGATACAGCGCAGGAGGTCACAGTCTAACATGCCTGAGGTAGCTCTTTCAAAGAGCCATCCAACTAGTCTCACTCCCGCTAGCCCTGAAAATGTTTCCCTTTCAGGTATTTATCTGATTCCCTTTTGCAAGTCACTACTGAATCTGCTTCCACCGCCCTTTCAGGCAGTGCATCCTAGATCAGAATAACTCACTACTTGGAATTTTTTCCCCCCCCCTCATGTTGCCTCTGGTTCTTTTGTCTATTACCTTAAATCTGTCTCCTCATGCTACCAACCCTTCGGCCACTGAAAACAGTTTCTCCTTATTTATTGCTATAAGTTAAAGGAGAAGGTAAATCTTCAGGCAGGTACATACCTGCAAGATTACTTTATTGTTCAAAAACTGTCTTCATTTGTAAAGCGAAGAGGGGACCTTGGGTGTTATCCGCCAGTGGATTTTCCATCAATGCATCTGGCTTTGTTAGCCATGCCTGCTTTTTACCCCAACCATCCCCCCACCCCACAACTTTGTCCGTATTCCCATCAATACAACTAACTGGGCTCAATGGCCCGTTTCTCAAGTATATTCTACATAATAAAGTTTGTAAACTGAACACCTGTAGCATGAGTTAAGAGGAAAGGTAGGGCACCAAGAAAGAACAAGAATACTAGGATTAACACTTGCCATAATCTTTCAGCTTCTTGTCATCTTGCAAGACCCGACCCTGGTATATGAGCCTCTGCTTGTCAGCTGGGATGTTCACGGAGCTAGAGATGTGTTCTTTGAATTCTTTGACTGTAAGCTGAAAGAGAACGATAATCAGCTTAGCCCAAAAATGGGCTGCAACAAATGACAAATCACCAAAACGCCCTCAAAGGTTCAGCACATGCCAAGACACAAAATAACACGTGCAATGCAGTTGGACTGACGCAGGTTTACAGCACAGATTTCAGAGGGCTTCCGAATCCCAGCCTTGCAATGAGGATCTGCTGAACAAAGGCCAGGTGCTTCCCATGGGAAAAAGGAGTATCCCTGGATCTTATAATATAGCACAGGAGACTATTTGGCCCTTCATGCCCCTGCTGGCTCTTTGAAAAAGAATCTGATAAACCTCGGTAAAGTACCCGCAGACATTTTCAGTATGGGGCTTCAGCCTGAGATGGAAAGCCTGCCAGTGACCAGCACTAACATCCTTCGCTATGATGAGATGAAGAAGTGCACAGCAGCTGAATAAGCAAGCCAGTTCTTTGCAATAGCTCGGCCCCCGATGGAGAGGTTGAGAAAGGTGGTAACAAAAGAGTTCCATTGGACTCCCACAGATACAGCCAGTCCTTACCTCTTCTTCAACTGTGTAGGTTCTGCTCTGGGAGTCCAGAGTCTTCACTGTAACCTCTGTCGTGGCCATGCCTGCCTTTCACTTCTCCTCTGCAACTGAACAGTTAATGCATTATTAATACGGTCCCTGCATACAATAACTATCTGATATCCATCTAGTGCAATCAGTTTTTAAAACTAATGATCTGCAGACACGATGGTCAAATGGTCTCCTTCCGTGCTGAACTATTCCAATGATTCCAGTTCAGATATAGCCCTTTCACCTCCGAAACTGATGGGAGAATCAACTGTTGGCTGCTGGCATCCTATGAAGGGGTTAGCTGTGACACAGTGGGTGGCCTTCTACCCTCTGAGTCAGGAGCTCATGGCCCACTCCAGGCACTTGAGCGATGAATATTGGCCCAGGGCACCAGGGACAAAATCAAGGTTGGCACTTTGGAACAATACTGAGGGTGCACTGTCAGAGGGGCAGTTAAACATTGTGCCCTCGCAGATGGACGTAAAAACATCCCATGGACATATTTCGAAGAGCAGGGGAGTTCTCCCCAGTGTCCTGGCCCAATACTTATTCCTCAACCAGCATCACCTATACAGGTTATCTTCTCATTGCTGTATGTGGGACCCTGCCCTACATGAATTGGCTGCCGTATTTCCTACATTACAATAGTGACTATGCTTGTAAAGTGTTTTGAGACGTCCCAAAACCATGAAAGGTGCTATAGAAATGCAGCCTATTAAAAAAAAAAGTAAAATGATTTGGAAGGCTCTTAAGTTATGCTCCCAGTTGGCGAGTGGGTCAACAGCACACAAGCGACTGGCAATCTCATATTCGAGATGCCACAGGAGTGTGGGGAAAATGGAATAGTCAGACGTGTTCCAATGTTGACACTGGCTGTTCAAAATGGAAAGTGTTCCATCCTCCACCATTACCGCCCCTCACCTAAATAAGCTGAAAATGATACGGAAAGAAAACCTACAAGTGTTGTGACTGCACTTATTTAGCATAGTTCAAAGCAAAAATTTGTACTTCTGCCACATGCATCTGGTTTAGGAGCCTTACTGCATCATCTAAAATTGACCCCACCAATATGCAAGAACATGGCAGGATTCCCATGAGTCACATAATCACAGGCACATTAACACACAGTATGCAAAATCCATGGGTCCCTAGCAGCAGGATTAACAGCGAAGGAAATGCAGCAGGCAATAACATTATCATTTTTTCATATGTTTCATGGGATGTGGGCGTCACTGGCCAGGCCAGCATTTATTTGAATGAATTGGTGAGGAGAGAACAGGATCAGAAAGATATTCAGGCTGCAAAACAGAGGTAGCATCAAACACTAATCTGGGATAACTGACTGCATGGGACATATATATTTTATATACGAGTTTATATCTATATATATATATAGATAGATGGACGATTCAGCATAAGGCAAATGCCTCATTTATTTTGCAGTAATTAGTGCAGTAAGATGCCAATTTGGGCACTTAAATAGGTCATATTGGCATTTAAAAAATATTATGAATACAGTAAATGTAGAAATAATTTGGAAATACACAAAGTTTTGCAGGATATTGGAACATAGGTACAGGAGGAGGCATTCGGCCCTTCAAGCCTCGTCCACCAGTCCATAACCCTTAATACCCTTGCCTTTATAGGAGCAGCATTTGGGCTTTTCCGATGGTCCACTTACGAAATGCACTGCGAAGATCTGCAGACCCCATACCAAGCTTAAATGAACGTGCCCAAACTGCAGATCCCAACAGAATGTAGTGTTCTGGTTTAATCAGCAACAATGCCCCAGGAACCCATATATGTGGGCTGCAAACACTAATCATACAGCCTATGAAACCCAGTCAGTTTCGTTCAGTTTTGATGGCGCATCCGTTCCATTCTGATCTGTCTTCCTCTAAACTGTTCTTCCTCATTCTTCAGGAGGTCCAAATATCCCATCTGCAGCTGAAATCATGACTCTGACTTGCACCCATTCTTCTCCAGGATCTCAGCTATGGAATTCAATACCATCTTCAGACTTTACTGCCTCAAGCACATTGTCACCTAACCAATGCTTAATGATTTTCTGTGGCATCTTTTTTTTGCACTATGGGCTCTTGTTCTTGACCTCGGGTTTCTAAATCCCAATAAAAAAAGTTGTCGCTTGTCTCCCAATGCACTGCACCACAAACCTCCTCCCCCATCGCGCCACCAACCTTCTCCACCACCACCCTGCCCTCCCCAAAACCCACCTAGCTAACTGCTACCAAAATCAGAGCAAAACTCTCTTATTTAGCCCGTCTCCAACAAGGAACGGCCAATATACTCCATTAATTTATGGCTATACTCACTGCAGAGCTGCATATTGTGACACAGCACTCAGTGTCCAAAGGAAGTTTGATAGTATGACAGGGCAAAAGCAAAAAAAAAAAATCAAGGGTTCGCAATAAATGTTCAGTCCCATTATAACAATCCCCCTTTTTTAAATACATAAAACTGAAAATCTGTCATTGTCTTACAGTAGGTTGGACACGCAATGCAATTTGCTTGGATCCAGAGGAAGAGTTGGGATGTGGCACACATGTGCCAAGCAATGACAATCTCCAAGAGAGAATCCAACCATCTCCCCTAGATATTCAATGGCATTACCATCGCTGAATCCCCTACTATCAACATCCTGGGGGTTACCATTGACCAGAAACTGAATTGACCAGCTATATAAATACAGCGACGAATACAGCAGGTCACAGGCTGGGAATTCTGTGGCGAGTAACTCACCGCCTGACTCCCCAAATCCTGTCCACAATCTACAAGGCACAGGTCAGGAGTGTGATGGAATACTCTCCACTTGCCTGGATGGGTGCAGCTCTGACAACACTCAAGAAGCTCAACACCATCCAGGACAAAGCAGCCTGCTTGACTGGCACCCCATCCACAAACATTCACTCCCTCCACCACCGACGCACAGTGGCAGCAGTGTGTACCATCTACAAGATGCACTGCAGCAACGCACCAAGGGTCCTTCATCAGCACCTTCCAAACCCGCGACTTCTACCACCTAGAAGGACAAGGGCAGCAGATGCATGGGAACACCACCACCTGCAAGTTCCTCTCCAAGCCACACACCATCCTGACTTGGAACTATATCGCCGTTCCTTCACTGTCGCTGGGTCAAAATCCTGGAATTCCCTTCTTAACAGCACTGTGAATGTACCGACACCCCACATGGACTGCAGCAGTTCAAGAAGGCAACTCACCACCACCTTCTCAAAGGAAAACATGTTTGACAAATTTGCTAGAGTTCTTTGAGGATATAACAAGCAGAGTTGATGAAGGGGAACCGGTAGATATAGTGTATTTAGATTTCTCGAGGGCATTCGATAAGATGCCACATAAAAGATTATTGCACAAGATAGGAGCTCACAGTATTGGGGGTAATGTATTAGCATGGATTGAGGATTGGTTAACACACAGAAGACAGAAAGTCGGGATTAATGCATCTTTTTCAGGTTGGAAAGACGTAACTCGTGGAGTGCCACAAGGATCAGTCCTAGGGCCTCAATTATTTACTATCTATATTAATGACTTGGAGGAGGGAGCAGAGTGTAATCTATCCAAATTTGCTGACAATACAAAAATAGATGAGAGGGCATGTTGTGATGAGGACATAAGGAATCTGCAAGGGGATATAGATAGGTTGAGTGAGCGGGAAAAAACTTGGCAGATGGAGTCTAATGTAGGAGAGTGTGAGGCCAAGCACTTTGGCAGGAAGAATCAAAAGGCAGACTATTATTTAAATGGAAAGAGATGCCAAAAAAGTGCAGCATGGAGGGATCTGGGTGTTCTTGTGCATGAAACACAAAAAGTTAGCATGCAGGTGCAGCAAGTAATTAAGGAGGAAAATGGAATTTTGGCCTTTATTGCTGGGGGGGTTGGAGTTTAAAAATAGGGAAGTCTTGTTACAACTGTACAGGATGTTGGTAAGGCCTCACCTGGAGTACCGTGTACAGTTTTGGTCCTGTATTTAAGTAAGGATATACTGGCATTGGAGGCAGTACGAAAGAGATTCACTTGACTGATTCCTGGGATGAAGGGGCTGACTGATCAGGAACGGCTAAACAGTTTAGGCGTTTATTCATTAGACTTTAGAAGAATGAGGGGTGATCTTATTGAAACGTACAAGATTCTGAAAGGGCTTGACAGGGTAGATGTTGAGAAGATGTTTCCACTAGTCGGGGAATCTCGAACTAGGGGACATAGTTACAGAATAAGGGGACACTCATTTCAAATTGAGATGTGAAGGAACTTCTTCTCTCAGAGGGTAGTGAATGTCTGGAATTCTCTACCCCAAAGAGTTGTGGAGGCTAGATCACTGAAAATATTTAAAGAGGAGGGAGATAGATTTTTGAAATATCGGGGAGTTGAGGGCTTTGAGGAGCTGGCACGAAAGACGAGTTGAAGTCTGGGGCAGATCAGCCATGATCTTATTGAATGGCGGGGCAGGCTTGAAGGGCCGAATGGCCTAATCCTGCTCCTATTTCTTATGTTATGTTCTTAATTAGGGATGGGCAATAAATGCAGCCCTGTTGTCCACATTTTAAAAAAATTCTTGCACAGGATGTGGGCATTACCGAGGCCAACATTTATTGCCCATCCCAGACCTCACTCCTCTTTCGTTATTTCAAAAATCTAACTACCTCCTCTTTAAATACTTTCACTGATCTAGCCTCCACAGCTCTCTGGGGTAGAGAATTCCAGACATTCACTACCCTCAGAGAAGAAATTCCTTCGCAGCTCAGTTTTAAATGAGTGTCCCCTTATTCTGTAACTATGTGTCCCCTAGTTCGAGATTCCCCGACTAGTGGAAACATCTTCTCAACATCTACCCTGTCAAGCCCCCTCAGAATCTTGCACGCTTCAATAAGATCACCCCCTCATTCTTCTAAACTCTAATGAATAAAGGCCTTACCTGTTTAGCCTGTTTAGATAGGCAATAAATACTGGCCTTGCCGGCGATGCCCACATCCCGTGAAAGAATTTTTTTAAAATGTGGACAACAGGGCTGCATTTATTGCCCATCCTCATTTGCCAGGTCACATCAGAGGGCAGTTCAAATCATATCAGAATCACACACAAACCAGATGGAGTAGTGACAGGGGTTGTCTTTCCTGAAGGGCATTGACTTTTTACTGACAATTCAGCCACTTTAAATTGTTAATCTTTATTTTTTGGCTCCAGATCTAACAGAATGACTGGTGATCATTCTCGTGTCCAATCCTGCAGGGAAGAAATCAGCTAATTGGAAATGATGGGTGCAGACAGTCACATTACTGCAGCATTTCCCAGAGTGGCCCCCGAGCAAGAGATTTGTTGGGATGGTGTCCCTCAAAAAAAATTAGTCAAACTTCCTCGAGAATTATCGTCAATAGAGGAAGCTGATCTTGAACAGCTGGCCATTATTCCTGCACAGCTGCCTGGCTGCACGTACAGGTGCCTTACAATTCTACCCATTTAAACACTTCAAATTAAATGCGATTGAATTCTGACTGTCCAGTGCCTAGAATGTTGTTCTCTGTACAGAATTCTGCACGTTTTCCAAGAAATCTTCTGTCCCATTCAAGCCCTGCAAAGCTCTTTCCTATACCCAGTACAGTACACTTGGACTTAAATAGGAGCAGGCCATCTGTCCTCTCAAGCCTGCTCTGCCATTCATTAACATCACAGCTGAACTTCTACCTCAGCTCCACTTTCCTGCCGTATCCCCATATTCATCATTTCCCTTAGTGTCCAAATGTCTACCGAACTCTGCCTTCAGTATATCCACACAGAGCATCCACAGCTCTCTGGGGTAGAGAATTCCAATTCACCAAAGTGAAGAAATTTCTCCTCCTCTCAGTCTCAGGATAAGGAGTCCCCCATTTAGGACTATCAACCCTAGTTCTAAACGCTCTCAGCACCGGTCTCTTTCTTTAAGGAGCGTTCCTCAATTATAAGTATTATAAGGCAGCATGATCCAGAATCTTAAATATTACAGACCACTAACGCAGTGTTTCTCAAGTTACCAATTGTTCCACTACTTGGATCATATTGGAAATAGTTTGGATGTTGCTCTTTGCTCCCCCACCCTATCTCCCATCATGAGGCTTTGCTGCAATGATGCTAAGCGTTGGTACAGTGGATTTTAGGAAGCGTTTCCAACTCATGTCATCCTTGCAGCAGACTTCTAAGTGGCAGAGGTGGGGACGTGGAGGGGGAAGGATGCATAAAGTCTGCCTCCAAATCAGCAGCATGTCGGCACAAAACAGGGTACAAAAGGGACAAGGCACAGACGATTTTTAAAAAATTCAATCATGGGATGTGGGCATCGCTGGCAAGGCCAGCATTTACTGCCCACCCCTAAGTGCCCTTGGTGGTGAGCCACCATCTTGAATACAACTGAATGGTCATTTCAGAGGGTAGTTAAAAGCCAACCACATTTCTGTGAACCTGGAGTTACCGACATAGCCAGACCAGGTTAGGGACACAGCTTTCCTTCCTGAAAGCACATTCAAGAATGTCTTTTAACTAAATTCAATTCAAAGATTTTCTTGGATGTCATCCACACGTCTAAATACAGCTCAATCCTCTTATCTTTGTTGCTCCAGACACAATCATGAGAAAGTAAATTAGCGTAACGCATCTACCTAGAAAGAAACAACAGTCTCCCCATCACAGCATCTAGTTGTATTTTTGACCCAATTACCCCACCCAGTAGTTTCTTCAACATATCGACCATATTTTTGCCAGGAACGGCCTGAACCTGCCTCCACTGACTTGAATCCACATCCCTGTTAATTTAATGTCGTGCTTCATCTGTGGGCATTGCCAGCCTCATTGTCTCCTTTGACCTTAAATGCAACCCTGCAATACAACTAAAGAGTATAATTCTAAAAGGGTTCAGGAATAGAGAGATCTGGGGTACAAAAGCAAAATACCACAGATGATGGAAATCTGAAACGAAAACAGAAAATGCAGGAAACACTCAGCAGGTCTGTCAGCATGTGGAGGGAGAAGTAAAGTTCACATTTCAGGTCTGTGAGACCTTTCATCAGAACTGAGAAATGCAACAGGTTTTGAGCAACTGACAGGGAGGAGGGGAGAACAACAACAAAAGGAAATGTCTGTGATAACAGAAAGTTCTGGAAATACTCAACAGACTCTGTGACAGACCTGAAATGTTAACTGTTTCTCTCTCCAAGGATGCTGCCAGACCTGAGTATTTCCAGCCCTTCCTGTTTTTATTTCCGATTTCCAGTATTTTGCTTTTATTGTAAGGTCTGTGATAGGGTGGAGAGCAGAAGTCATTAAATGACAAAAGGCTCCATGGTACAAAGCCAAAGCTGGTAGTAATGGACAAGTGAAGAAACAAAAGATGTGTCTGGATGAGGTGTAAAAGACAGGGTAGCAGCCACCCGAACATAAAGCGAAGGGATTAAGAAACAAACAAGTGGTGGGATAAAAAAACGAACCAGCAAAAGAAAACAAAAAAGAAAAAAAATGGGGGCAGAAGTTATAATCTAGGCTGTGTTTACTGACAACGCAACCGCTAGGTGGCACAGTACTTGCAAATGCGCAATTGCAGCCTCTTCCACTGAAACGTCAGTGTCTGCGACATCTCAGGCAGCTGCCAGGATTAAAGATGGCGCTGCTCAATTCATCACAAACAAAAACAAATGAAACCCAAATGCCCACAGTGGCTGCAATTGCCACCTCCATCCCACCCCCAACAGTACCCTGCTCCCTCCTGCCATCGTGCTTCTTTGCCGGAGCCTCCCACGCCCGTCTGCCCTCCGCTTGCTCCACGCCTCGCCACTTCTCCCCCTCTCTCCCCTCCTCGGACACTCGCTCCCCGCTTCACACACCCCCGTGGGCCACTCACACCCGGCTTCGCCACTTCCTTTCCTCTGCTCCCCGCTCCGTCCTGTTAGCAGTTTCCCTCCCCATCATGCCACACTCTCACTCCCCAGCGCAGGGTAGAAAGGTGGTGATCGCGGCAGGGAGCGGGGACCAGAAGTGGGAGGGGAGGAAGAGGCGAGGTGGGGAACGAGTGGTCCACAGGTAGGTCGGGGGGGGGGGGGGGAGGGGGGGTGAAGCAGCGAGCAAGCAGCCGGGGTGGGGAGGGGGGGGAGAAGAGAAGTGGCGAGGCGGGGAGTGAGCGGCGAGCAGACCTTGCAGTACGCAATGACGTTTTTGCGCGTGTGAAGCGTCCTGGCAAGCTGGCTGCTGACAAAGACTGCGCATGCGCAGCACCGTACTGACAGCAAGAGTCTGTTCTGTGCATGCGCGAAGTTGGGAGCACTCTGATGATGTCGGCGCTGGGTTACGTTGTCAGGAGTCACTTGTATCATATAAAATTATTGAACTCAATGTTGAGTTCAGAAGGCTGGAACATGCCCAGTCAGAAAGATGAGGTGTGTTCCTCAGGCTTGTGTTGAGCTTCATTGGAACACTGTAGTGGGCCAAGGCCAGAAAAGTCAGAGTGGGAGCAAGGTAGAGAATTGAAATTACAAGCAACTAGAAGCTCAGGGTTGTGCTTAGGTACTGAATGGAAATGTTCCACAAAACAGCCACCCAGTCTGCGCTTAGTCACCTCAATGTCAAGGAGACCACATTGCGAGCAGCAAATACAGTACACTAAATTGAAAGTATAAGTGTATCGCTGTTTCACTTGAAAGGAGTGTTCAGGGGCCTGGAAGGTGAGAAGTCAAGAGGTGAAAGGGAAGGTGTTGCATCTCTTGCACTTGCATGGAAACATATACCTGGGGGTATATGTTTACAAATCATTGAGAGCGGCAGGTTGAGAAAGTGGTTAAAAAAGCATAGGGAATCCTGGGCTTTATAAACAGACACGCAGAGTACAAAAGCAAGGAAGTTCTGATGAACCTTTTTTAAAAAACTGCTTTGGTCATAACTGGAGCAGTGTGTCTAATTCTGGGCACTGCAGTTTAAGAAGGATGTGAAGGCTTTAGAGAGGGTGCAGAAAAGATTTACAAGAATGGATCCAGGGATGAGGGACTTCAGTTACATGGATAGATTGGAGAAGCTGGAGTTGTTTTCCTTTGAGAAGGCTGACAGGGGACTTCATAGATGTGTTCAACATCACAAGGGATTTAGATAGAGTAAGAGGAGGGAGAGGGGGAAGAGAGAGAAACTGTTCCCCTTGGCAGAAGGATCAAGTAGCGGAGGAGAGAGACTTGATGATTGGTGAAAGAACCAAAGGTGACAAGAGGAAAAACTTTCACACGGGGTCAGGATCGTAATGCACTGCTTGAAAGTGTGGTGCAGGCAGATGCAAATGTGGCTTTCAAAAGGGAATTGGATAAGCACCTGAAGAGGAAAAAAATTGAAAGGCTATGGGGAAAAGGTGGGGGAGTCGAACTAGTTGAGTTGCTTTTGTAGAGAGTCAGCACAGGCTCAAAGAGCTGAATGGTCTCCTCGTGCTTTAACCATTCTATGTTACTCATCATTGTTCAATTCCCTCCAAGCAACCCAGTTCACTCTTTCCTGCCAAAGATGTCTTTCTCCTCAAATGCTTTCACTTCTTTCAGGCTAAGCCAGTAACTTGATCAAACCACGTCTTCTTCTCAAAATGGAGTTTTGGCTCTTCTACCAGGCTCGGTGGCTAACCAGAGCAACTCTGAGATGAACGATGCCAAATTTAATACCAGGGACTGAATTTGCAGCTATCCTGATCTACATGTTTTTCCAGCTACGTGGTATGCTGTCCTAAGCACCTTTGGTCCTTCCCCTAAAAATACAACAATTCAACCAGATGCCCATCCCCTTTATGGCAAAACCTTTGAGAGATTTGTTCTTAATAATTCCTCTACAAATCTGAACAGCCCAATCTGCCAACATCCTGCAAGGAAGAAACCATATAGCCAAAAAGTTTCAGGAACTTAAGAGCACAGAATGCACTTGGCACTACATCTGCTCTGACACTTTTAAACCAGATTGAAAACTATGGGGGACCGTTTTGCTCTCTTTTCTCCAGTTACCCTGGCAACAGGCAGTTCAACTCCAGTCAGGGAAATAAGGTCAGCAGCGTTTGGGGAAAAAGGGGAGGGGGAATTAAGGATGGCTTGATCAACCTCCCAGACCTCAAAAACTTGCTTTCGTAGGAACAAGAGGACAGCCCCTTGATCCTGTTCTGCCATTCAGTTAGATCACAGCAAATCAGCACATTAACCCATCTACTGACCTTGGCTCCATAACCCTCAATATCCTGACCTAGCAAGAAAAATGATCAATCTCAGTTTTGAGATTTCCCTTTTTGACCTAAGCTCAACCACTTTTTGGAAGACTTTTTTTCAGCACAGAAAGATCTCTAAAAATAAGACAGCTCTAGATTGTAGGAGCAAAGAACAAAACTAGATTTTCAGGATGCCCCAAAGTGTTTTACAGCCGATGAATGACTTTTGAAATGCAGTCACTGTTGTCATGTAGAAAAAGCATCAGCTAATATGTACTCAGCAAGCTCCCAACAAACAGCAGCTCAATAACCACCAGATTATCTGTATTTGTGATGTTGCTCAAGGGATAAATATTGGTCCAGGACCCTGGAAGTAACTCCCCTGCTCCTCTTCAAAATAGTGCCATAGGATCTTTCACATCCACCTGAGGGAGCCTTGGTTGAACATCTTATCGGAATGACAGCACTTCCTGCAGTGCAGCACTCCCTCAACACTGCACTGGAGCAGGATTTTAATCAGGAAAGCTTCCGGCTCAGAGGCAAGAGTGCGATTGCTGATGACTTTTTTTTTAAATTCCACATCTCCACCCCCCGAACTTTTTGACAATTATCTTGAAATCATCTTTTTCTAACTACCCCCTCCAGTGCAATGAAATATTCTGAGCTGATGAGCAGCAGATGGATGTTTCCCTTGGCAAGTGCCCTCTCTTATCCCATCTGGGGCTGAGCATGTCTATCCCTGAAATCCCCCCATTCCACAAGATGCCTACCCCTTCCATCTGTCCTCCATCTTTTAATGTCGACTCATTCTCCCTCCTACCTCAGTATTCATCTATTGCCCATCTTTCCCCTTCATTGCGCCTGTCATCGAAACATAGAACAATTTATGGGATAGGAGGGGGCCATTTCAGCTGAAGATGATCCATCCTGCCTAATCCCACCTTCCAGCTCCTCTTCCCTCACACTGTAGCTTACAGCATCTAAAATACATATCCAGGAGATTTCTTTAAATGTGATGAGTGTTTCTGCCTCTACTGCTCTTTCAGGCAGTGAGTTCCAGACCACCCTCTGAGTGAAAAAACCCTATTTTTAAATTCATTTTGTGAGATGTGGGCATTGCTGGCTAGGCCAGCATTTATTGCCCATCCCTAATTGCCCTTGAACCTATGTGGCTGGCTAAGCCATTTCAGAGGGCATTTTAAGAGTCAACCACATTGCTGTGGGTCTGGAATCACATACAGGCCAGTCCAGGTAAGGACAGCAGATTTCCTTCCTAAAGGTCGAGTAAAAACCCATCTGGTTCACAACAATCAACAATGGTTTCATGGCCACCACTAGAGCTTTTTAATTCCAGATTTCAAATTTCACCATCTGCCATGGCGGGATTCAAACCCGTGCCGCAGAGCATGAAATCTGGATTACAAGTCTAGTGACATTACCACTGCGCCTTCTCCCCTCTAATCCTCCCATCAAATCTATGCTCTCCGGTTATTGACACCTCTGCTAAGGGAAATAGGACCTTCCAATACACTCTGTCCAGGCCCTTCATCATTTTATACACCTCCAATAAATCTCCCTTCAGTCTCCTCTATACCAAAGAAAACAAACCCAACCTATCCAATCCTTCCTCATAGCTAAAATTCTCCATTCCTGGCAACACGCTCTGTAAATCACCTCGGTACCCTCTCTCGTGCGATCACATCCTTCCTGTAATGTGGTGACTCTTCACTGTAGCCTCATGAGTGTTTTTACACAATAACAGAAAGTGCTGGAAACACTCAACAGGCCCAGCAGCATCTGTGGCGAGAGAAGCAGAGTTAACGTTTTAAATCTGTGATCTTTCATCAGAAAGGTCACATAACCTGAAACGTTAAATCTGTTTCCCTCTCCACAGATGCTGCCGGGCCTGTTGAGTATTTCCATCGTTTTCTGTTTTTATTTCAGATTTCCAGCATTAGCAGTATTTAGCTTTAATGTGCTTTTGCACTTGTGTTTTTTTACAGTTCTAGTAAAACAGATCCTCTCCCCACCACCCCCTCCCGTCTTATATTCAACACATGGGTCAACAAAGGAAACTATCCCGTCTGCCTCCCTATCCACCATCTCTCCCTGTCCTATCCAGTCAGGAATGAGTGAACATTCACTGCACCCTCTGCTCACACTCAGGAATAATGTTCTATTCAAAAGCCTTGCTCCCGCTACCGTGAAGCCTGCGGCCTCTGCCACGGTTGCCGAGGAACGGGGCGTCAGCCAGGCCTCTGTCCCTCAGCCGCACTCACCCTGGTGCTCGCTCTTTCGCTGGCTCGGCTCCGGCTCTCCGGTCTAACCGCGCTGCTCCCTCCCGGGGCACAGATTCCCGAAAACCGGACGGGGGCGCTGGGAAAAACGATTCTCCCGGAGACTCCGCGCCTGCGCACTGCCGCCGCCGCTGCAAGGACCCCTCCAATGCCTGGAGACCGGGACTGACCGGGAGACTGCCTGATCCAAACTGACACATTCACCCAGTGCCCAAGCTCACTGAATATCCAAACTAGCCCACTGACCAAAATCACTGAATATCCAAATTAACCCAGTGACCAAAGTCAACGAATATCCAAACTCATCCAGTGCCCAAACTCATTGACTCTCCAAACTAACCAAGTGCCCAAACTCACTGAATATCCAAATTTACCCAGTGCCCAAACTCACTGAATATCTAAACTCACTGAATATCCAAATTTACCCAGTGCCCAAACTCACTGAATATCCAAATTTACCCAGTGCCCAAACTCACTGAATATCCAAATTTACCCAGTGCCCAAACTCACTGAATATCCAAACTCACCCAATGACCAAACTCACTGAATATTCAAACTCACTCACTGACTATCCAAACTCATGCAGTGTCCAAACTCACTGAAGATCCAAACTCACCCAATGACCAAACTCACTGAATATCGAAACTCACTGAATATCCAAACTCACCCAGTGACCAACTAACTGAATATCCAAACTCACCCAGTGCCCAAACTCACTGAATATCCAAACCCACCCAATGACCAAACTCACTGAATATCTAAACTCACTGAATATCCAAACTCACCCAGTGACCAAACTCACTGAATATCTAAACTCACTGAATATCCAAACTCACCCAGTGACCAACGAACTGAATATCCAAACTCACCCAGTGACCAAACTCACTGAATATCCAAACTTACCCAGTGACCAAACTCACTGAATATACAAACTCACTCAGTGACCAAACTCAATGAATAACCAAACTCACTGAATATCCAAACTCACCCAGTGACCAAACTCACTGAATATCCAAACTTACCCAGTGACCAAACTCACTGAATATACAAACTCACTCAGTGACCAAACTCAATGAATAACCAAACTCACTGAATATCCAAACTCACCCAGTGACCAAACTCACTGAATATCCAAACTCACCCAGTGACCAAACTCAATGAATATCCAAACTCACTGAATAACCAAACTCACTGAATATCCAAACCCACCCAGTGACCAAACTAACTGAATATCCAAACTCACCCAGTGACCAAACTCAATGAATATCCAAACTCACCCAGTGACCAAACTCAATGAATAACCAAACTCACTGAGTGACCAAACTGACTGAATATCCAAACCCACCCAGTGACCAAACTCACTGAATATCCAAACTCACTGAATAACCAAACTCACTGAATATCCAAACCCACTCAGTGACCAAACTCACTGAATATCCAAACTCACTGAATATCCAAACTCACTGAATATCCAAACTCACTGAACATCCAAACTCACTGAATAACCAAACTCACTGAGTGACCAAACTGACTGAATATCCAAACTTACCCAGGAACCAAACTCACTCAGTGACCAAACTCCCTGAATATCCAAACTCACCCAGTGACCAAACTCAATGAATATCCAAACTCACTGAATATCCAAACTCACTGAATAACCAAACTCACTGAATATCCAAACCCACCCAGTATCCAAACTCACTCAGTGACCAAACTCAATGAATAACCAAACTCAATGAATATCCAATCTCACTGAATATCCAAACTCACTGAATATCCAAACCCACCCAGTGACCAAACTCAAAGAATATCCAAACTCACTGAATATCCAAACCCACCCAATGTCCAAACTCACTGAATACCCAGACTTTCCCAATGGCCAAACTCACTGAGTATCCAAACTCACTCAGTGTCCAAACTCACTGAATATCCAAACTTACCCAGTGACCAAACTCACTGAATATCCAAACCCACCCAGTGACCAAACTCACTAATATCCAAACTCACTGAGTATCCAAAATTACCCAGTGACCAAACTCACAGAATATCCAAACTCACCCAGTGACCAAACTCAGTGAATATCCAAACTCAGTGAATATCCAAACCCACCCAGTGACCAAACTCACTGAATATCCAAAATTACCCGGTGACCAAACTCACTGAATATCCAAACTCACCCAGTGGCCAAACTCAATGAATATCCAAACTCACTGAGTATCCAAACTCACTCAGTGACCAAACTCACTGAATATCCAAACTCACCCAGTGCCCAAACTCACTGAATATCCAAACCCACCCAGTGACCAAACTCACTGAATATCCAAACTTACCCAGTGACCAAACTCACTGAATATCCGAACTCACTCAGTGACCAAACTCAATGAATAACCAAACTCACTGAATATCCAATCTCACACAGTGACCAAACACACTGAATATCCAAACTCACCCAGTGACCAAACTCAATGAATATCCAAACTCACTGAATAACCAAACTCACTGAATATCCAAACCCACCCAGTGACCAAACTCACTGAATATCCAAACTCACTGAATAACCAAACTCACTGAATATCCAAACTCACTGAATAACCAAACTCACTGAATATCCAAACTCACCCAGTGACCAAACTCAATGAATATCCAAACTCACTGAATAACCAAACTCACTGAATATCCAAACCTACCCAGTGACCAAACTCACTGAATATCCGAACTCACTGAACAACCAAACTCACTGAATATCTAAACTCACCCAGTGACCAAACTCAATGAATATCCAAACTCACCCAGTGACCAAACTCAATGAATATCCAAACTCACTGAATAACCAAACTCACTGAATATCCAAACCCACCCAGTGACCAAACCCACTGAATATCTAAACTCACCCAATGTCCAAACTCACTGAATACCCAGACTTTCCCAATGGCCAAACTCACTGAGTATCCAAACTCACCCAGTGACCAAACTCACTGAGTATCCAAACTCATCCAGTGACGAAACTCACTGACTATCCAAACTCACCCAGCGACCAAACTCACTGAATATCCAAACTCACCCAGTGACCAAACTCACTGAATATCCAAACCCGCCCAGTGACCAAACTCAATGAATATCCAAACTCACTGAATATCCAAACCCACCCAGTGACCAAACTCACTGAATATCCAAACTCACCCAGTGGCCAAACTCAATGAATATCCAAACTCACTGAGTATCCAAACTCACCCAATGACCAAACTCACTGAGTATCCAAACTCACCCAGTGATCAAACTCACTGAGTATCCAAACTCACCCAGTGACCAAACTCACTGAATATCTAAACTCACCCAATGTCCAAACTCACTGAATACCCAGACTTTCCCAATGGCCAAACTCACTGAGTATCCAAACTCACCCAGTGACCAAACTCACTGAGTATCCAAACTCACCCAGTGACGAAACTCACTGAATATCCAAAGTCACCCAGTGACCAAACCCACTGAGTATCTAAACTTACCCAGTGACCAAACCCACCGTGTATCTAAACTTACCCAGTGACCAAACTCAATGAATATCCAAACTCACTGAATATCCAAACTCACCCAGTGGCCAAACCCACCGAGTATCTAAACTTACCCAGTGACCAAACCCACCGAGTATCTAAACTTACCCAGTGAACAAACTCACTGAGTATCCAAACTTACCCAGAGACCAAACTCACTGAATATCCAAACTCACCCAATGACCAAACTCACTGAGTATCCAAACTCACCCAGTAATGAAACTCACTGAGTATCCAAACTCACCCAGTGACCAAACTCACTGAATATCCAAACCCACCCGGTGACCAAACTCACTGAATATCCAAACCCACCCAGTGACCAAACTCACTGAATATCCAAACCCACCCAGTGACCAAACTCACTGAATATCCAAACCCACCCAATGACCAAACTCACTGAGTATCCAAACTCACCCAGTGATCAAACTCACTGAGTATCCAAACTCACCCAGTGACCAAACTCACTGAATACCCAAACCCACCCAGTGACCAAACTCACTGAATATCCAAACTGACCCAGTGCCTAAACTCACTGAATATCCAAACTTACCCAGTGACCAAACTCACTGAATATCCAAACCCACCCAGTGACCAAACTCACTGAATATCCAAACTGACCCAGTGCCTAAACTTACTGAATATCCAAACTTACCCAGTGACCAAACTCGCTGAATATCCAAACTCACTCAGTGTCCAAACTCACTGAATATCCAAACTTACCCAGTGACCAAACTCACTGAATATCCGAACTCACTGAATAACCAAACTCACTGAATATCCAAACTTACCCAGTGACCAAACTCACTGAATATCCAAACTCATTGAGTGACCAAACTCACTGAATATCCAAACTTACCCAGTGACCAAACTCACTGAATATCCAAACTCACTGAGTATCCAAAATTACCCAGTGACCAAACTCGCTGAATATCCAAACCCACCCGGTGACCAAACTCAATGAATATCCAAACTCACTGAATATCCAATCCCACCCAGTGACCAAACTCACTGAATATCCAAAATTACCCAGTGACCAAACTCACTGAATATCCAAACTCACTGAGTATCCAAACTCACTCAGTGACCAAACTCACTGAATATCCAAACTCACCCAGTGGCCAAACCCACTGAATATACAAACTCACCCAGTGGCCAAACTCACTGAGAATAGAAACTCACCCAGTGGCCAAACTCAATGAATATCCAAATTCACTGAGTATCCAAACTTACCCAGTGACCAAATTCACATAATATCCAAACTCACCCAGTGACCAAACTCACTGAATATCCAAACTCACCCACTAACCAAACCCACCGAGTGTCCCAACTCACCCAGTAACCAAACCCACTGAGCATCCAAACTCACCGCGAGATCAAACTCATTGAGTATCCAAACTCACCCAGTGACCAAACTCACTGAATATCCAAACTCACCCAGTGACCAAACTCACTGAATATCCAAACTTACCCAGTGCCTAAACTTACCGATTATCCAAACTTACCCTGTGACCAAACTCGCTGTTATCCAAACTCACTCAGTGTCCAAACTCACTGAATATCCAAACTTACCCAGTGACCAAACTCACTGAATATCCAAACTCACCCAGTGACCAAACTCAATGAATATCCAAACTCACCCAGTGACCAAACTCAATGAATATCCAAACTCACTGAATAACCAAACTCACTGAATATCCAAACCCACCCAGTGACCAAACCCACTGAATATCTAAACTCACCCAATGTCCAAACTCACTGAATACACAGACTTTCCCAATGGCCAAACTCACTGAGTATCCAAACTCACCCAGTGACCAAACTCACAGAGTATCCAAGCTCATCCAGTGACGAAACTCACTGACTATCCAAACTCACCCAGTGACCAAACTCACTGAATATCCAAACTCACCCAGTGACCAAACTCACTGAATATCCAAACCCGCCCAGTGACCAAACTCAATGAATATCCAAACTCACTGAATATCCAAACCCACCCAGTGACCAAACTCACTGAATATCCAAACTCACCCAGTGACGAAACTCACTGAATATCCAAAGTCACCCAGTGACCAAACCCACTGAGTATCTAAACTTACCCAGTGACCAAACCCACCGTGTATCTAAACTTACCCAGTGACCAAACTCAATGAATATCCAAACTCACTGAATATCCAAACTCACCCAGTGGCCAAACCCACCGAGTATCTAAACTTACCCAGTGACCAAACCCACCGAGTATCTAAACTTACCCAGTGACCAAACTCACTGAGTATCCAAACTTACCCAGAGACCAAACTCACTGAATATCCAAACTCACCCAATGACCAAACTCACTGAGTATCCAAACTCACCCAGTAATGAAACTCACTGAGTATCCAAACTCACCCAGTGACCAAACTCACTGAATATCCAAACCCACCCGGTGACCAAACTCACTGAATATCCAAACCCACCCAGTGACCAAACTCACTGAATATCCAAACCCACCCAGTGACCAAACTCACTGAATATCCAAACCCACCCAATGACCAAACTCACTGAGTATCCAAACTCACCCAGTGATCAAACTCACTGAGTATCCAAACTCACCCAGTGACCAAACTCACTGAATACCCAAACCCACCCAGTGACCAAACTCACTGAATATCCAAACTGACCCAGTGCCTAAACTCACTGAATATCCAAACTTACCCAGTGACCAAACTCACTGAATATCCAAACCCACCCAGTGACCAAACTCACTGAATATCCAAACTGACCCAGTGCCTAAACTTACTGAATATCCAAACTTACCCAGTGACCAAACTCGCTGAATATCCAAACTCACTCAGTGTCCAAACTCACTGAATATCCAAACTTACCCAGTGACCAAACTCACTGAATATCCGAACTCACTGAATAACCAAACTCACTGAATATCCAAACTTACCCAGTGACCAAACTCACTGAATATCCAAACTCATTGAGTGACCAAACTCACTGAATATCCAAACTTACCCAGTGACCAAACTCACTGAATATCCAAACTCACTGAGTATCCAAAATTACCCAGTGACCAAACTCGCTGAATATCCAAACCCACCCGGTGACCAAACTCAATGAATATCCAAACTCACTGAATATCCAAACCCACCCAGTGACCAAACTCACTGAATATCCAAAATTACCCAGTGACCAAACTCACTGAATATCCAAACTCACTGAGTATCCAAACTCACTCAGTGACCAAACTCACTGAATATCCAAACTCACCCAGTGGCCAAACCCACTGAATATACAAACTCACCCAGTGGCCAAACTCACTGAGAATAGAAACTCACCCAGTGGCCAAACTCAATGAATATCCAAATTCACTGAGTATCCAAACTTACCCAGTGACCAAATTCACATAATATCCAAACTCACCCAGTGACCAAACTCACTGAATATCCAAACTCACCCACTAACCAAACCCACCGAGTGTCCCAACTCACCCAGTAACCAAACCCACTGAGTATCCAAACTCACTGTGAGATCAAACTCACTGAGTATCCAAACTCACCCAGTGACCAAACTCACTGAATATCCAAACTCACCCAGTGACCAAACTCACTGAATATCCAAACTTACCCAGTGCCTAAACGTACCGATTATCCAAACTTACCCTGTGACCAAACTCGCTGTTATCCAAACTCACTCAGTGTCCAAACTCACTGAATATCCAAACTTACCCAGTGACCAAACTCACTGAATATCCAAACTCACCCAGTGACCAAACTCAATGAATATCCAAACTCACCCAGTGACCAAACTCAATGAATATCCAAACTCACTGAATATCCAAACTCACTGAATATCCAAACCCACCCAGTGACCAAACCCACTGAATATCTAAACTCACCCAATGTCCAAACTCACTGAATACCCAGACTTTCCCAATGGCCAAACTCACTGAGTATCCAAACTCACCCAGTGACCAAACTCACTGAGTATCCAAGCTCATCCAGTGACGAAACTCACTGACTATCCAAACTCACCCAGTGACCAAACTCACTGAATATCCAAACTCACCCAGTGACCAAACTCACTGAATATCCAAACCCGCCCAGTGACCAAACTCAATGAATATCCAAACTCACTGAATATCCAAACCCACCCAGTGACCAAACTCACTGAATATCCAAACTCACCCAGTGGCCAAACTCAATGAATATCCAAACTCACTGAGTATCCAAACTCACCCAATGACCAAACTCACTGAGTATCCAAACTCACCCAGTGACCAAACTCACTGAGTATCCAAACTCACCCAGTGACGAAACTCACTGACTATCCAAACCCACCCAGTGACCAAACTCACTGAATATCCAAGCTCACCCAGTGACCAAACTCACTGAATATCCAAACCCGCCCAGTGACCAAACTCAATGAATATCCAAACTCACTGAATATCCAAACCCACCCAGTGACCAAACTCTCTGAATATCCAAACTCACCCAGTGTCCAAACTCAATGAATATCCAAACTCACTGAGTATCCAAACTTACCCAGTGACCAAACTCAAAGAATATCCAAACTCACTGAATATCCAAACCCACCCAATGTCCAAACTCACTGAATACCCAGACTTTCCCAATGGCCAAACTCACTGAGTATCCAAACTCACCCAGTGACCAAACTCACTGAGTATCCAAACTCACCCAGTGACGAAACTCACTGACTATCCAAACCCACCCAGTGACCAAACTCACTGAATATCCAAACCCGCCCAGTGACCAAACTCAATGAATATCCAAACTCACTGAATATCCAAACCCACCCAGTGACCAAACTCACTGAATATCCAAACTCACCCAGTGGCCAAACTCAATGAATATCCAAACTCACTGAGTATCCAAACTTACCCAGTGACCAAATTCACATAATATCCAAACCCACCCAGTAACCAAACTCACTGAATATCCAAAATTACCCAATGACCAAACTCACTGAATATCCAAACTCACCCAGTGACCAAACTCAATGAATATCCAAACTCACTGAATATCCAAACTTACCCAGTGACCAAACTCACTGAATATCCAAAATTACCCAATGACCAAACTCACTGAATATCCAAACTCACCCAGTGACCAAACTCAATGAATATCTAAACTCACTGAGTATACAAACTCACCCAGTGACCAAATTCACATAATATCCAAACTCACCCAGTGGCCAAACCCACCGAGTATCGAAACTTACCCAGAGACCAAACTCAATGAATATCCAAACTCACTGAATATCCAAACCCACCCAGTGACCAAACTCACTGAGTATCCAAACTTACCCAATGACCAAACTCACTGAATATCCAAAGTCACCCAGTGACCAAACCCACTGAGTATCTAAACTTACCCAGTGACCAAACCCACCGAGTATCTAAACTTACCCAATGACCAAACTCAATGAATATCCAAACTCACTGAATATCCAAACTCACCCAGTGGCCAAACCCACCGAGTATCTAAACTTACCCAGTGACCAAACCCACCGAGTATCTAAACTTACCCAGTGACCAAACTCACTGAGTATCCAAACTTACCCAGAGACCAAACTCACTGAATATCCAAACTCACCCAATGACCAAACTCACTGAGTATCCAAACTCACCCAGTAATCAAACTCACTGAGTATCCAAACTCACCCAGTGACCAAACTCACTGAATATCCAAACCCACCCAGTGACCAAACTCACTGAATATCCAAACCCACCCAGTGACCAAACTCACTGAATATCCAAACCCACCCAGTGACCAAACTCACTGAATATCCAAACCCACCCAATGACCAAACTCACTGAGTATCCAAACTCACCCAGTGATCAAACTCACTGAGTATCCAAACTCACCCAGTGACCAAACTCACTGAATATCCAAACCCACCCAGTGACCAAACTCACTGAATATCCAAACTGACCCAGTGCCTAAACTCACTGAATATCCAAACTCACCCAGTGACCAAACTCACTGAATATCCAAACCCACCCAGTGCCCAAACTCACTGAATATCCAAACTGACCAAGTGCCTAAACTTACTGAATATCCAAACTTACCCAGTGACCAAACTCGCTGAATATCCAAACTCACTCAGTGTCCAAACTCACTGAATATCCAAACTTACCCAGTGACCAAACTCACTGAATATCCGAACTCACTGAATAACCAAACTCACTGAATATCCAAACTCATTGAGTGACCAAACTCACTGAATATCCAAACTTACCGAGTGACCAAACTCACTGAATATCCAAACCCACCCAGTGACCAAACTCACTGAATATCCAAACCCACCCAGTGACCAAACTCACTGAATATCCAAACCCACCCAATGACCAAACTCACTGAGTATCCAAACTCACCCAGTGATCAAACTCACTGAGTATCCAAACCCACCCAGTGACCAAACTCACTGAATATCCAAAATGACCCAGTGCCTAAACTCACTGAATATCCAAACTCACCCAGTGACCAAACTCACTGAATATCCAAACCCACCCAGTGCCCAAACTCACTGAATATCCAAACTGACCAAGTGCCTAAACTTACTGAATATCCAAACTTACCCAGTGACCAAACTCGCTGAATATCCAAACTCACTCAGTGTCCAAACTCACTGAATATCCAAACTTACCCAGTGACCAAACTCGCTGAATATCCAAACTCACTCAGTGTCCAAACTCACTGAATATCCAAACTTACCCAGTGACCAAACTCACTGAATATCCGAACTCACTGAATAACCAAACTCACTGAATATCCAAACTCATTGAGTGACCAAACTCACTGAATATCCAAACTTACCCAGTGACCAAACTCACTGAATATCCAAACTCACTGAGTATCCAAAATTACCCAGTGACCAAACTCGCTGAATATCCAAACCCACCCGGTGACCAAACTCAATGAATATCCAAACTCACTGAATATCCAAACCCACCCAGTGACCAAACTCACTGAATATCCAAACCCACCCAGTGACCAAACTCACTGAATATCCAAACCCACCCAATGACCAAACTCACTGAGTATCCAAACTCACCCAGTGATCAAACTCACTGAGTATCCAAACCCACCCAGTGACCAAACTCACTGAATATCCAAACTGACCCAGTGCCTAAACTCACTGAATATCCAAACTCACCCAGTCACCAAACTCAATGAATATCCAAACCCACCCAGTGCCCAAACTCACTGAATATCCAAACTGACCAAGTGCCTAAACTGACTGAATATCCAAACTTACCCAGTGACCAAACTCGCTGAATATCCAAACTCACTCAGTGTCCAAACTCACTGAATATCCAAACTTACCCAGTGACCAAACTCACTGAATATCCGAACTCACTGAATAACCAAACTCACTGAATATCCAAACTCATTGAGTGACTAAACTCACTGAATATCCAAACTTACCCAGTGACCAAACTCACTGAATATCCAAACTCACTGAGTATCCAAAATTACCCAGTGACCAAACTCGCTGAATATCCAAACCCACCCAGTGACCAAACTCAATGAATATCCAAACTCACTGAATATCCAAACCCACCCAGTGACCAAACTCACTGAATATCCAAAATTACCCAGTGACCAAACTCACTGAATATCCAAACTCACTGAGTATCCAAACTCACTCAGTGACCAAACTCACTGAATATCCAAACTCACCCAGTGGCCAAACCCACTGAATATACAAACTCACCCAGTGGCCAAACTCACTGAGAATAGAAACTCACCCAGTGGCCAAACTCAATGAATATCCAAACTCACTGAGTATCCAAACTTACCCAGTGACCAAATTCACATAATATCCAAACTCACCCAGTGACCAAACTCACTGAATATCCAAACTCACCCACTAACCAAACCCACCGAGTGTCCCAACTCACCCAGTAACCAAACCCACTGAGTATCCAAACTCACCGCGAGATCAAACTCACTGAGTATCCAAACTCACCCAGTGACCAAACTCACTGAATATCCAAACTCACCCAGTGACCAAACTCACTGAATATCCAAACTTACCCAGTGCCTAAACTTACCGATTATCCAAACTTACCCTGTGACCAAACTCGCTGTTATCCAAACTCACTCAGTGTCCAAATTCACTGAATATCCAAACTTACCCAGTGACCAAACTCACTGAATATCCAAACCCACCCAGTGACCAAACTCACTAATATCCAAACTCACTGAGTATCCAAAATTACCCAGTGACCAAACTCACAGAATATCCAAACTCACCCAGTGACCAAACTCAGTGAATATCCAAACTCACTGAATATCCAAACCCACCCAGTGACCAAACTCACTGAATATCCAAAATTACTCAGTGACCAAACTCACTGAATATCCAAACTCACCCAGTGGCCAAACTCAATGAATATCCAAACTCACTGAGTATCCAAACTCACTCAGTGACCAAACTCACTGAATATCCAAACTCACCCAGTGCCCAAATTCACTGAATATCCAAACCCACCCAGTGACCAAACTCACTGAATATCCGAACTCACTCAGTGACCAAACTCACTGAATAACCAAACTCACTGAATATCCAAGCTCACCCAGTGACCAAACTCAATGAATATCCAAACCCACTGAATAACCAAACTCACTGAATATCCAAACCTACCCAGTGACCAAACTCACTGAATATCCGAACTCACTGAACAACCAAACTCACTGAATATCCAAACTCACCCAGTGACCAAACTCAATGAATATCCAAACTCACCCAGTGACCAAACTCAATGAATATCCAAACTCACTGAATATCCAAACTCACCCAGTGCAGAAACTCACTGAATATCCAAACCCACCCAATGACCAAACTCACTGAATATCTAAACTCACTGAATATCCAAACTCACCCAGTGACCAACGAACTGAATATCCAAACTCACCCAGTGCCCAAACTCACTGAATATCCAAACTTACCCAGTGACCAAACTCACTGAATATCCAAACTTACCCAGTGACCAAACTCACTGAATATCCAAACTCACACAGTGACCAAACACACTGAATATCCAAACTCACCCAGTGACCAAACTCAATGAATATCCAAACTCACTGAATAACCAAACTCACTGAATATCCAAACCCACCCAGTGACCAAACTCACTGAATATCCAAACTCACTGAATAACCAAACTCACTGAATATCCAAACTCACTGAATAATCAAACTCACTGAATATCCAAACTCACCCAGTGACCAAACTCACTGAATATCCAAACTCACCCAGTGACCAAACTCACTGAATATCCAAACCCGCCCAGTGACCAAACTCAATGAATATCCAAACTCACTGAATATCCAAACCCACCCAGTGACCAAACTCACTGAATATCCAAACTCACCCAGTGGCCAAACTCAATGAATATCCAAACTCACTGAGTATCCAAACTTACCCAGTGACCAAACTCAAAGAATATCCAAACTCACTGAATGTCCAAACCCACCCAATGTCCAAACTCACTGAATACCCAGACTTTCCCAATGGCCAAACTCACTGAGTATCCAAACTCACCCAGTGACCAAACTCACTGAGTATCCAAACTCACCCAGTGACGAAACTCACTGACTATCCAAACCCACCCAGTGACCAAACTCACTGAATATCCAAACTCACCCAGTGACCAAACTCACTGAACATCCAAACCCGCCCAGTGACCAAACTCAATGAATATCCAAACTCACTGAATATCCAAAATTACCCAATGACCAAACTCACTGAATATCCAAACTCACCCAGTGACCAAACTCAATGAATATCCAAACTCACTGAATATCCAAACTTACCCAGTGACCAAACTCACTGAATATCCAAAATTACCCAATGACCAAACTCACTGAGTATCCAAACTTACCCAATGACCAAACTCACTGAATATCCAAAGTCACCCAGTGGCCAAACCCACCGAGTATCGAAACTTACCCAGTGACCAAACTCAATGAATATCCAAACTCACTGAATATCCAAACCCACCCAGTGACCAAACTCACTGAGTATCCAAACTTACCCAATGACCAAACTCACTGAATATCCAAAGTCACCCAGTGACCAAACCCACTGAGTATCTAAACTTACCTAGTGACCAAACCCACCGAGTATCTAAACTTACCCAGTGACCAAACTCAATGAATATCCAAACTCACTGAATATCCAAACTCACCCAGTGGCCAAACCCACCGAGTATCTAAACTTACCCAGTGACCAAACCCACCGAGTATCTAAACTTACCCAGTGACCAAACTCACTGATTATCCAAACTTACCCAGAGACCAAACTCACTGAATATCCAAACTCACCCAATGACCAAACTCACTGAGTATCCAAACTCACCCAGTAATCAAACTCACTGAGTATCCAAACTCACCCAGTGACCAAACTCACTGAATATCCAAACCCACCCAGTGACCAAACTCACTGAATATCCAAACCCACCCAGTGACCAAACTCACTGAATATCCAAACCCACCCAGTGACCAAACTCACTGAATATCCAAACCCACCCAATGACCAAACTCACTGAGTATCCAAACTCACCCAGTGATCAAACTCACTGAGTATCCAAACTCACCCAGTGACCAAACTCACTGAATATCCAAACCCACCCAGTGCCCAAACTCACTGAATATCCAAACTGACCCAGTGCCTAAACTCACTGAATATCCAAACTCACCCAGTGACCAAACTCACTGAAAATCCAAACCCACCCAGTGACCAAACTCACTGAATATCCAAACTGACCCAGTGCCTAAACTTACTGAATATCCAAACTTACCCAGTGACCAAACTCGCTGAATATCCAAACTCACTCAGTGTCCAAACTCACTGAATATCCAAACTTACCCAGTGACCAAACTCACTGAATATCCGAACTCACTGAATAACCAAACTCACTGAATATCCAAACTCATTGAGTGACCAAACTCACTGAATATCCAAACTTACCCAGTGACCAAACTCACTGAATATCCAAACTCACAGAGTATCCAAAATTACCCAGTGACCAAACTCGCTGAATATCCAAACCCACCCGGTGACCAAACTCAATGAATATCCAAAATTACCCAGTGACCAAACGCACTGAATATCCAAACTCATTGAGTGACCAAACTCACTGAATATCCAAACTTACCCAGTGACCAAACTCACTGAATATCCAAACTCACTGAGTATCCAAAATTACCCTGTGACCAAACTCACTGAATATCCAAACTCACTGAGTATCCAAACTCACTCAGTGACCAAACTCACTGAATATCCAAACTCACCCAGTGGCCAAACTCACTGAATATCCAAACTCACCCAGTGGCCAAACTCACTGAATATACAAACTCACCCAGTGGCCAAACTCACTGAGAATAGAAACTCACCCAGTGGCCAAACTCAATGAATATCCAAACTCACTGAGTATCCAAACGTACCCAGTGCCCAAATTCACATAATATCCAAACTCACCCAGTGACCAAACTCACTGAATATCCAAACTCACCCAGTGACCAAACTCACTGAATATCCAAACTTACCCAGTGCCTAAACTTACCGATTATCCAAACTTACCCTGTGACCAAACTCGCTGTTATCCAAACTCACTCAGTGTCCAAACTCACTGAATATCCAAACTCACCCAGTGGCCAAACTCAATGAATATCCAAACTCACTGAGTATCCAAACGTACCCAGTGCCTAAATTCACATAATATCCAAACTCACCCAGTGACCAAACTCACTGAATATCCAAACTCACCCAGTGACCAAACTCACTGAATATCCAAACTTACCCAGTGCCTAAACTTACCGATTATCCAAACTTACCCTGTGACCAAACTCGCTGTTATCCAAACTCACTCAGTGTCCAAACTCACTGAATATCCAAACTTACCCAGTGACCAAACTCACTAATATCCAAAATCACTGAGTATCCAAAATTACCCAGTGACCAAACTCACAGAATATCCAAACTCACCCAGTGACCAAACTCAGTGAATATCCAAACTCACTGAATATCCAAACCCACCCAGTGACCAAACTCACTGAATATCCAAAATTACCCGGTGACCAAACTCACTGAATATCCAAACTCACCCAGTGGCCAAACTCAATGAATATCCAAACTCACTGAGTATCCAAACTCACTCAGTGACCAAACTCACTGAATATCCAAACTCACCCAGTGCAGAAACTCACTCAATATCCAAACCCACCCAATGACCAAACTCACTGAATATCTAAACTCACTGAATATCCAAACTCACCCAGTGACCAACGAACTGAATATCCAAACTCACCCAGTGCCCAAACTCACTGAATATCCAAACTTACCCAGTGACCAAACTCACTGAATATCCAAACTTACCCAGTGACCAAACTCACTGAATATCCAAACTCACTCAGTGACCAAACTCAATGAATAACCAAACTCACTGAATATCCAAACTCACACAGTGACCAAACACACTGAATATCCAAACTCACCCAGTGACCAAACTCAATGAATATCCAAACTCACTGAATAACCAAACTCACTGAATATCCAAACCCACCCAGTGACCAAACTCACTGAATATCCAAACTCACTGAATAACCAAACTCACTGAATATCCAAACTCACTGAATAATCAAACTCACTGAATATCCAAACTCACCCAGTGACCAAACTCAATGAATATCCAAACTCACTGAATAACCAAACTCACTGAATATCCAAACCTACCCAGTGACCAAACTCACTAATATCCAAACTCACTGAGTATCCAAAATTACCCAGTGACCAAACTCACAGAATATCCAAACTCACCCAGTGACCAAACTCACTGAATATCCAAACTCACTGAATATCCAAACCCACCCAGTGACCAAACTCACTGAATATCCAAACTCACCCAGTGGCCAAACTCAATGAATATCCAAACTCACTGAGTATCCAAACTCACTCAGTGACCAAACTCACTGAATATCCAAACTCACCCAGTGCCCAAACTCACTGAATATCCAAACCCACCCAATGACCAAACTCAGTGAATATCTAAACTCACTGAATATCCAAACTCACCCAGTGCCCAACGAACTGAATATCCAAACTCACCCAGTGCCCAAACTCACTGAATATCCAAACTTACCCAGTGACCAAACTCACTGAATATCCAAACTTACCCAGTGACCAACGAACTGAATATCCAAACTCACCCAGTGCCCAAACTCACAGAATATCCAAACTCATCCAGTGACCAACGAACTGAATATCCAAACTCACCCAGTGCCCAAACTCACTGAATATCCAAACTCACTCAGTGACCAAACTCAATGAATAACCAAACTCAATGAATATCCAAACTCACACAGTGACCAAACACACTGAATATCCAAACTCACCCAGTGACCAAACTCAATGAATATCCAAACTCACTGAATAACCAAACTCACTGAATATCCAAACCCACCCAGTGACCAAACTCACTGAATATCCAAACTCACTGAATAACCAAACTCACTGAATATCCAAACTCACTGAATAACCAAACTCACTGAATATCCAAACTCACGCAGTGACCAAACTCACTGAATATCCAAACTCACTGAATAACCAAACTCACTGAATATCCAAACTTACCCAGTGACCAAACTCACTGAATATCCGAACTCATTGAACAACCAAACTCACTGAATATCCAAACTCACCCAGTGAACAAACTCAATGAATATCCAAACTCACCCAGTGACCAAACTCAATGAATATCCAAACTCACTGAATAACCAAACTCACTGAATATCCAAACCCACCCAGTGACCAAACTCACTGAATATCTAAACTCACTGAATAACCAAACTCACTGAATATCCAGACTCACTGAACATCCAAACTCACTGAATAACCAAACTCACTGAGTGACCAAACTGACTGAATATCCAAACTCACCCTGTGACCAAACTCACTGAATATCCAAACTCACCCAGTGGCCAAACTCACTGAATATCCAAACTCACCCAGTGGCCAAACTCACTGAATATCCAAACTCACCAAGTGGCCAAACTCAATAAATATCCAAACTCACTGAGTATCCAAACGTGCCCAATGATCAAACTCACTGAATATCCAAACTCACCCAGTGACCAAGCCCACTGAGTATCTAAACTTACCCAGTGACCAAACTCACTGAGTATCCAAACTCACCCAGTGACCAAACTCACTGACTATCCAAACCCACCCAGTGACCAAAATCAGTGAATATCCAAACTCACCTAGTGACCAAGCTCACTGAGTATACAAACTTACCCAGTGCCCAAACTTACTGAATATCCAAACCCACCCAGTGACCAAGCTCACTGAGTATACAAACTTACCCAGTGCCCAAATTTACTGAATATCCAAACTTACCCAGGGACCAAACCCGCTGAATATCCAAACTCACTCAGTGTCCAAAGTTACCCAGTGACCAAACTCACTGAATATCCAAACCCACCCAGTGACTAAACTCAATGAATATCCAAAATTACCCAGTGACCAAAGTCACTGAATATCCAAACTCACTCAGTGACCAAACTCACTGAATATCCAAACCCACCCAGTGACTAAACTCAATGAATATCCAAACTCACTGAATAACCAAACTCACTGAATATCCAAACTCACTGAACATCCAAACTCATTGAATAACCAAACTCACTGAGTGACCAAACTGACTGAATATCCAAACTCACCCAGTGACCAAACTCACTGAATATCCAAACTCACCCAGTGGCCAAACTAACTGAATATCCAAACTCACCCAGTGGCCAAACTCACTGAATATCCAAACTCACCCAGTGGCCAAACTCAATAAATATCCAAACTCACTGAGTATCCAAACTTGCCCAGTGATCAAACTCACTGAATATCCTAACTCACCCAGTGACCAAACCCACTGAGTATCTAAACTTACCCAGTGACCAAACTCACTGAGTATCCAAACTTACCCAGTGACCAAACTCAGTGAATATCCAAACTCACCCAGTGGCCAAACTCACTGAATATCCAAACTCACCCAGTGGCCAAACTCAATAAATATCCAAACTCACTGAGTATCCAAACTTGCCCAGTGATCAAACTCACTGAATATCCAAACTCACCCAGTGACCAAACCCACTGAGTGTCTAAACTTACCCAGTGACCAAACTCACTGAGTATCCAAACTCACCGAGTGACCAAACTCACTGACTATCCAAACCCACCCAGTGACCAAAATCAGTGAATATCCAAACTCACCTAGTGACCAAGCTCACTGAGTATACAAACTTACCCAGTGCCCAAACTTACTGAATATCCAAACCCACCCAGTGACCAAACTCACTGAATATCCAAACCCACCCAGTGACCAAACTCACTGAATATCCAAACCCACCCAGTGACCAAACTCACTGAATATCCAAACCCACCCAATGACCAAACTCACTGAGTATCCAAACTCACCCAGTGATCAAACTCACTGAGTATCCAAACTCACCCAGTGACCAAACTCACTGAATATCCAAACCCACCCAGTGCCCAAACTCACTGAATATCCAAACTGACCCAGTGCCTAAACTCACTGAATATCCAAACTCACCCAGTGACCAAACTCAATGAAAATCCAAACCCACCCAGTGACCAAACTCACTGAATATCCAAACTGACCCAGTGCCTAAACTTACTGAATATCCAAACTTACCCAGTGACCAAACTCGCTGAATATCCAAACTCACTCAGTGTCCAAACTCACTGAATATCCAAACTTACCCAGTGACCAAACTCACTGAATATCCGAACTCACTGAATAACCAAACTCACTGAATATCCAAACTCATTGAGTGACCAAACTCACTGAATATCCAAACTTACCCAGTGACCAAACTCGCTGAATATCCAAACCCACCCGGTGACCAAACTCAATGAATATCCAAAATTACCCAGTGACCAAACTCACTGAATATCCAAACTCATTGAGTGACCAAACTCACTGAATATCCAAACTTACCCAGTGACCAAACTCATTGAATATCCAAACTCACTGAGTATCCAAAATTACCCAGTGACCAAACTCACTGAATATCCAAACTCACTGAGTATCCAAACTCACTCAGTGACCAAACTCACTGAATATCCAAACTCACCCAGTGGCCAAACTCACTGAATATCCAAACTCACCCAGTGGCCAAACTCACTGAATATACAAACTCACCCAGTGGCCAAACTCACTGAGAATAGAAACTCACCCAGTGGCCAAACTCAATGAATATCCAAACTCACTGAGTATCCAAACGTACCCAGTGCCCAAATTCACATAATATCCAAACTCACCCAGTGACCAAACTCACTGAATATCCAAACTCACCCAGTGACCAAACTCACTGAATATCCAAACTTACCCAGTGCCTAAACTTACCGATTATCCAAACTTACCCTGTGACCAAACTCGCTGTTATCCAAACTCACTCAGTGTCCAAACTCACTGAATATCCAAACTTACCCAGTGACCAAACTCACTGAATATCCAAACTCACCCAGTGGCCAAACTCACTGAATATCCAAACTCACCCAGTGGCCAAACTCACTGAATATACAAACTCACCCAGTGACCAAACTCACTGAGTATCCAAACTTACCCAGTGACCAAACTCAGTGAATATCCAAACTCACCCAGTGGCCAAACTCACTGAATATCCAAACTCACCCAGTGGCCAAACTCAATAAATATCCAAACTCACTGAGTATCCAAATTTGCCCAGTGATCAAACTCACTGAATATCCAAACTCACCCAGTGACCAAACCCACTGAGTATCTAAACTTACCCAGTGACCAAACTCACTGAGTATCCAAACTCACCGAGTGACCAAACTCACTGACTATCCAAACCCACCCAGTGACCAAAATCAGTGAATATCCAAACTCACCTAGTGACCAAGCTCACTGAGTATACAAACTTACCCAGTGCCCAAACTTACTGAATATCCAAACCCACCCAGTGACCAAGCTCACTGAGTATACAAACTTACCCAGTGCCCAAACTCACTGAATATCCGAACTCACTGAACAACCAAACTCACTGAATATCCAAACTCACCCAGTGACCAAACTCAATGAATATCCAAACTCACCCAGTGACCAAACTCAATGAATATCCAAACTCACTGAATAACCAAACTCACTGAATATCCAAACCCACCCAGTGACCAAACCCACTGAATATCTAAACTCACCCAATGTCCAAACTCACTGAATACCCAGACTTTCCCAATGGCCAAACTCACTGAGTATCCAAACTCACCCAGTGACCATACTCACTGAGTATCCAAACTCACCCAGTGACCAAACTCACTGAGTATCCAAACTCACCCAGTGACGAAACTCACTGACTATCCAAACTCACCCAGTGACCAAACTCACTGAATATCCAAACTCACCCAGTGACCAAACTCACTGAATATCCAAACCCGCCCAGTGACCAAACTCAATGAATATCCAAACTCACTGAATATCCAAACCCACCCAGTGACCAAACTCACTGAATATCCAAACTCACCCAGTGGCCAAACTCAATGAATATCCAAACTCACTGAGTATCCAAACTCACCCAATGACCAAACTCACTGAGTATCCAAACGCATCCAGTGATCAAACTCACTGAGTATCCAAACTCACCCAGTGACCAAACTCACTGAATATCTAAACACACCCAATGTCCAAACTCACTGAATACCCAGACTTTCCCAATGGCCAAACTCACTGAGTATCCAAACTCACCCAGTGACCAAACTCACTGAGTATCCAAACTCACCCAGTGACGAAACCCACTGACTATCCAAACCCACCCAGTGACCAAACTCACTGAATATCCAAACTCACCCAGTGACCAAACTCACTGAATATCCAAACCCGCCCAGTGACCAAACTCAATGAATATCCAAACTCACTGAATATCCAAACCCACCCAGTGACCAAACTCACTGAATATCCAAACTCACCCAGTGGCCAAACTAACTGAATATCCAAACTCACCCAGTGGCCAAACTCACTGAATATCCAAACTCACTGAACATCCAAACTCATTGAATAACCAAACTCACTGAGTGACCAAACTGACTGAATATCCAAACTCACCCAGTGACCAAACTCACTGAATATCCAAACTCACCCAGTGGCCAAACTAACTGAATATCCAAACTCACCCAGTGGCCAAACTCACTGAATATCCAAACTCACCCAGAGGCCAAACCCAATAAATATCCAAACTCACTGAGTATCCAAACTTGCCCAGTGATCAAACTCACTGAATATCCTAACTCACCCAGTGACCAAACCCACTGAGTATCTAAACTTACCCAGTGACCAAACTCACTGAGTATCCAAACTTACCCAGTGACCAAACTCAGTGAATATCCAAACTCACCCAGTGGCCAAACTCACTGAATATCCAAACTCACCCAGTGGCCAAACTCAATAAATATCCAAACTCACTGAGTATCCAAACTTGCCCAGTGATCAAACTCACTGAATATCCAAACTCACCCAGTGACCAAACCCACTGAGTATCTAAACTTACCCAGTGACCAAACTCACTGAGTATCCAAACTCACCGAGTGACCAAACTCACTGACTATCCAAACCCACCCAGTGACCAAAATCAGTGAATATCCAAACTCACCTAGTGACCAAGCTCACTGAGTATACAAACTTACCCAGTGCCCAAACTTACTGAATATCCAAACCCACCCAGTGACCAAACTCACTGAATATCCAAACCCACCCAGTGACCAAACTCACTGAATATCCAAACCCACCCAGTGACCAAACTCACTGAATATCCAAACCCACCCAATGACCAAACTCACTGAGTATCCAAACTCACCCAGTGATCAAACTCACTGAGTATCCAAACTCACCCAGTGACCAAACTCACTGAATATCCAAACCCACCCAGTGCCCAAACTCACTGAATATCCAAACTGACCCAGTGCCTAAACTCACTGAATATCCAAACTCACCCAGTGACCAAACTCAATGAAAATCCAAACCCACCCAGTGACCAAACTCACTGAATATCCAAACTGACCCAGTGCCTAAACTTACTGAATATCCAAACTTACCCAGTGACCAAACTCGCTGAATATCCAAACTCACTCAGTGTCCAAACTCACTGAATATCCAAACTTACCCAGTGACCAAACTCACTGAATATCCGAACTCACTGAATAACCAAACTCACTGAATATCCAAACTCATTGAGTGACCAAACTCACTGAATATCCAAACTTACCCAGTGACCAAACTCACTGAATATCCAAACTCACAGAGTATCCAAAATTACCCAGTGACCAAACTCGCTGAATATCCAAACCCACCCGGTGACCAAACTCAATGAATATCCAAAATTACCCAGTGACCAAACTCACTGAATATCCAAACTCATTGAGTGACCAAACTCACTGAATATCCAAACTTACCCAGTGACCAAACTCATTGAATATCCAAACTCACTGAGTATCCAAAATTACCCAGTGACCAAACTCACTGAATATCCAAACTCACTGAGTATCCAAACTCACTCAGTGACCAAACTCACTGAATATCCAAACTCACCCAGTGGCCAAACTCACTGAATATCCAAACTCACCCAGTGGCCAAACTCACTGAATATACAAACTCACCCAGTGGCCAAACTCACTGAGAATAGAAACTCACCCAGTGGCCAAACTCAATGAATATCCAAACTCACTGAGTATCCAAACGTACCCAGTGCCCAAATTCACATAATATCCAAACCCACCCGGTGACCAAACTCAATGAATATCCAAAATTACCCAGTGACCAAACTCACTGAATATCCAAACTCATTGAGTGACCAAACTCACTGAATATCCAAACTTACCCAGTGACCAAACTCACTGAATATCCAAACTCACTGAGTATCCAAAATTACCCTGTGACCAAACTCACTGAATATCCAAACTCACTGAGTATCCAAACTCACTCAGTGACCAAACTCACTGAATATCCAAACTCACCCAGTGGCCAAACTCACTGAATATCCAAACTCACCCAGTGGCCAAACTCACTGAATATACAAACTCACCCAGTGGCCAAACTCACTGAGAATAGAAACTCACCCAGTGGCCAAACTCAATGAATATCCAAACTCACTGAGTATCCAAACGTACCCAGTGCCCAAATTCACATAATATCCAAACTCACCCAGTGACCAAACTCACTGAATATCCAAACTCACCCAGTGACCAAACTCACTGAATATCCAAACTTACCCAGTGCCTAAACTTACCGATTATCCAAACTTACCCTGTGACCAAACTCGCTGTTATCCAAACTCACTCAGTGTCCAAACTCACTGAATATCCAAACTCACCCAGTGGCCAAACTCAATGAATATCCAAACTCACTGAGTATCCAAACGTACCCAGTGCCCAAATTCACATAATATCCAAACTCACCCAGTGACCAAACTCACTGAATATCCAAACTCACCCAGTGACCAAACTCACTGAATATCCAAACTTACCCAGTGCCTAAACTTACCGATTATCCAAACTTACCCTGTGACCAAACTCGCTGTTATCCAAACTCACTCAGTGTCCAAACTCACTGAATATCCAAACTTACCCAGTGACCAAACTCACTAATATCCAAAATCACTGAGTATCCAAAATTACCCAGTGACCAAACTCACAGAATATCCAAACTCACCCAGTGACCAAACTCAGTGAATATCCAAACTCACTGAATATCCAAACCCACCCAGTGACCAAACTCACTGAATATCCAAAATTACCCGGTGACCAAACTCACTGAATATCCAAACTCACCCAGTGGCCAAACTCAATGAATATCCAAACTCACTGAGTATCCAAACTCACTCAGTGACCAAACTCACTGAATATCCAAACTCACCCAGTGCAGAAACTCACTGAATATCCAAACCCACCCAATGACCAAACTCACTGAATATCTAAACTCACTGAATATCCAAACTCACCCAGTGACCAACGAACTGAATATCCAAACTCACCCAGTGCCCAAACTCACTGAATATCCAAACTTACCCAGTGACCAAACTCACTGAATATCCAAACTTACCCAGTGACCAAACTCACTGAATATCCAAACTCACTCAGTGACCAAACTCAATGAATAACCAAACTCACTGAATATCCAAACTCACACAGTGACCAAACACACTGAATATCCAAACTCACCCAGTGACCAAACTCAATGAATATCCAAACTCACTGAATAACCAAACTCACTGAATATCCAAACCCACCCAGTGACCAAACTCACTGAATATCCAAACTCACTGAATAACCAAACTCACTGAATATCCAAACTCACTGAATAATCAAACTCACTGAATATCCAAACTCACCCAGTGACCAAACTCAATGAATATCCAAACTCACTGAATAACCAAACTCACTGAATATCCAAACCTACCCAGTGACCAAACTCACTAATATCCAAACTCACTGAGTATCCAAAATTACCCAGTGACCAAACTCACAGAATATCCAAACTCACCCAGTGACCAAACTCACTGAATATCCAAACTCACTGAATATCCAAACCCACCCAGTGACCAAACTCACTGAATATCCAAAATTACCCGGTGACCAAACTCACTGAATATCCAAACTCACCCAGTGGCCAAACTCAATGAATATCCAAACTCACTGAGTATCCAAACTCACTCAGTGACCAAACTCACTGAATATCCAAACTCACCCAGTGCCCAAACTCACTGAATATCCAAACCCACCCAATGACCAAACTCAGTGAATATCTAAACTCACTGAATATCCAAACTCACCCAGTGCCCAACGAACTGAATATCCAAACTCACCCAGTGCCCAAACTCACTGAATATCCAAACTTACCCAGTGACCAAACTCACTGAATATCCAAACTTACCCAGTGACCAACGAACTGAATATCCAAACTCACCCAGTGCCCAAACTCACAGAATATCCAAACTCATCCAGTGACCAACGAACTGAATATCCAAACTCACCCAGTGCCCAAACTCACTGAATATCCAAACTCACTCAGTGACCAAACTCAATGAATAACCAAACTCAATGAATATCCAAACTCACACAGTGACCAAACACACTGAATATCCAAACTCACCCAGTGACCAAACTCAATGAATATCCAAACTCACTGAATAACCAAACTCACTGAATATCCAAACCCACCCAGTGACCAAACTCACTGAATATCCAAACTCACTGAATAACCAAACTCACTGAATATCCAAACTCACTGAATAACCAAACTCACTGAATATCCAAACTCACGCAGTGACCAAACTCACTGAATATCCAAACTCACTGAATAACCAAACTCACTGAATATCCAAACTTACCCAGTGACCAAACTCACTGAATATCCGAACTCATTGAACAACCAAACTCACTGAATATCCAAACTCACCCAGTGAACAAACTCAATGAATATCCAAACTCACCCAGTGACCAAACTCAATGAATATCCAAACTCAGTGAATAACCAAACTCACTGAATATCCAAACCCACCCAGTGACCAAACTCACTGAATATCTAAACTCACTGAATAACCAAACTCACTGAATATCCAGACTCACTGAACATCCAAACTCACTGAATAACCAAACTCACTGAGTGACCAAACTGACTGAATATCCAAACTCACCCTGTGACCAAACTCACTGAATATCCAAACTCACCCAGTGGCCAAACTCACTGAATATCCAAACTCACCCAGTGGCCAAACTCACTGAATATCCAAACTCACCAAGTGGCCAAACTCAATAAATATCCAAACTCACTGAGTATCCAAACGTGCCCAGTGATCAAACTCACTGAATATCCAAACTCACCCAGTGACCAAGCCCACTGAGTATCTAAACTTACCCAGTGACCAAACTCACTGAGTATCCAAACTCACCCAGTGACCAAACTCACTGACTATCCAAACCCACCCAGTGACCAAAATCAGTGAATATCCAAACTCACCTAGTGACCAAGCTCACTGAGTATACAAACTTACCCAGTGCCCAAACTTACTGAATATCCAAACCCACCCAGTGACCAAGCTCACTGAGTATACAAACTTACCCAGTGCCCAAATTTACTGAATATCCAAACTTACCCAGGGACCAAACCCGCTGAATATCCAAACTCACTCAGTGTCCAAAGTTACCCAGTGACCAAACTCACTGAATATCCAAACCCACCCAGTGACTAAACTCAATGAATATCCAAAATTACCCAGTGACCAAAGTCACTGAATATCCAAACTCACTCAGTGACCAAACTCACTGAATATCCAAACCCACCCAGTGACTAAACTCAATGAATATCCAAACTCATTGAATAACCAAACTCACTGAATATCCAAACTCACTGAACATCCAAACTCATTGAATAACCAAACTCACTGAGTGACCAAACTGACTGAATATCCAAACTCACCCAGTGACCAAACTCACTGAATATCCAAACTCACCCAGTGGCCAAACTAACTGAATATCCAAACTCACCCAGTGGCCAAACTCACTGAATATCCAAACTCACCCAGTGGCCAAACTCAATAAATATCCAAACTCACTGAGTATCCAAACTTGCCCAGTGATCAAACTCACTGAATATCCTAACTCACCCAGTGACCAAACCCACTGAGTATCTAAACTTACCCAGTGACCAAACTCACTGAGTATCCAAACTTACCCAGTGACCAAACTCAGTGAATATCCAAACTCACCCAGTGGCCAAACTCACTGAATATCCAAACTCACCCAGTGGCCAAACTCAATAAATATCCAAACTCACTGAGTATCCAAACTTGCCCAGTGATCAAACTCACTGAATATCCAAACTCACCCAGTGACCAAACCCACTGAGTGTCTAAACTTACCCAGTGACCAAACTCACTGAGTATCCAAACTCACCGAGTGACCAAACTCACTGACTATCCAAACCCACCCAGTGACCAAAATCAGTGAATATCCAAACTCACCTAGTGACCAAGCTCACTGAGTATACAAACTTACCCAGTGCCCAAACTTACTGAATATCCAAACCCACCCAGTGACCAAACTCACTGAATATCCAAACCCACCCAGTGACCAAACTCACTGAATATCCAAACCCACCCAGTGACCAAACTCACTGAATATCCAAACCCACCCAATGACCAAACTCACTGAGTATCCAAACTCACCCAGTGATCAAACTCACTGAGTATCCAAACTCACCCAGTGACCAAACTCACTGAATATCCAAACCCACCCAGTGCCCAAACTCACTGAATATCCAAACTGACCCAGTGCCTAAACTCACTGAATATCCAAACTCACCCAGTGACCAAACTCAATGAAAATCCAAACCCACCCAGTGACCAAACTCACTGAATATCCAAACTGACCCAGTGCCTAAACTTACTGAATATCCAAACTTACCCAGTGACCAAACTCGCTGAATATCCAAACTCACTCAGTGTCCAAACTCACTGAATATCCAAACTTACCCAGTGACCAAACTCACTGAATATCCGAACTCACTGAATAACCAAACTCACTGAATATCCAAACTCATTGAGTGACCAAACTCACTGAATATCCAAACTTACCCAGTGACCAAACTCACTGAATATCCAAACTCACAGAGTATCCAAAATTACCCAGTGACCAAACTCGCTGAATATCCAAACCCACCCGGTGACCAAACTCAATGAATATCCAAAATTACCCAGTGACCAAACTCACTGAATATCCAAACTCATTGAGTGACCAAACTCACTGAATATCCAAACTTACCCAGTGACCAAACTCATTGAATATCCAAACTCACTGAGTATCCAAAATTACCCAGTGACCAAACTCACTGAATATCCAAACTCACTGAGTATCCAAACTCACTCAGTGACCAAACTCACTGAATATCCAAACTCACCCAGTGGCCAAACTCACTGAATATCCAAACTCACCCAGTGGCCAAACTCACTGAATATACAAACTCACCCAGTGGCCAAACTCACTGAGAATAGAAACTCACCCAGTGGCCAAACTCAATGAATATCCAAACTCACTGAGTATCCAAACGTACCCAGTGCCCAAATTCACATAATATCCAAACTCACCCAGTGACCAAACTCACTGAATATCCAAACTCACCCAGTGACCAAACTCACTGAATATCCAAACTTACCCAGTGCCTAAACTTACCGATTATCCAAACTTACCCTGTGACCAAACTCGCTGTTATCCAAACTCACTCAGTGTCCAAACTCACTGAATATCCAAACTTACCCAGTGACCAAACTCACTGAATATCCAAACTCACCCAGTGGCCAAACTCACTGAATATCCAAACTCACCCAGTGGCCAAACTCACTGAATATACAAACTCACCCAGTGACCAAACTCACTGAGTATCCAAACTTACCCAGTGACCAAACTCAGTGAATATCCAAACTCACCCAGTGGCCAAACTCACTGAATATCCAAACTCACCCAGTGGCCAAACTCAATAAATATCCAAACTCACTGAGTATCCAAATTTGCCCAGTGATCAAACTCACTGAATATCCAAACTCACCCAGTGACCAAACCCACTGAGTATCTAAACTTACCCAGTGACCAAACTCACTGAGTATCCAAACTCACCGAGTGACCAAACTCACTGACTATCCAAACCCACCCAGTGACCAAAATCAGTGAATATCCAAACTCACCTAGTGACCAAGCTCACTGAGTATACAAACTTACCCAGTGCCCAAACTTACTGAATATCCAAACCCACCCAGTGACCAAGCTCACTGAGTATACAAACTTACCCAGTGCCCAAACTCACTGAATATCCGAACTCACTGAACAACCAAACTCACTGAATATCCAAACTCACCCAGTGACCAAACTCAATGAATATCCAAACTCACCCAGTGACCAAACTCAATGAATATCCAAACTCACTGAATAACCAAACTCACTGAATATCCAAACCCACCCAGTGACCAAACCCACTGAATATCTAAACTCACCCAATGTCCAAACTCACTGAATACCCAGACTTTCCCAATGGCCAAACTCACTGAGTATCCAAACTCACCCAGTGACCATACTCACTGAGTATCCAAACTCACCCAGTGACCAAACTCACTGAGTATCCAAACTCACCCAGTGACGAAACTCACTGACTATCCAAACTCACCCAGTGACCAAACTCACTGAATATCCAAACTCACCCAGTGACCAAACTCACTGAATATCCAAACCCGCCCAGTGACCAAACTCAATGAATATCCAAACTCACTGAATATCCAAACCCACCCAGTGACCAAACTCACTGAATATCCAAACTCACCCAGTGGCCAAACTCAATGAATATCCAAACTCACTGAGTATCCAAACTCACCCAATGACCAAACTCACTGAGTATCCAAACGCACCCAGTGATCAAACTCACTGAGTATCCAAACTCACCCAGTGACCAAACTCACTGAATATCTAAACACACCCAATGTCCAAACTCACTGAATACCCAGACTTTCCCAATGGCCAAACTCACTGAGTATCCAAACTCACCCAGTGACCAAACTCACTGAGTATCCAAACTCACCCAGTGACGAAACCCACTGACTATCCAAACCCACCCAGTGACCAAACTCACTGAATATCCAAACTCACCCAGTGACCAAACTCACTGAATATCCAAACCCGCCCAGTGACCAAACTCAATGAATATCCAAACTCACTGAATATCCAAACCCACCCAGTGACCAAACTCACTGAATATCCAAACTCACCCAGTGGCCAAACTAACTGAATATCCAAACTCACCCAGTGGCCAAACTCACTGAATATCCAAACTCACTGAACATCCAAACTCATTGAATAACCAAACTCACTGAGTGACCAAACTGACTGAATATCCAAACTCACCCAGTGACCAAACTCACTGAATATCCAAACTCACCCAGTGGCCAAACTAACTGAATATCCAAACTCACCCAGTGGCCAAACTCACTGAATATCCAAACTCACCCAGTGGCCAAACTCAATAAATATCCAAACTCACTGAGTATCCAAACTTGCCCAGTGATCAAACTCACTGAATATCCTAACTCACCCAGTGACCAAACCCACTGAGTATCTAAACTTACCCAGTGACCAAACTCACTGAGTATCCAAACTTACCCAGTGACCAAACTCAGTGAATATCCAAACTCACCCAGTGGCCAAACTCACTGAATATCCAAACTCACCCAGTGGCCAAACTCAATAAATATCCAAACTCACTGAGTATCCAAACTTGCCCAGTGATCAAACTCACTGAATATCCAAACTCACCCAGTGACCAAACCCACTGAGTATCTAAACTTACCCAGTGACCAAACTCACTGAGTATCCAAACTCACCGAGTGACCAAACTCACTGACTATCCAAACCCACCCAGTGACCAAAATCAGTGAATATCCAAACTCACCTAGTGACCAAGCTCACTGAGTATACAAACTTACCCAGTGCCCAAACTTACTGAATATCCAAACCCACCCAGTGACCAAACTCACTGAATATCCAAACCCACCCAGTGACCAAACTCACTGAATATCCAAACCCACCCAGTGACCAAACTCACTGAATATCCAAACCCACCCAATGACCAAACTCACTGAGTATCCAAACTCACCCAGTGATCAAACTCACTGAGTATCCAAACTCACCCAGTGACCAAACTCACTGAATATCCAAACCCACCCAGTGCCCAAACTCACTGAATATCCAAACTGACCCAGTGCCTAAACTCACTGAATATCCAAACTCACCCAGTGACCAAACTCAATGAAAATCCAAACCCACCCAGTGACCAAACTCACTGAATATCCAAACTGACCCAGTGCCTAAACTTACTGAATATCCAAACTTACCCAGTGACCAAACTCGCTGAATATCCAAACTCACTCAGTGTCCAAACTCACTGAATATCCAAACTTACCCAGTGACCAAACTCACTGAATATCCGAACTCACTGAATAACCAAACTCACTGAATATCCAAACTCATTGAGTGACCAAACTCACTGAATATCCAAACTTACCCAGTGACCAAACTCACTGAATATCCAAACTCACAGAGTATCCAAAATTACCCAGTGACCAAACTCGCTGAATATCCAAACCCACCCGGTGACCAAACTCAATGAATATCCAAAATTACCCAGTGACCAAACTCACTGAATATCCAAACTCATTGAGTGACCAAACTCACTGAATATCCAAACTTACCCAGTGACCAAACTCATTGAATATCCAAACTCACTGAGTATCCAAAATTACCCAGTGACCAAACTCACTGAATATCCAAACTCACTGAGTATCCAAACTCACTCAGTGACCAAACTCACTGAATATCCAAACTCACCCAGTGGCCAAACTCACTGAATATCCAAACTCACCCAGTGGCCAAACTCACTGAATATACAAACTCACCCAGTGGCCAAACTCACTGAGAATAGAAACTCACCCAGTGGCCAAACTCAATGAATATCCAAACTCACTGAGTATCCAAACGTACCCAGTGCCCAAATTCACATAATATCCAAACTCACCCAGTGACCAAACTCACTGAATATCCAAACTCACCCAGTGACCAAACTCACTGAATATCCAAACTTACCCAGTGCCTAAACTTACCGATTATCCAAACTTACCCTGTGACCAAACTCGCTGTTATCCAAACTCACTCAGTGTCCAAACTCACTGAATATCCAAACTTACCCAGTGACCAAACTCACTGAATATCCAAACTCACCCAGTGGCCAAACTCACTGAATATCCAAACTCACCCAGTGGCCAAATTCACTGAATATACAAACTCACCCAGTGGCCAAACTCACTGAGAATAGAAACTCACCCAGTGACCAAACTCACTGAATATCCAAACTCACCCAGTGACCAAACTCACTGAATATCCAAACTTACCCAGTGCCTAAACTTACCGATTATCCAAACTTACCCTGTGACCAAACTCGCTGTTATCCAAACTCACTCAGTGTCCAAACTCACTGAATATCCAAACTTACCCAGTGACCAAACTCACTGAATATCCAAACCCACCCAGTGACCAAACTCACTAATATCCAAACTCACTGAGTATCCAAAATTACCCAGTGACCAAACTCACAGAATATCCAAACTCACCCAGTGACCAAACTCACTGAATATCCAAACTCACTGAATATCCAAACCCACCCAGTGACCAAACTCACTGAATATCCAAAATTACCCGGTGACCAAACTCACTGAATATCCAAACTCACCCAGTGGCCAAACTCAATGAATATCCAAACTCACTGAGTATCCAAACTCACTCAGTGACCAAACTCACTGAATATCCAAACTCACCCAGTGCAGAAACTCACTGAATATCCAAACCCACCCAATGACCAAACTCACTGAATATCTAAACTCACTGAATATCCAAACTCACCCAGTGACCAACGAACTGAATATCCAAACTCACCCAGTGCCCAAACTCACTGAATATCCAAACTTACCCAGTGACCAAACTCACTGAATATCCAAACTTACCCAGTGACCAAACTTACTGAATATCCAAACTCACTCAGTGACCAAACTCAATGAATAACCAAACTCACTGAATATCTAAACTCACACAGTGACCAAACACACTGAATATCCAAACTCACCCAGTGACCAAACTCAATGAATATCCAAACTCACTGAATAACCAAACTCACTGAATATCCAAACCCACCCAGTGACCAAACTCACTGAATATCCAAACTCACTGAATAACCAAACTCACTGAATATCCAAACTCACTGAATAATCAAACTCACTGAATATCCAAACTCACCCAGTGACCAAACTCAATGAATATCCAAACTCACTGAATTACCAAACTCACTGAATATCCAAACCTACCCAGTGACCAAACTCACTAATATCCAAACTCACCCAGTGGCCAAACTCAATGAATATCCAAACTCACTGAGTATCCAAACTCACTCAGTGACCAAACTCACTGAATATCCAAACTCACCCAGTGCAGAAACTCACTGAATATCCAAACCCACCCAATGACCAAACTCACTGAATATCTAAACTCACTGAATATCCAAACTCACCCAGTGACCAACGAACTGAATATCCAAACTCACCCAGTGCCCAAACTCACTGAATATCCAAACTTACCCAGTGACCAAACTCACTGAATATCCAAACTTACCCAGTGACCAAACTTACTGAATATCCAAACTCACTCAGTGACCAAACTCAATGAATAACCAAACTCACTGAATATCTAAACTCACACAGTGACCAAACACACTGAATATCCAAACCTACCCAGTGACCAAACTCACTAATATCCAAACTCACTGAGTATCCAAAATTACCCAGTGACCAAACTCACAGAATATCCAAACTCACCCAGTGACCAAACTCAGTGAATATCCAAACTCACTGAATATCCAAACCCACCCAGTGACCAAACTCACTGAATATCCAAAATTACCCGGTGACCAAACTCACTGAATATCCAAACTCACCCAGTGGCCAAACTCAATGAATATCCAAACTCACTGAGTATCCAAACTCACTCAGTGACCAAACTCACTGAATATCCAAACTCACCCAGTGCCCAAACTCACTGAATATCCAAACCCACCCAATGACCAAACTCAGTGAATATCTAAACTCACTGAATATCCAAACTCACCCAGTGACCAACGAACTGAATATCCAAACTCACCCAGTGCCCAAACTCACTGAATATCCAAACTTACCCAGTGACCAAACTCACTGAATATCCAAACTTACCCAGTGACCAACGAACTGAATATCCAAACTCACCCAGTGCCCAAACTCACAGAATATCCAAACTCATCCAGTGACCAAACTCAATGAATATCCAAACTCACTGAGTATCCAAACTCACTCAGTGACCAAACTCACTGAATATCCAAACTCACCCAGTGCCCAAACTCACTGAATATCCAAACCCACCCAATGACCAAACTCAGTGAATATCTAAACTCACTGAATATCCAAACTCACCCAGTGACCAACGAACTGAATATCCAAACTCACCCAGTGCCCAAACTCACTGAATATCCAAACTTACCCAGTGACCAAACTCACTGAATATCCAAACTTACCCAGTGACCAACGAACTGAATATCCAAACTCACCCAGTGCCCAAACTCACAGAATATCCAAACTCATCCAGTGACCAACGAACTGAATATCCAAACTCACCCAGTGCCCAAACTCACTGAATATCCAAACTCACTCAGTGACCAAACTCAATGAATAACCAAACTCAATGAATATCCAAACTCACACAGTGACCAAACACACTGAATATCCAAACTCACCCAGTGACCAAACTCAATGAATATCCAAACTCACTGAATAACCAAACTCACTGAATATCCAAACCCACCCAGTGACCAAACTCACTGAATATCCAAACTCACTGAATAACCAAACTCACTGAATATCCAAACTCACTGAATAACCAAACTCACTGAATATCCAAACTCACGCAGTGACCAAACTCACTGAATATCCAAACTCACTGAATAACCAAACTCACTGAATATCCAAACTTACCCAGTGACCAAACTCACTGAATATCCGAACTCATTGAACAACCAAACTCACTGAATATCCAAACTCACACAGTGACCAAACACACTGAATATCCAAACTCACCCAGTGACCAAACTCAATGAATATCCAAACTCACTGAATAACCAAACTCACTGAATATCCAAACCCACCCAGTGACCAAACTCACTGAATATCTAAACTCACTGAATAACCAAACTCACTGAATATCCAAACTCACTGAACATCCAAACTCACTGAATAACCAAACTCACTGAGTGACCAAACTGACTGAATATCCAAACTCACCCTGTGACCAAACTCACTGAATATCCAAACTCACCCAGTGGCCAAACTCACTGAATATCCAAACTCACCCAGTGGCCAAACTCACTGAATATCCAAACTCACCCAGTGGCCAAACTCAATAAATATCCAAACTCACTGAGTCTCCAAACTTGCCCAGTGATCAAACTCACTGAATATCCAAACTCACCCAGTGACCAAACCCACTGAGTATCTAAACTTACCCAGTGACCAAACTCACTGAGTATCCAAACTCACCCAGTGACCAAACTCACTGACTATCCAAACCCACCCAGTGACCAAAATCAGTGAATATCCAAACTCACCTAGTGACCAAGCTCACTGAGTATACAAACTTACCCAGTGCCCAAACTTACTGAATATCCAAACCCACCCAGTGACCAAGCTCACTGAGTATACAAACTTACCCAGTGCCCAAATTTACTGAATATCCAAACTTACCCAGGGACCAAACCCGCTGAATATCCAAACTCACTCAGTGTCCAAAGTTACCCAGTGACCAAACTCACTGAATATCCAAACCCACCCAGTGACTAAACTCACTGAATATCCAAACCCACCCAGTGAACAAAGTCACTGAATATCCAAACTCACTCAGTGACCAAACTCACTGAATATCCAAACCCACCCAGTGACTAAACTCAATGAATATCCAAACTCACTGAATAACCAAACTCACTGAATATCCAAACCCACCCAGTGACCAAACTTACTGAATATCTAAACTCACTGAATAACCAAACTCACTGAATATCCAAACTCACTGAACATCCAAACTCATTGAATAACCAAACTCACAGAGTGACCAAACTGACTGAATATCCAAACTCACCCAGTGACCAAACTCACTGAATATCCAAACTCACCCAGTGGCCAAACTAACTGAATATCCAAACTCACCCAGTGGCCAAACTCACTGAATATCCAAACTCACCCAGTGGCCAAACTCAATAAATATCCAAACTCACTGAGTATCCAAACTTGCCCAGTGATCAAACTCACTGAATATCCTAACTCACCCAGTGACCAAACCCACTGAGTATCTAAACTTACCCAGTGACCAAACTCACTGAGTATCCAAACTTACCCAGTGACCAAACTCAGCGAATATCCAAACTCACACAGTGACCAAACTCACTGAGTATCCAAACTCACCCAGTGACCAAACTCACTGACTATCCAAACCCACCCAGTGACCAAACTCACTGAGTATCCAAACTTACCCAGTGACCAAACTCAGCGAATATCCAAACTCAGACAGTGACCAAACTCACTGAGTATCCAAACTCACACAGTGACCAAACTCACTGAGTATCCAAACTCACCCAGTGCCCAAACTCACTGAATATCCAAACCCACCCAATGACCAAACTCAGTGAATATCTAAACTCACTGAATATCCAAACTCACCCAGTGACCAACGAACTGAATATCCAAACTCACCCAGTGCCCAAACTCACTGAATATCCAAACTTACCCAGTGACCAAACTCACTGAATATCCAAACTTACCCAGTGACCAACGAACTGAATATCCAAACTCACCCAGTGCCCAAACTCACAGAATATCCAAACTCATCCAGTGACCAACGAACTGAATATCCAAACTCACCCAGTGCCCAAACTCACTGAATATCCAAACTCACTCAGTGACCAAACTCAATGAATAACCAAACTCAATGAATATCCAAACTCACACAGTGACCAAACACACTGAATATCCAAACTCACCCAGTGACCAAACTCAATGAATATCCAAACTCACTGAATAACCAAACTCACTGAATATCCAAACCCACCCAGTGACCAAACTCACTGAATATCCAAACTCACTGAATAACCAAACTCACTGAATATCCAAACTCACTGAATAACCAAACTCACTGAATATCCAAACTCACGCAGTGACCAAACTCACTGAATATCCAAACTCACTGAATAACCAAACTCACTGAATATCCAAACTTACCCAGTGACCAAACTCACTGAATATCCGAACTCATTGAACAACCAAACTCACTGAATATCCAAACTCACCCAGTGAACAAACTCAATGAATATCCAAACTCACCCAGTGACCAAACTCAATGAATATCCAAACTCACTGAATAACCAAACTCACTGAATATCCAAACCCACCCAGTGACCAAACTCACTGAATATCTAAACTCACGCAGTGACCAAACTCACTGAATATCCAAACTCACTGAATAACCAAACTCACTGAATATCCAAACTTACCCAGTGCCCAAACTCACTGAATATCCAAACCCACCCAATGACCAAACTCAGTGAATATCTAAACTCACTGAATATCCAAACTCACCCAGTGACCAACGAACTGAATATCCAAACTCACCCAGTGCCCAAACTCACTGAATATCCAAACTTACCCAGTGACCAAACTCACTGAATATCCAAACTTACCCAGTGACCAACGAACTGAATATCCAAACTCACCCAGTGCCCAAACTCACAGAATATCCAAACTCATCCAGTGACCAACGAACTGAATATCCAAACTCACCCAGTGCCCAAACTCACTGAATATCCAAACTCACTCAGTGACCAAACTCAATGAATAACCAAACTCAATGAATATCCAAACTCACACAGTGACCAAACACACTGAATATCCAAACTCACCCAGTGACCAAACTCAATGAATATCCAAACTCACTGAATAACCAAACTCACTGAATATCCAAACCCACCCAGTGACCAAACTCACTGAATATCCAAACTCACTGAATAACCAAACTCACTGAATATCCAAACTCACTGAATAACCAAACTCACTGAATATCCAAACTCACGCAGTGACCAAACTCACTGAATATCCAAACTCACTGAATAACCAAACTCACTGAATATCCAAACTTACCCAGTGACCAAACTCACTGAATATCCGAACTCATTGAACAACCAAACTCACTGAATATCCAAACTCACCCAGTGAACAAACTCAATGAATATCCAAACTCACCCAGTGACCAAACTCAATGAATATCCAAACTCACTGAATAACCAAACTCACTGAATATCCAAACCCACCCAGTGACCAAACTCACTGAATATCTAAACTCACTGAATAACCAAACTCACTGAATATCCAAACTCACTGAACATCCAAACTCACTGAATAACCAAACTCACTGAGTGACCAAACTGACTGAATATCCAAACTCACCCTGTGACCAAACTCACTGAATATCCAAACTCACCCAGTGGCCAAACTCACTGAATATCCAAACTCACCCAGTGGCCAAACTCACTGAATATCCAAACTCACCCAGTGGCCAAACTCAATAAATATCCAAACTCACTGAGTCTCCAAACTTGCCCAGTGATCAAACTCACTGAATATCCAAACTCACCCAGTGACCAAACCCACTGAGTATCTAAACTTACCCAGTGACCAAACTCACTGAGTATCCAAACTCACCCAGTGACCAAACTCACTGACTATCCAAACCCACCCAGTGACCAAAATCAGTGAATATCCAAACTCACCTAGTGACCAAGCTCACTGAGTATACAAACTTACCCAGTGCCCAAACTTACTGAATATCCAAACCCACCCAGTGACCAAGCTCACTGAGTATACAAACTTACCCAGTGCCCAAATTTACTGAATATCCAAACTTACCCAGGGACCAAACCCGCTGAATATCCAAACTCACTCAGTGTCCAAAGTTACCCAGTGACCAAACTCACTGAATATCCAAACCCACCCAGTGACTAAACTCACTGAATATCCAAACCCACCCAGTGACCAAAGTCACTGAATATCCAAACTCACTCAGTGACCAAACTCACTGAATATCCAAACCCACCCAGTGACTAAACTCAATGAATATCCAAACTCACTGAATAACCAAACTCACTGAATATCCAAACCCACCCAGTGACCAAACTTACTGAATATCTAAACTCACTGAATAACCAAACTCACTGAATATCCAAACTCACTGAACATCCAAACTCATTGAATAACCAAACTCACAGAGTGACCAAACTGACTGAATATCCAAACTCACCCAGTGACCAAACTCACTGAATATCCAAACTCACCCAGTGGCCAAACTAACTGAATATCCAAACTCACCCAGTGGCCAAACTCACTGAATATCCAAACTCACCCAGTGGTCAAACTCAATAAATATCCAAACTCACTGAGTATCCAAACTTGCCCAGTGATCAAACTCACTGAATATCCTAACTCACCCAGTGACCAAACCCACTGAGTATCTAAACTTACCCAGTGACCAAACTCACTGAGTATCCAAACTTACCCAGTGACCAAACTCAGCGAATATCCAAACTCACACAGTGACCAAACTCACTGAGTATCCAAACTCACCCAGTGACCAAACTCACTGACTATCCAAACCCACCCAGTGACCAAAATCAGTGAATATCCAAACTCACCTAGTGACCATGCTCACTGAGTATACAAACTTACCCAGTGCCCAAACTTACTGAATATCCAAACCCACCCAGTGACCAAGCTCACTGAGTATACAAACTTACCCAGTGCCCAAACTTACTGAATATCCAAACTTACCCAGGGACCAAACCCGCTGAATATCCAAACTCACTCAGTGTCCAAAGTTACCCAGTGACCAAACTCACTGACTATCCAAACCCACCCAGTGACCAAAATCAGTGAATATCCAAACTCACCTAGTGACCATGCTCACTGAGTATACAAACTTACCCAGTGCCCAAACTTACTGAATATCCAAACTTACCCAGGGACCAAACCCGCTGAATATCCAAACTCACTCAGTGTCCAAAGTTACCCAGTGACCAAACTCACTGAATATCCAAACTCACTCAGTGACCAAATTCACTGAATATCCAAACCCACCCAGTGACTAAACTCAACAAATATCCAAACTCACTGAGTATCCAAACTTACCCAGTGACCAAATTCACATAATATCCAAACCCACCCAGTGACCAAAGTCAATGAATATCCAAACTCACTGAATATCCAAACTCACCCAGTGACCAAAGCCACTGAGTATCTAAACTTACCCAGTGACCAAACCCACTGAGGATCCAAACTCACCCAGTGACCAAACTCACTGAATATCCAAACTCACCCAGTGACCAAACTCACTGAATATCCAAACTCACCCAGTGACCAAACTCACTGAATATCCAAACTCACCCAGTGACCAAACTCACTGAATATCCAAACTCACCCAGTGACCAAACTCACTGAATATCCAAACTCACCCAGTGACCAAACTCACTGAATATCCAAACCCACCCAGTGGCCAAACTCACTGAGTATCCAAACTCACCCAGTGACCAAACTCACTGAATATCCAAACTCACCCAGTGACCAAACTCACTGAATATCCAAACCCACCCAGTGGCCAAACTCACTGAATATCCAAACTCACCCAGTGACCAAACCCACTGAGGATCCAAACTCACCCAGTGACCAAACTCACTGAATATCCAAACTCACCCAGTGACCAAACTCACTGAATATCCAAACTCACCCAGTGACCAAACTCACTGAATATCCAAACTCACCCAGTGACCAAACTCACTGAATATCCAAACTCACCCAGTGACCAAACTCACTGAATATCCAAACTCACCCAGTGACCAAACTCACTGAATATCCAAACTCACCCAGTGACCAAACTCACTGAATATCCAAACCCACCCAGTGGCCAAACTCACTGAGTATCCAAACTCACCCAGTGACCAAACTCACTGACTATCCAAACTCACCCAGTGACCAAACTGCTGAATATCCAAACTCACTCAGTATCCAAACCCACTCTGTGCCGAAACTCACTGCCTAATCCAAACTCACTCAGTGCCCAAACTCGCTCAATGCCCAAACTCACTCAGTGTCCAAACTCACTCAGTGTCCAAACTCACTCAGTGTCCAAACTAACTCACTGTCCAAACTCATTCATTGTCCAAACTCAATCGCTGTCCAAACTCACTCAGTGTCAAACTCACTCAGTGTCCAAACTCACTCTTTGTCCAAACTCACTCACTGTCCAAACTCTCTTCCTGAACCAAACTCACTCACTGTCGAAACTCACTCGTGTCCAAACTCACTCACGGTCCAAACTCACTCAGTATCCAAACTATCCCACTGTCCAAACCCCATGCCTGACCCAAACTCACTCACTGTTGAAACTCACTCGTGTCCAAACTCACTCACAGTCCAAACTCACTCAGTGTCCAAACTCACTCAGTGTCAAACTCACCCACTATCCAAACTCACTGCCTGGCCCAAACTCACTCACTGTCGAAGCTCACTCAGTGTCCAAACTCACGCACGACCAAACTGAGTGCCTGATCCAAACTCACTCACTGTCCAAACTCGCTCCGTGTCCAAACTAACTGCCTGTAGCAAACTCACAAACTCACTCTGATGAAATGTCATGACCTGAAAAGTTAACTCTTCTTCTCTCTCCACAGATGCAGCCAGACCTGATGAGTATTTCCAGCATTTTTTGTTTTTACTCCAAACTTACCATTTGTCCAACTTCACTCAGTGTCTAAACTCACTCAGAGTCTAAACTCACTCACATATCCAAACACAATGCCTGGTGCAAACTCACTGGCTTACTGACCAACCTCACTCATTGTCCACTCAAACACTCAATTTCTGGTCATCCCCACTCATGATGGGGGGGAGGGATCCCTCGGTCCTCATATCGATCCCAATCTGGGTCAGTGTGGGTTTCCCAATCCCTCACATTAATCCCACTCTGGGTCAGTGTTGGTGTCCCAATCCCTCACATTAATCCTAGTATGGCTTCGTGTGGGTGTCCCAGTCCCTCACATTAATCCAAGTCTGGCTCAGTGTGGGTGTCCCAGACCCTCACATTAATCCCAGTCTGGGTCAGTGTGGGTGTCCCAATCCCTCACATTAATCCCAGTCTGGGTCAGTATGGGTGTCTCAGTCCCTCACATTAATCCCAGTCTGGGTCAGTGTGGGTGTCTCAGTCCCTCACATTAATCCCAGTCTGGGTCAGTGTGGGTGTCTCAGTCCCTCACATTAATCCCAGTCTGGGTCAGTGTGGGTGTCTCAATCCCTCACATTAATCCCACTCTGGGTCAGTGTGGGTGTCTCAGTCCCTCACATTAATTCCAGTCTGGGTCAGTGTGGGTGTCTCAGTCCCTCACATTAATCCCAGTCTGGGTCAGTGTGGGTGTCTCAATCCCTCACATTAATCCCAGTCTGGGTCAGTGTGGGTGTCTCAGTCCCTCACATTAATTCCAGTCTGGGTCAGTATGGGTGTCTCACCCCCTCACATTAATCCCACTCTGGGTCAGTGTGGGTGTCTCAGTCCCTCACATTAATCCCAGTCTGGCTCAGTGTGGGTGTCTCGGTCCCTCACATTAATCCCACTCTGGGTCAGTGTGGGTGTCTCAGTCCCTCACATTAATCCCACTCTGGGACAGTGTGGGTGTCTCAGTCCCTCACATTAATCCGAGTCTGGCTCAGTGTGGGTGTCTCAGTCCCTCACATCAATCCCACTCTGGCTCAGTGTGGGTGTCTCAGTCCCTCACATTAATCCCACTCAGGGACAGTGTGGGTTTCTCAGTCCCTCACATCAATCCCACTCTGGCTCAGTGTGGGTGTCTCAGTCCCTCACATTAATCTCAGTCTGGTTCAGTGTGGGTGATCCAGTCCCTCACATTAATCCAAGTCTTGCTCAGTGTGGGTGTCTCAGTCCCTCACATTAATCCCACTCAGGGACAGTGTGGGTGTCTCAGTCCCTCACATTAATCCCACTCTGGCTCAGTGTGGGTGTCTCAGTCCCTCACATTAATCCCACTCAGGGACAGTGTGGGTGTCTCAGTCCCTCACATTAATCCCACTCAGGGACAGTGTGGGTGTCTCAGTCCCTCACATTAATCCCACTCTGGCTCAGTGTGGGTGTCTCAGTCCCTCACATTAATCCCACTCTGGCTCAGTGTGGGTGTCTCAGTCCCTCACATTAATCCCAGTCTTGCTCAGTGTGGGTGTCTCAGTCCCTCACATTAATCCCACTCAGGGACAGTGTGGGTGTCTCAGTCCCTCACATTAATCCCACTCAGGGACAGTGTGGGTGTCTCAGTCCCTCACATCAATCCCACTCTGGCTCAGTGTGGGTGTCTCAGTCCCTCACATTAATCCAAGTCTTGCTCAGTGTGGGTGTCTCAGTCCCTCACATTAATCCCACTCTGGGTCAGTGTGGGTGTCTCAGTCCCTCACATTAATCCCACTCTGGGACCGTGAGGGTGTCTCAGTCCCTCACATTAATCCCAGTCTGGGTCAGTGTGGGTGTCTCAGTCCCTCACATTAATCCCAGTCTTGCTCAGTGTGGGTGTCTCAGTCCTTCACATTAATCCCAGTCTTGCTCAGTGTGGGTGTCTCAGTCCCTCACATTAATCCCAGTCTTGCTCACTGTGGGTGTCTCAGTCCCTCACATTAATCCCAGTCTGGGTCAGTGTGGGTGAGTCAGTCCTTCACATTAATCCCAGTCTGAGTCAGTGTGGGTGTCTCAGTCCCTCACATTAATCCCAGTTTGAGTCAGTGTGGGTGTGTCAACCCCTCACATTAATCCCAGTCTGGGTCAGTGTGGGTGAGTCAGTCCTTCACATTAATCCCAGTCTGGGTCAGTGTGGGTGTCTTAGTCCCTCACATTAATCCCAGTCTGGGTCTGTGTGGGTGTCTCAGTCCCTCACATTGATCCCAGTCTGGGTCAGTGTGGGTGTCTTAGTCCCTCACATTAATCCCAGTCTGGGTCAGTGTGGGTGAGTCAGTCCTTCACATTAATCCCAGTCTGAGTCAGTGTGGGTGTGTCAACCCCTCACATTAATCCCAGTCTGGGTCAGTGTGGGTGTGTCAGTCCCTCACATTAATCCCAGTCTGGGTCAGTGTGGGTGAGTCAGTCCTTCACATTAATCCCAGTCTGAGTCAGTGTGGGTGTGTCAACCCCTCACATTAATCCCAGTCTGGGTCAGTGTGGGTGTGTCAGTCCCTCACATTAATCCCAGTCTGGGTCAGTGTGGGTGTCTCAGTCCCTCACATTAATCCCAGTTTGAGTCAGTGTGGGTGTGTCAGTCCCTCACATTAATCCCAGTCTGGGTCAGTGTGGGTGTGTCAGTCCTTCACATTAATCCCAGTCTGAGTCAGTGTGGGTGTGTCAACCCCTCACATTAATCCCAGTCTGGGTCAGTGTGGGTGTGTCAGTCCCTCACATTAATCCCAGTTTGAGTCAGTGTGGGTGTGTCAACCCCTCACATTAATCCCAGTCTGGGTCAGTGTGGGTGTGTCAGTCCCTCACATTAATCCCAGTCTGGGTCAGTGTGGGTGTCTCAATCCCTCACATTAATCCCAGTATGGATCAGTGTGTGTGTCTGAATCCCTCACATTAATCCCAGTCTGGGTCAGTGTGGGTGTCTCAATCCCTCACATTAATCCCAGTATGGATCAGTGTGTGTGTCTCAATCCCTCACATTAATCCCAGTCTGGGTCAGTGTGGGTGTCTCAGTCCCTCACATTAATCCCAGTTTGAGTCAGTGTGGGTGTGTCAGTCCCTCACATTAATCCCAGTCTGGGTCAGTGTGGGTGTGTCAGCCCTTCACATTAATCCCAGTCTGAGTCAGTGTGGGTGTGTCAACCCCTCACATTAATCCCAGTCTGGGTCAGTGTGGGTGTGTCAGTCCCTCACATTAATCCCAGTTTGAGTCAGTGTGGGTGTGTCAACCCCTCACATTAATCCCAGTCTGGGTCAGTGTGGGTGTGTCAGTCCCTCACATTAATCCCAGTCTGGGTCAGTGTGGGTGTCTCAATCCCTCACATTAATCCCAGTATGGATCAGTGTGTGTGTCTCAATCCCTCACATTAATCCCAGTCTGGGTCAGTGTGGGTGTGTCAGTCCTTCACATTAATCCCAGTTTGAGTCAGTGTGGGTGTGTCAGTCCCTCACATTAATCCCAGTCTGGGTCAGTGTGGGTGTGTCAGTCCTTCACATTAATCCCAGTCTGAGTCAGTGTGGGTGTGTCAACCCCTCACATTAATCCCAGTCTGGGTCAGTGTGGGTGTGTCAGTCCCTCACATTAATCCCAGTTTGAGTCAGTGTGGGTGTGTCAACCCCTCACATTAATCCCAGTCTGGGTCAGTGTGGGTGTGTCAGTCCCTCACATTAATCCCAGTCTGGGTCAGTGTGGGTGTCTCAATCCCTCACATTAATCCCAGTATGGATCAGTGTGTGTGTCTCAATCCCTCACATTAATCCCAGTCTGGGTCAGTGTGGGTGTCTCAGTCCCTCACATTATTTTTTCCCAAAATATACTTTATTCATAAAAATCTGTAAAAATTACATTGCTAAACAGTTTCAAATCAGCACCAAAAAATACAAACATTGCAAGGGAGATCAGTTTCCTTCAATACTATCATGAGTTTCTTCCCAACCCTTATGTTTCACAATTGTCATGTCAATTCCAGTTTTACATTTACAGCAATTGAGAATATTAACGATACAGTTCGAGGGGTTTCCCATGGATCCAGCCCCTCAGTCCAGTTTGGTGGGGGAACCTTACACTGTGGTCTTTCCCCATTGAGCCTTTGCTGCGGCTGCCCCAAGCTTTAGTGCGTCCCTCAGCACGTAGTCCTGGACCTTGGAATGTGCCAGTCTGCAACATTCGGTGGTGGACAACACTTTGCGCTGGAAGACCAGCAAGTTTCGGGCAGACCAAAGGGCGTCTTTCACCGAATTGATAGTCCTCCAGCAGCAGTTGATGTTTGTCTCTGTGTGCGTCCCTGGGAACAGCCCGTAGAGCACAGACTCCTGTGTTACAGAGCTGCTTGGGATGAACCTCGACAAAAACCATAGCATCTCTTTCCACACCTGCTTTGCAAAGACACATTCCAGGAGGAGGTGGGCGACCGTCTCTTCCCCACCACAGCCAACGCGGGGGCACTGTGCGGAGAGGGCGAGACTTCGGGTGTGCGTGAAGAATCTGACGGGGAGGGACCTTCTCACCACCAGCCAAGCTACGTCTTGGTGCTTGTTTGAACGTTCTGGTGATGAGGCATTCTGCCAAATGACTTTGACGGTCTGCTCGGGGAACCATCCAACAGGATCCCCCGTCTCCTTTTCCCATAGGGCCTTGAGGACATTCCATGCAGACCACTGTCTGATGGACCGTTGGTCAAAGGTGTTTTCCCGCAGAAACTCTCAGTCCCTCACATTAATCCCAGTCTGGGTCAGTGTGGGTGTCTCAGTCCCTCACATTAATCCCAGTCTCGGTCAGTGTGGGTGTGCCAGTCCCTCACATTAATCCCAGTCTGGGTCAGTGTGGGTGTGCCAGTCCCTCACATTAATCCCAGTCTGGGTCAGTGTGGGTGTTTCAGTCCCTCACATTAATCCCACTCTGGGCCAGTGTGGGTGATCCAGTCCCTCACATTAATCCCAGTCTGGGTCAGTGTGGGTGTCTCAGTCCCTCACATTAATCCCAGTCTTGCTCAGTGTGGGTGTCTCAGTCCCTCACATTAATCCCACTCTGGGTCAGTGTGGGTGTCTCAGTCCCTCACATTAATCCCAGTCTTGCTCACTGTGGGTGTCTTAGTCCCTCACATTGATCCCAGTCTGGGTCAGTGTGGGTGTTTCAGTCCCTCACATTGATCCCAGTCTGGGTCAGTGTGGGTGTCTCAGTCCCTCACATTAATCCCAGTCTTGCTCAGTGTGGGTGTCTCAGTCCCTCACATTAATCCCAGTCTTGCTCACTGTGGGTGTTTCAGTCCCTCACATTAATCCCAGTCTGGGTCAGTGTGGGTGTCTTAGTCCCTCACATTAATCCCAGTCTGGGTCTGTGTGGGTGTCTTAGTCCCTCACATTAATCCCAGTCTGGGTCAGTGTGGGTCTCTTAGTCCCTCACATTAATCCCAGTCTGGGTCAGTGTGGGTGTCCCAGTCCCTCACATTAATCCCAGTCTGGGTCAGTGTGGGTGTCTCAGTCCCTCACATTAATCCCAGTTTGAGTCAGTATGGGTGTCCCAGTCCCTCACATTAATCCCAGTTTGGGTCAGTGTGGGTGTCTCAGACCCTCACATTAATCCCAGTCTGGGTCAGTGTGGGTGTCTCAGACCCTCACATTAATCCCAGTCTGGGTCAGTGTGGATGTCTCAGTCCCTCACATTTTTTTTTCCCAAAATATACTTTTTTCATAAAAATCTGTAAAAATTACATTGCTAAACAGTTTCAAATCAGCACCAAAAAATACAAACATTGCAAGGGAGATCAGTTTCCTTCAATACTATCATGAGTTTCTTCCCAACCCTTATGTTTCACAATTGTCATGTCAATTCCAGTTTTACATTTACAGCAATTGAGAATATTAACGATACAGTTCGAGGGGTTTCCCATGGATCCAGCCCCTCAGTTCAGTTTGGTGGGGGGACCTTACACTGTGGTCTTTCCCCATTGAGCCTTTGCTGCGGCTGCCCCAAGCTTTAGTGCGTCCCTCAGCACGTAGTCCTGGACCTTGGAATGTGCCAGTCTGCAACACTCGGTGGTGGACAACACTTTGCGCTGGAAGACCAGCATGTTTCGGGCAGACCAAAGGGCGTCTTTCACCGAATTGATAGTCCTCCAGCAGCAGTTGATGTTTGTCTCTGTGTGCGTCCCTGGGAATAGCCCGTAGAGCACAGACTCCTGTGTTACAGAGCTGCTTGGGATGAACCTCGACAAAAACCACTGCATCTCTTTCCACACCTGCTTTGCAAAGACACATTCCAGGAGGAGGTGGGCGACCGTCTCTTCCTCACCACAGCCAACGTGGGGGCATTGTGCGGAGGGGGCGAGACTTCGGGTGTGCATGAAGAATCTGACGGCGAGGGACCTTCTCACCACCAGCCAAGTTACGTCTTGGTGCTTGTTTGAACGTTCTGGTGATGAGGCATTCCGCCAAATGACTTTGACGGTCTGCTCGGGGAACCATCCGACAGGATCCACGTCTCCTTTTCCCGTAGGGCCTTGAGGACATTCCATGCAGACCACTGTCTGATGGACCGGTGGTCAAAGGTGTTTTCCCGCAGAAACTCTCAGTCCCTCACATTAATCCCACTCTGGGTCAGTGTGGGTGTCTCAGTCCCTCACATTAATCCCAGTCTGGGCCAGTGTGGGTGTCTCAGTCCCTCACATTAATCCCAGTCGGGGTCTGTGTGGGTGATCCAGTCCCTCACATTAATCCCAGTCTGGGTCAGTGTGGGTGTTTCAGTCCCTCACATTAATCCCAGTCTGGGCCAGTGTGGGTGATCCAGTCCCTCACATTAATCCCAGTCTGGGTCAGTGTGGGTGTCTAAGTCCCTCACATTAATCCCAGTCTTGCTCAGTGTGGGTGTTTCAGTCCCTCACATTAATCCCAGTCTGGGCCAGTGTGGGTGATCCAGTCCCTCACATTAATCCCAGTCTGGGTCAGTGTGGGTGTCTCAGTCCCTCACATTAATCCCAGTCTGGGTCAGTATGGGTGTCCCAGTCCCTCACATTAATCCCACTCTGGGACAGTGTGGGTGTCTCAGTCCCTCACATTGATCCCAGTCTGGGTTAGTGTGGGTGTCTTAGTCCCTCACATTAATCTCAGTCTAGGTCAGTGTGGGTGTTTCAGTCCCTCACATTAATCCCAGTCTGGGTCTGTGTGGGTGTTTCAGTCCCTCACATTAATCCCAGTCTGGGTCTGTGTGGGTGTCTCAGTCCCTCACATTAATCCCAGTCTGGGCCAGTGTGGGTGTCTCAGTCCCTCACATTAATCCCAGTCTGGGCCAGTGTCGATGTCTCAGTCCCTCACATTAATCCCAGTCGGGGTCTGTGTGGGTGATCCACTCCCTCACATTAATCCCAGTCTGGGTCAGTGTGGGTGTTTCAGTCCCTCACATTAATCTCAGTCTGGGTCAGTGTGGGTGTTTCAGTCCCTCACATTAATCCCAGTCTGGGTCTGTGTGGGTGTCTCAGTCCCTCACATTAATCCCAGTCTGGGCCAGTGTGGGTGCCTCAGTCCCTCACATTAATCCCAGTCTGGGCCAGTGTCGATGTCTCAGTCCCTCACATTAATCCCAGTCTGGGTCAGTGTGGGTGTTTCAGTCCCTCACATTAATCCCAGTCTGGGCCAGTGTGGGTGTCCCAGTCCCTCACATTAATCCCACTCTGGGACAGTGTGGGTGTCTCAGTCCCTCACATTAATCCCAGTCTGGGTCAGTGTGGGTGTCTCAGTCCTTCACATTAATCCCAGTCTGGGTCAGTGTGGGTGTCTAAGTCCCTCACATTAATCCCAGTCTTGCTCAGTGTGGGTGTTTCAGTCCCTCACATTAATCCCACTCTGGGACAGTGTGGGTGTCTCAGTCCCTCACATTAATCCCAGTCTGGGTCAGTGTGGGTGTCTCAGTCCTTCACGTTAATCCCAGTCTTGCTCAGTGTGGGTGTCTCAGTCCCTCACATTGATCCCAGTCTGGGTTAGTGTGGGTGTCTTAGTCCCTCACATTAATCCCAGTCTGGGTCTGTGTGGATGTCCCAGTCCCTCACATTAATCTCAGTCTGGATCAGTGTGGGTGTCTCAGCCCCTCACATTAATCCCAGTCTGGGTCAGTGTGGGTGTCTCAGCCCCTCACATTAATCACAGTCTGGGTCAGTGTGGGTGATCCAGTCCCTCACATTAATCTCAATCTGGGTCAGTGTGGATGTCCCAGTCCCTCACATTAATCTCAGTCTGGGTCAGTGTGGATGTCCCAGTCCCTCACATTAATCTCAATCTGGGTCAGTGTGGATGTCCCAGTCCCTCACATTGATCCCAGTCTGGGTTAGTGTGGGTGTCTTAGTCCCTCACATTAATCCCAGTCTGGGTCTGTGTGGATGTCCCAGTCCCTCACATTAATCCCAGTCTGGGTCAGTGTGGATGTCCCAGTCCCTCACATTAATCTCAGTCTGGATCAGTGTGGATGTCCCAGTCCCTCACATTAATCTCAGTCTGGATCAGTGTGGGTGTCTCAGCCCCTCACATTAATCACAGTCTGGGTCAGTGTGGATGTCCCAGTCCCTCACATTAATCCCAGTCTGGGTCAGTGTGGATGTCCCAGTCCCTCACATTAATCTCAGTCTGGGTCAGTGTGGGTGATCCAGTCCCTCACATTAATCCCAGTCTGGGTCAGTGTGGGTGATCCTGTCCCTCACATTATTCCCAGTCTGGGTCTGTGAGGATGTTCCAGTCCCTCACATTAATCCCAGTCTGAGTCTGTGTGGATGTCTCAGTCCCTCACATTAATCCCAGTCTGGGTCAGTGTGGGTGATCCAGTCCCTCACATTAATCCCAGTCTGGGTCTGTGTGGGTGTCTCAACCCCTCACATTAATCCTAGTCTGCGTCAGTGTGGGTGTCTCAGCCCCTCACATTAATCCCAGTCTGGGTCAGTGTGTGTGTCTTAGTCCCTCACATTAATCTCAGTCTGGGTCAGTGTGGATGTCCCAGTCCCTCACATTAATCCCAGTCTGGGTTAGTGTGGGTGTCTTAGTCCCTCACATTAATCCCAGTCTGGGTCTGTGTGGATGTCCCAGTCCCTCACATTAATCCCAGTCTGGGTCAGTGTGGATGTCCCAGTCCCTCACATTAATCTCAGTCTGGATCAGTGTGGGTGTCTCAGCCCCTCACATTAATCACAGTCTGGGTCAGTGTGGATGTCCCAGTCCCTCACATTAATCCCAGTCTGGGTCAGTGTGGATGTCCCAGTCCCTCACATTAATCTCAGTCTGGGTCAGTGTGGGTGATCCTGTCCCTCACATTATTCCCAGTCTGGGTCTGTGAGGATGTTCCAGTCCCTCACATTAATCCCAGTCTGAGTCTGTGTGGATGTCTCAGTCCCTCACATTAATCCCAGTCTGGGTCAGTGTGGGTGATCCAGTCCCTCACATTAATCCCAGTCTGGGTCTGTGTGGGTGTCTCAACCCCTCACATTAATCCTAGTCTGCGTCAGTGTGGGTGTCTCAGCCCCTCACATTAATCCCAGTCTGGGTCAGTGTGTGTGTCTTAGTCCCTCACATTAATCGCAGTCTGGGTCAGTGTGGGTGTCTCAGCCCCTCACATTAATCCCAGTCTGGGTCTGTGTGGGTGTCTCAGCCCCTCACATTAATCCCAGTCTGGGTCAGTGTGGGTGATCCAGTCCCTCACATTAATCCCAGTCTGGGTCAGTGTGGGTGTCTCAGCCCCTCACATTAATCCCAGTATGGGTCTCTGTGGGTGTCTCAGCCCCTCACATTAATCCCAGTCTGGGTCAGTGTGGGTGTCTCAGCCCCTCACATTAATCCCAGTCTGGGTCTGTGTGGGTGTCTCAGCCCCTCACATTAATCCCAGTCTGGGTCAGTGTGGGTGATCCAGTCCCTCACATTAATCCCAGTCTGGGTCAGTGTGGGTGTCTCAGCCCCTCACATTAATCCCAGTATGGGTCTCTGTGGGTGTCTCAGCCCCTCACATTAATCCCAGTCTGGATCAGTGTGGGTGTCTCAGTCCCTCACATTAATCCCAGTCTGGGTCAGTGTGGGTGTCTCAGCCCCTCACATTAATCCCAGTCTGGGTCAGTGTGGGTGATCCAGTCCCTCACATTAATCCCAGTCTGGGTCAGTGTGGGTGTCTCAGTCCCTCACATTAATCCCAGTCTGGGTCTGTGTGGGTGTCTCAGTCCCTCACATTAATCCCAGTCTGGGTCAGTGTGGGTGATCCAGTCCCTCACATTAATCCCAGTCTGGGTCTGTGTGGGTGATCCAGTCCCTCACATTAATCCCAGTCTGGGTCAGCGTGGGTGATCCAGTCCCTCACATTAATCCCAGTCTGGGTCAGTGTGGGTGATCCAGCCCCTCACATTAATCCCAGTCTGGGTCAGCGTGGGTGATCCAGACCCTCACATTAATCCCAGTCTGGGTCAGTGTGGGTGTCTTAGTCCCTCACATTAATCCCAGTCTGGGTCAGTGTTGGTGATCCAGTCCCTCACATTAATCCCAGTCTGGGTCTGTGTGGATTTCTCAGTCCCTCACATTAATCCCAGTCTGGGTCAGTATGGGTGATCCAGTCCCTCACATTAATCCCAGTCTGGGTCTGTGTGGATTTCTCAGTCCCTCACATTAATCCCAGTCTGGGTCAGTGTGGGTGATCCAGTCGCTCACGTTAATCCCAATCTGGCTCAGTGTGGGTGTCTTAGTCCCTCACATTAATCCCAGTCTGGGTCAGTGTGGGTGATCAGGTCCCTCACATTAATCCCAGTCTGGGTCAGTGTGGGTGATCCAGTCCCTCACATTAATCCCAGTCTGGGTCAGTGTGGGTGTCTTAGTCCCTCACATTAATCCCAGTCTCGGTCAGTGTGGGTGTCTTAGTCCCTCACATTAATCCCAGTCTGGGTCAGTGTGGGTGATCCAGTCCCTCACATTAATCCCAGTCTGGGTCTGTGTGGATGTCTCAGTCCCTCACATTAATCCCAGTCTGGGTCAGTGTGGGTGTCTCAGTCCCTCACATTAATCCCAGTCTGGGTCTGTGTGGATGTCTCAGTCCCTCACATTAATCCCAGTCTGGGTCAGTGTGGGTGAACCAGTCCCTCACGTTAATTTCGTGACAGAGGACCAGGTGGAAGATATTGCTGTGTGAGGGGCGGGAGTAACACTGGAGTAATGTGGGAGCAATGATTCTGAAATCAATTCCCTAGGAAGCAAAAACAGTGGAGTTGGGAATGGTCTTGGGTGTTTGATTGTTGTGTTTCTATGTGGAAGAGTATCAGAGGTTCTACTTGAGGTGGGATTTGGGGAAAGTTGGCCGTCGTCTGATGGGGGCAGGGGGCAGAGGTGAGGAAGGGCAGAAAATAACCAAGAGATTTCTGCAATGTTATTCACAATTACAGTTGCCTCACTAGTGATAGACTTTGACATGATTTGTTTTACATCGTTGTAACAAGCTGAAGCAAACAAATGTTGCTTTCCCAAATACATGGACAATTTATCTTTTAAAATGTAAAGAACAATTGGAAAGAATGACTTTTTGGTGTTGGTGGCAAGGACACAAAAATCGAAATCAGTAACTGGGAGCATCACTCCAGAGGCTGGCTCTCCTTTGTTGAGTAACATTTTTCTACTGATCCCTTTCCCATCCCCTTCTCCAGCTCTGCTCAAGGTTCAAACTTATTTGAAATGCGGTTAATTATTGCCGTGTTGTTACATAAATCCCAGCGTCTTTTGTCCAGTCCACTCAGTGTCCGCTTGGATCTGTGAAGGCTGTAATTTTGGGATCAGTTGGTGCAATTCTTGTTTTTTGAAAGTTCTTTTTTGCAGTTATGTATCAACGACTGTGGTCATGGATGATGTATCTCTTCGGACTCACCTTGCAAGCTCTTTGGCAATGTGAATATGATGAAAAAGTGGCTGCTGGAAGCCTCAACAAGACCCAGGTAAAAAGAACTAAGTCCGGCACAGCTTTTTCAAGCCAGGAACCGGTGGCTTGGATGGGGAAATATGGGACGTGGGGGATTGAGCCACTGAGACCAGGAAGGTGTTGAGGCTACATTTCTTGCCTGTGCTGATGGCAGACAGGGGTGACCTAAAGCAGGCCTCTTTTTTTTTTCGGGAGGGGACAGAGAATTCAGCCTCGACCTCTAGCTGCTGAATTGCTAGCCTGCTGGAAAGCGCGTGTATGCGCGTGTGATGCCCTCTGCGGTTAAGCAACTTGCTGCGCAGTTTAGTCCGTGGGTCTGTGAGCTGAGTCTCCGGAGCCGCATGCGGCTGATTAAGGACTCGTGCGGCCACTGACTTTGACCGATCGGACCTATTTTGACGGCAATTAAATAGCTTGTTTCGTGTTTGTGAACTTTTATTAACATTGTACTTGTGAGAAAGTAGCATTCAATTATCAACTTTTTTTTTGTAAAATCCTTTAAAATATTGTTGAAATGGCCTGTTTTCCATCATTATTGGCATTTACATAGCAGCATTGCGGCTGTTACGATCGCGCAGCTTTGACTAAATTTCAAAAGATGGCCCTTCTTGATGCTAAAGTTGCCGATCCCCGGCCTAGGCCCACATGTGAAGAATGGTCATCAGACTGAGTTGTCAAAGAGGAGGCCAGTGCCATGTAGCAGTACAAGTCCGAACAAGCCAGGATGGAGGGAAGATAGCAGCCGGGGTGGGAGAGAAAATAAAATGGTCAGATGTGTCGCGGAGGGAGGGAAAGAAAAGGAAGAGGTAGAAAATGCCACTCAATGACTCGGCGGTAACTTGGGGCAGGATGGGGCCAGGAGGGCAACCGTTGTCACTGGTACGAAACTTGCACGAAATAAAGCATCATGTCGACACTGCTGTACATTAAAAAGACCTTGGGGTAGATCTTGGCGTTGAGTGATGGTGCAAGATGGACGACACTGAGGTGGCAACTCCATTTTACATCATTCCCGCTTTGATTCCAATGGAAGTAAGCGCAGGGAGAGATGAAAATCTGGCCGCCAACTCAACACACTATTTCCCAAAGTCAACAGCTAGCCCGCTTTGTCTTTTATGAAAGCGTTTGACAAACTTCAGTGGCGGACGCACTGGAAGGATTGTGTGTTGGCTTTACCAAGCATTGCGATGATGCTTACCGATGTGGTTTATAGATTGCGCCCTGCAGTTAGAAACAAACACAAAAAAAGTGCACTTTTTCCATGAGGCTCGTTGCCTCTTTACACAGGATACACAGACGTTATGGGGATGGTTACTGCGTCCCTCCACTAGCTGAACAACAACTTGCATTTATATAGCACCTGTAGCGCAGTAAAGTGCCCCCAAGGTGCTTCACAGGAACGATGATCAAACAAAATTTGCCACCAAGCCACGGAAGGAGTTTTAAGGACAGGGGTCAATGAGGTAGGTTTTAAGGAGCGTCTTAAAGGAGGAGGGAGAGGTAGAGAGGCGGAGAGGTTTAGGGAGGGAATTCCAGAGCTTGGGACCTAGGCAGCTGAAGGCACGGCCGCCAATGGTGGAACGATGGAAATCAGCCAGGATTGGAGATGCACAGAGATCTGAGAGGGTTGCAGGGCTGGGAGAGGGTACAGGGATAGGGCATGGCTCATTTTCCCAGCAGTAACATAAAGCAAGAAAGAACCTGCATTTATATAGCGGCTTTCACATCCTCAGGCCAACCTAGTGTGCTTTGCAGCCATTTTGTTTTGAAGTGTTGTCATTGCCGTAATGTAGCACACAGCAAGCTTTCAGGAACCGCACTGTGATAATGACCAGAAAATCTGTTGGTTGAGGGATAAGTATTGACCTGTTACATGAAAACACAAGCAGGCCATTCAGCCCATCATGATTTATCTGAGCAGTTTGCTTTTTCCCTTTGTGCATCCATGTTTGTTTTTCATTTGTGGATGTCGCTGGGCGAGGCCAGCATTTGTTGCCCATCCGTAATTTTCTGTGAAATGAGTGGCTTGCTAAGCCATTACAGAGGGCATTTTAAGAATCAATCACATTGCTGTGGGCCTGGAGTCACATGCAGGCCAGATCAGCTAAGGACATTAGTGAACCAGATGGGTTTTTACAACAATCGACAACGGTTTTATGGTCGCCCTTAGACTAGTTTTTTAGTTCCAAATTAATTGAATTCAAATTTCACCATCTGCTGTGGTGGGATTTGAACCCATGTCCCCAGAGCAGTAGCCTGGATCCCTAAGTTACTAGTCCAGTGACATTACCACGACGTCACCGCCTCCCCAGTTTGCAAAGTGATTGCGCTGCTCTCTGCCTTGGCTGGAGGGACTGAGCACAGCTGTGGCGCAGTTGGGAACACTCTCACCTCTGAATCAGAGGGTTGCAGTTTTAGGCCCCATTCCAGAGCCGTGAGCAGAAAATCAAGGCTGACACTCCCAGTGCAGTACTGAGGGAGTGCTGCACTGTCAGAGCTACCAGCTTTTTGAATCAGCTGTTGAACCCATCTGCTCTCTCAGGTGGACATAAAAGATTCCATGCCACTGTTTTGAAGAGGAGCAGTGGAGTTTGTCCCAGTCTCCTGGCCAATATTTGTTGCTCAACTATCATCACAAAAACAGATTCTCAGGACATGTTGTTTCTGGGAGCCACTTTTCCTACATTACAACAGTGATGACACTGCAAAGGGTACTTCATTGGTTGTAAAGCTCTCTCGAATGTCCTGAGGTTGTGACAGGAGATATCTAAATGCAAGATCTACTTTTCTTGTTTGGAGGACCAGGAAAATTACAGTCCCCTCTTCAGTCCCTGAAATAGATAATTAGGAAGGAAACACACGTTTTGCTTGTTTTGTCACCCAACACTGGTTCCAACTTGGGAATGCAATAGGTTACTGATGAGGGAATCTTCAGAGCACACCAGCCTTACAAGGACTCAGCGGTATGTATGACCTCTAGTTCTAAGCCATTGATTACGGAAAGATATCTAATAAGTTACTAACAAACAGAGGTTAGGCTATCAGTGGCAGCTGAAAGCAGGTCCTTTAATCATGTAAACACATAAGGTCACAGAGCAGGTTTATCATTGGATAATTGAGGGGTCGGGGTTCAATGGTTTATATATAGAATAATGGATACCTGGGAGTGAGTTACAGACTGGAATCTAATCGAGGGGTTCAGATGGTTTATATATAGAATAATGGATACCTGGGAGTGAGTTACAGACTGGAATCTAATCGCGAGGTTCAGATGGTTTATATATAGAATAATGGATACCTGGGAGTGAGTTACAGACTGGAATCTAATTGAGGGGTTCAGATGGTTTATATATAGAATAATGGATACCTGTGAGTGAGTTACAGACTGGAATCTAATCGAGGGGTTCAGATGGTTCATATGTAGAATAGTGATTACCTGGGAGTGAGTTACAGGCTGGAATCTAATCGAGGGGTTCAGATGGTTGGGTAATGGTGTGGCTGGTTTCCACTGTTCTCCTTGCAACAGACCACAGCAATTGTTTTTGCTACGAGTGTCTTAACCCCCTGTTTTGTATTTGTTAAATAAACAGCTAGTGACTGATTTCCTTGTTGGTTTAAAACAAATGCATGGGAACATCACCACCTGCAAGATCCCCTCCAAGTCACACACCATCCTGACTTGGAACTATATCGCCGTTCCTTCACTGTCGCTGGGTCAAAATCCTGGAACTCTCTTCCTAACAGCACTGTGGGTACACCTACCCCAAATGGACTGCAGCGGTTCAATAAGGCAGTTCGCCACCACCTTCTCAAAGGCAATTATCTGGGCAACAAATGCTGGCCTAGCCAGCGACGCCCACATCCCATGAATGAATAAGAAAAAAATTCTGGTTTTCTATTCTTCCTGCCGAAGTGGACAACCCCACAGTTTCCCACATTATACTCCATCTGCCTAATTTTTGCCCACTCACTCAACCTATCTGTATCCCTTTGCAGAGTTATGTCCTCCTCACAACTTGTTTTCCTACTTAATTTGTATCATCTGCAAATTTGGCTACAATACACAGTCCCTTCATCCAAGTCATTAATATAGCTTCTAAATTGTTGAGGTCCCAGCACTGATCCCTGTGGTATGACACTAGTTACAGTTTGCCATCCTGAAAATGTCCCGTCTATCCCGACTCTCTCTCTTTTCTGCCAGTTAGCCAATCCTCCCTCCATGCTACTGTATTACCCCCTTATCTTGTGCAGTAACCTTTTATGTGGCACCTTACTGAATGGAAGTCCAAATGCACTACATCTACTGTTCCACTTTATCCACCCTGCTTGTTACCCCCTTTCATTAAACCAATTTGACTCTGCCTGATTGCATTATGATTTTCTAAATGTCCTGCTACTACTTCCTTAATAATGGATGTAGCATTTTCCCAATGACAGATGTTAGGCTTACTGGCCTCGAATTTCCTGCTTTCTATTGCCCCCACCACCCCCCCCCCCCCCCCCCACCTCCCAACTTTCTTGAATAAAGGTGTTACATTTGCGGTTTTCCAGTCTGCAGTGACATTTTTAGAATCTAGGGAATTTTGGCAGATCAAAACCAATGCATCCACTATCTCTGCAGCCACTCCCTCTGAGACCCCAGGAAACAGGCCATCAGGTTCTGCCAGCCTTGAGTCCCATTAGTTTTCCTGGTACTTTTTCTCTCGTGATGGTGATTGTTTTAAGTTCCTCATTCCCTTTTGCCTCTTGATTTTCTACTATTCTTGGGATGTTTTCTGTGTCTTCTCATGTGAAGACGGATACAAAATACTTGTTCAAAGCCTCTGCCATTTTCTCATTTCCCATTATTAATTCCCCAGTCTCACCCTCTAAGGGACCAATGCTCACTTGTCTGTTTTTATATTTCTTGCTAGTTTTCTCTCACAGTCAAATTTCTCCCTTTTTTTTAAGTCATCCTTTGCTGAGGCAACCAGGGATGGGTAACAAATGCTGGCCTTGCCAGTATTGCCTCAATGATAAGAATGAATTTTTCAAAATGATTAAAGATGAGAAGGTGTATAGGTGACAATCCATCACAAATGTGGGCTTGGCAGCACTAAACCCTGTCGTGAGTTACAAGCTGTTATCTAACTGGCAGATGTATACTCACAATTCCCAGTGTCGCTGAGCTCACCATCCTGGGTTACAGTACCCTTTGCACAAACATATTAAATTTCCAAAGCATATCACAGACCATTCCTGGTCCATGCCAGTGTTTATGCTCCACAAGAATTTCCTCTAACCCCTCTTCATCTCACCCCATCACCATCTCCTTCTATTCCTTTCTCCTTCATCTGTTTCGCCTTAAATATATCTGTGCTATTTGTTTCAATCACTGCCTGTGGTAATGAGTTCCACATTCTCACCACTCTGAGTAAAGAAGCTTCTCCTGAATTCCTTATTGTATTTATTAGTGACTATTTTGTATTTATGGCCCCTAGTTCCGGTTTTGCCCGCAACTGGAAACATCTTCTCTCCGTCTACCCGATCAAATTCGTTCATAGTCTTAAAGGCCTCAATCAGGTCACCCCTCAGTCTTCTCTTTTCAAGAAAAAAACAGCTTTAGTCTGTTCAATCTTTCCTGATAGTTATCAGCTCCTAGTTCTGGTATTATTCTAGCAAATCTTTTTATTTGCACTTTCTCCAGTGTCTCTATATTTTTTTTCATAATATGGAGACCCAAACTGTTCACAGTACTCCAAGTCTGCACAAACCAAGGTTCCATACCAATTTAACTTAGCTTCTCGCTTTTTCAATGCTCTCCCTCCGGAAATGAGGGAGTGTTTTGTTCATTTTTTTATTGGCCATATTAACCTGCACGCGACTTTTAATGATTTGTGTATCTGTATCCCAGATCCGTCAGATCTTCCACCACATTTAGACATCTATTTTCCGAGCAGTACGTGACCTCCTTATTCTTCTGACCAAAATGAACCACCTCACACTTATTTACATTTGCCAATAACATGCTTATTCTCCAAGTATATTTTATCTTTTGATTAAGCGCAAGTCAGTGCTCCCAACATACAGTATGTGCTGTTGTTGTGACAAAAGAAATTTCTGTTCATATCTAGGCACTCTGGATATCCCCTTCCCAGCAGAAGGAATTAATCCTCTCAACCAGCTCTTGGTAGGCCGACACTGTGTTCTAGTGAGCTGCATAACTAGGGAAGTAGAGAGGGTTTTAAACTGAATAGTGGGGGCGAGGGATCAAATTTGGGAAGATATGGTAAATCAAGGAGTAGAGACAAGGCAAGAGAGAAAGGTATTAATATGAGAAATGGTAAACAGACTGTGACAGGAAGGGACAGAGCGTACAAATCTAAGAGTAAATCAATAGGTAAGGCTAGAAGTTACGAAAATAATAAAAGGACACAACTAAAGGCTCTGTATCTGAATGCACATAGCATTCGAAACAAAACAGATGAACTGAGATCGCAAATAGTAATAAATAAGTACAATCTGATAGTCATTACAGAGACATGGCTACAGGACGACATAGATTGGGAGCTGAATATTGAAGGGTACATGGCATTTAGGAAGGACAGGATGTATTGTACTTAGATTTCCAGAAGGCATTTGATAAGGTGCCACATGAAAGGTTATTGCAGAATATAAAAGCTCATGGTGTAGGGGGTAACATATTGGCATGGATAGAAGATTGGTTAGCGAACAGGAGACAGAGGGTAGGCATAAATGTGTCATTTTCTGCCAAGATGTAATGAGTGGTGTGCCACAGGGATCTGTGCTGGAGCCTCAACCTTTTACAATTTATATAAATTACTTAGATGAAGGGACCGAAGGTATGGTTGCTAAATTTGCTGACGACACACAGATAGATAGGAAAGTAAGTTGTGAAGAGGACATAAAGGGGCTACAAAGGGATATAGATAGGTTAAGCGAGTGGGCAAAGACCTGGCAAATGGAATATAATGTGGGAAAGTGTGAAATTGTCCACTTTGGCAGGAAGAATAAAAAAGAAGCATATTATCTAAATGGTGAGAGATTGCATAGCTCTGAGATGCAGCAGGATCTGGGTGTCCTAGTGCATGAGTCGCAAAAGGTTAGTATACAGGTACAGCACATAATTAGAAAATATAATAGAATGTTATCGTTTATCACAAGGGAATTGAATACAAAAGTAAGGAGATTATGCTTCAGCTATACAGGGCAATGGTGAGACCACATCTAGAGTACTGTGTACAGTACCGGTCTCCTTATTTAAGGAAGGATGTAAATGTGTTGGATGCAGTACAGAGAAGGTTTACTAGACTAATACCTGGAATGGACAGGCTGCCTTATGAGGAAAGATTGGACAGGCGATGCTTGCATCCATTGGAATTTAAGAGAGTAAGAGGTGACTTGATAGAAACATAAGATCCTGAGGGGTCTTGACAGGGTGGATGTGGAAAGGATGTTTCCCCTTGTGGGAGAATCTAGATCTAGGGGTCACTGTTTAAAAATAAGGGGTTGCCCATTTAAGACAGAGATGAGGAGAACTTTTTTCTCTCAGAGGGTTGTGAGTCTTTGGAATTCTCTTCCTCAAAAGGCGGTGGAAGCGGAAGCTTTGAATATTTTTAAGGCAGAGGTAGATAGATTCTTGATAAGCAAGGGAGCGAGAGGTTATCGGAGGTAGGTGAAATTGTGGAGTAATCAGTTCAGCCAGGAACTTACTGAATGGCGAAGCAGGCTCAAAGGGCCAAGTGGCCTACTCCTGCTCCTAATTCAGATGTTCGTATGACACTGAATGGCCTGTTTTCCTGGGGGAGGGAGGACTGAACCCTCCCATGAGCACTTCCTCACTCCCAGTGGAGATGACATTAACCCTCTTACCCACTTCTTCACCATTGACATTGACACACTGCACAGCCAGCTTCTGGTACAGGGGAATCAACACTGTCGCCCACCCAGTGCCAGTCACTGTGAGACACCAGGTACCATAGTAACTATTTTAAACTAAACGAACCCCCTCCCCACCACACCCACCCATCGGGAGACTGGCAAGATTGGGGAGGGGGGCAAAGCTGATTTTACACCCAACGCCAATTTGACCCTCCATTGAAGACGATGTGTAATACTGGGCAGAATGTCAAACCAGCGTTCCAGCAGATCTTGTGGGAATCCCGCCCAGTGAGTTTGGTTAAAATTTCTTCCACGTGTTCTTAACGGGGGCTGAAAATAAAGCAAAGCAAGCTGTTTATTTCTGGGGTGTGGTGGGAATAGAATTGAAAAGCAGAATATTTAATTTCACCTTGCACAGAATCTTGAATTGGACCACACCTGCAGTACTCGACTGGTTATATTATTAAAAAGGGTCTCGAGACATTGGAGAAGGTGTAAACAATATTTACGAGGAGGACCCAAGAACTGGGAGGTTATACTGATCAGGAAAGATTAAACAGGCTGGTGCTGTTTTCTCTAGAAAAGAGAAGGCAGGGGTGGGGAGTTGATCTAATAGAAGCCTCTAAAGCTATGAGGAGGGCTCAAGAGGTAGACGTAGAGAAGATGTTTCCAGTTGTAGGCAAGAGCAGAACTAGGGGCCATCAATACAAGATAGTCACGAATAACTCCAATAGAGAATTAAGGAGAAATTTCTTCAGCAAGAGAGTGGTGAGAATGTGGAACGCACTACCAAAGGGAGTGGTTGAGGTGAATAGCATTTAATGGGAAGCTGGATAAGTGCAGGAGGGGGAAAGGAACAGAAGGTTATGGCGATAGGGTGAGATGAAGAAGGGAGGGAGGACGTTCGTGAGGGCAGGGACATTGATATGGACCAGTTGGGCAGAATGGCCTATGTTTGTGCTGGAAACACTTTGTAATATTTTGTAACTAATGCTGTTAGTCGAGATGGTTGTGTTTGCAATCAGTGCAGTGTTTCCCTGATGGGGTTTGTTTTTCCAATTCCTTCCACAGTACTCTGGCACATGGTACTTCGTCATGATGGCAGCAGACTCGGAGACCTCACTGCTTAAATTCAGGGCCATGGACAGTGCAGTCTTCCTGCTCACACCCATGAAGGCCAAGGAGAAGCTGCACCTCCGGGGAGAAATCCGACTCAGACAGTACGTTATTCACTGCTTACATAAGCTTGGATTTCACCACACTTGTACCTCTCAATATGATCAAAGAGCTGGCACAGGCACGATGGGCCAAATGACCAACTTTTGTGTTGTATCTTTATATGAATCTATATCTATTATTCTATGTATATATATATGAATTACCAAAACCCCTCAATTAGATTCCAGTCTGTAACTCACTCACAGATATCCATTATTCTATATATAAACCATCTGAACCCCTCGATTAGATTCCAGTCTGTAACTCACTCCCAGGTATCCATTACTCAATATATAAACCATCTGAACCCCTCGATTAGATTCCAGTCTGTAACTCACTCCCAGGTATCCATTATTCTATATATAAACCATCTGAACCCCTCGATTAGATTCCAGTCTGTAACTCACTCCCAGGTATCCATTACTCAATATATAAACCATCTGAACCCCTCGATTAGATTCCAGTCTGTAACTCACTCCCAGGTATCCATTACTCAATATATAAACCATCTGAACCCCTCGATTAGATTCCAGTCTGTAACTCACTCCCAGGTATCCATTACTCAATATATAAACCATCTGAACCCCTCGATTAGATTCCAGTCTGTAACTCACTCCCAGGTATCCATTACTCAATATATAAACCATCTGAACCCCTCGATTAGATTCCAGTCTGTAACTCACTCCCAGGTATCCATTATTCTATATATAAACCATCTGAACCCCTCGATTAGATTCCAGTCTGTAACTCACTCCCAGGTATCCATTACTCAATATATAAACCATCTGAACCCCTCGATTAGATTCCAGTCTGTAACTCACTCACAGATATCCATTATTCTATATATAAACCATCTGAACCCCTCGATTAGATTCCAGTCTGTAACTCACTCACAGATATCCATTATTCTATATATAAACCATCTGAACCCCTCGATTAGATTCCAGTCTGTAACTCACTCACAGATATCCATTATTCTATATATAAACCATCTGAACCCCTCGATTAGATTCCAGTCTCTAACTCATTCCCAGATATCCATTATTCTATATATAAACCATCTGAACCCCTCGATTAGATTCCAGTCTGTAACTCACTCCCAGGTATCCATTACTCAATATATAAACCATCTGAACCCCTCGATTAGATTCCAGTCTGTAACTCACTCACAGATATCCATTATTCTATATATAAACCATCTGAACCCCTCGATTAGATTCCAGTCTGTAACTCACTCACAGATATCCATTATTCTATATATAAACCATCTGAACCCCTCGATTAGATTCCAGTCTGTAACTCACTCACAGATATCCATTATTCTATATATAAACCATCTGAACCCCTCGATTAGATTCCAGTCTCTAACTCATTCCCAGATATCCATTATTCTATATATAAACCATCTGAACCCCTCGATTAGATTCCAGTCTGTAACTCACTCCCAGATATCCATTATTCTATATATAAACCATCTGAACCCCTCGATTAGATTCCAGTCTGTAACTCACTCCCAGATATCCATTATTCTATATATAAACCATCTGAACCCCTCGATTAGATTCCAGTCTGTAAATCATTCCCAGGTATCCATTATTCTATATATAAGCCATCTGAACCCCTCGATTAGATTCCAGTCTGTAACTCACTCCCAGATATCCATTATTCTATATATAAACCATCTGAACCCCTCGATTAGATTCCAGTCTGTAACACACTCCCAGATATCCATTATTCTATATATAAACCATCTGAACCCCTCGATTAGATTCCAGTCTGTAACTCACTCCCAGATATCCATTATTCTATATATAAACCATCTGAACCCCTCGATTAGATTCCAGTCTGTAAATCATTCCCAGGTATCCATTATTCTATATATAAGCCATCTGAACCCCTCGATTAGATTCCAGTCTGTAACTCACTCCCAGATATCCATTATTCTATATATAAACCATCTGAACCCCTCGATTAGATTCCAGTCTCTAACTCATTCCCAGATATCCATTATTCTATATATAAACCATCTGAACCCCTCGATTAGATTTCAGTCTGTAACTCACTCCCAGGTATCCATTATTCTATATATAAACCATCTGAACCCCTTGATTAGATTCCAGTTTGTAACTCACTCCCAGGTATCCATTATTCTATATATAAACCATCTGAACCCCTCGATTAGATTCCAGTCTGTAACTCACTCACAGATATCCATTATTCTATATATAAACCATCTGAACACCTCGATTAGATTCCAGTCTGTAACTCACTTACAGATGTCCATTATTCTATATATAAACCATCTGAACCCCTCGATTAGATTCCAGTCTGTAACACACTCCCAGGTATCCATTATTCTATATATAAACCATCTGAACCCCTCGATTAGATTCCTGTCTGTAACTCACTCCCAGGTATCCATTATTCTATATATAAACCATCTGAACCCCTCGATTAGATTCCAGTCTGTAACTCATTCCCAGATATCCATTATTCTATACATAAACCATTTGAACCCCTGACCCTTCAAATATCTAATTTAAATCTGACAAACATGTTTTGTCCTTATTTTTCTCAATGATTCCCATTGGCAGGTTACCCTCTGTATGTGAGTAATCTATTGGGACTTTATCTGAAAGCTCTCAGACACTTTCTTTCTACTCTGATCAGTCCAGATTCTCCATCCTTTCCATGTAACTGAAACCATTCCAGGGAGGCATTTCATTCTAACCCCCCCTTTTGGTAACTGATGGGTTTGTATGCAGTGCTGGTTTTACATCCTGACTGATTTTACTCTCCAAAGTCAGCAGTGCACAATATTGGGCGGGGAAGTAAAACCGGCATTCCAATGAATTCTGTGGTTCCCTGTCCAGTTCAGTTAAAATGACTCCATACTCTCTATGTATTTCTGATTAGAGTGCGTGTGGGAGAGTGAGGTTATATGAAACTTCCAGTAGCCTGGTTAGGGTACACTTACAGTACCATTCTCCACTAGTGAAAGGATGTAGAAGCACTGCAAAAAGTGCAATAAAGATTACAGAATCATAGAAAGTTTAAGGCACAGAAAGAGGCCAGTCGGCCCATCATGTCTGTGCCAGCCAAAAAATTATACACCTATTCTAATCCCACCTTCCAGCATTTGGTCCGTAGCCCTGCAGATTACGGCACTTGAGGTACATATCCAGACTCCTTTTCAATGAGTTGAGGGTCTCTGCCTCAACTACCCTCTCAGGCAGTGAGTTCCAGCCCCCATCACCGTCTGCGTGAAAAAGTTTTTCCTCATCTCCCCTCTAATTTTTCTACCAATCACTTTAAATCTATGCCCCCTAGTCACTGACCTCTCTGCTAATCAGATTTCAATCAGATTGCCCCTCAGCATTCTCTGTTCCAAGGAGAACAACCCCAGCCTATCCAATCTTTCCTCATAGCTGCATTTTTCCATTCCTGGGAACATCGTCATAAATCTCCTCTCTACCCTCTCTAGTGCAATTACATCCTTTCTGTAACGAGGTGACCAGAACTGCACACAGTACTCAAGTTGTGGCCTAAACAATGAGTTATACAGTTCCAGCATAACCTCCCTGCTCTTATACTCTATACCTCAGCTAATAAAGGAAAGGATTCCATATGCCTTCTTAACCATCTATCAACCTGTCCTGCTGCCTTCAGGGATCTGTGGACATTCACTCCAAGGCCCCTCACTTCCTCTACACTTCTCAGTATTTTCCCATTAATCATGTGTTCCTTTGCCTTGTTTGATCGCCCCAACTGCATCACCTCACATTTCTCCAGGTTGAATTCCATTTGCCACTTTTCTGCCCATCTGACCAGACCATCAATATCTTCCTGCAGCCTACAGCTATCCTCTTTGCTATCTACAAACAACCAACCTTTGTGTCGTCTGCAAACTTTTTGATCATGCCCCCTACATATACGTCCAAATCATTAATATGGACCACAAAAAGCAGGGTACCCAGTACTGAGCTCTGCGGAACGCCACTGGAAACAGCCCTCCAGTCGCTAAAACGCAGTCAACAATTACCCTTTAGTTCCTGCCACTGAGCCAATTTTGTATCCACCTTGCTGCATTTTCCTGGATCCCATGGGATTTTATTTTTTTAACCAGTCTGCCATATGGGACCTTGTCAAAAGCCTTGCTAAAATCCATGTAGACCACATCAACTGCACTACCCTCATCTATCTTCCTTGTTTTTTTTATTTCCAAAATATACTTTATTCATAAAAATCTGTAAAAATTACATTCCCAAACAGTTTAAAACAGCATCAAGTCAAAAAATACAAACAGTTCAAAGGTGATCAGTTACCTTCCATACAATCATGAGTTGCCTCTCAACCCTTCCATTTCATTGTCATGCCATATACATTTTTACATTTACAGCACACTAAATTTCTCCGATACAGTTCGAGGGGTTTCCCATGGATCCAGCCCCTCAGTTCAGCTTGGTGGGGGGACCTTACACTGTGGTCTTTCCCCATTGAGCCTTTGCTGCGGCTGCCCCAAGCTTTAGTGTGTCCCTCAGCACGTAGTCCTGGACCTTGGAATGTGCCAGTCTGCAACATTCGGTCGTGGACAACTCTTTTCGCTGGAAGACCAGCAAGTTTCGGGCAGACCAAAGGGCGTCTTTCACTGAATTGACAGTCCTCCAGCAGCAGTTGATGTTTGTCTCAGTGTGCGTCCCTGGGAACAGCCCGTAGAGCACAGACTCCTGTGTTACAGAGCTGCTTGGGATGAACCTCGACAAAAACCACTGCATCTCTTTCCACACCTGCTTTGCAAAGACACATTCCAGGAGGAGGTGGGCAACCGTCTCTTCCCCACCACAGCCACCCCGGGGGCCTTGTGCGGAGGGGGCGAGACTTCGGGTGTGCATGAAGGATCTGACAGGGAGGGCCCTTCTCACCACCAGCCAAGCTACGTCTTGGTGCTTGTTTGAAAGTTCTGGTGATGAGGCATTCCGCCTATCTTCCTTGTTACTACTTCAAAATATTCGATCAAGTTGGTCAAACAAGATCTTCCCTTAACAAATCCATGCTGACTATCCTTGATTAATCTGTGCCTTTCTAAGTGACAGTTTATCCTGTCTCTCAGAATAGATTCCAATAATTTTCCCCCTACTGAGGTTATCGGGAAAGATGGAGATAAATGTTATTGGAACTGGAAAAGCAAATAAGAGAAGCAGAAGAGAGAGTGTGAGAAGGGTCTGGCAGCTGACATAAAAGGGAATCCCAAAGACTTGTATAGACATATAAATAGTAAAAGGGTGGTAAATGGAGGAGTGGGGCCTATTAGGGACCAAGAGGGGATTTATGCATGGAGGTAGAGGGCATAGCTGAGGTTTGAAATGAATACTTTTCATCTGTCTTTAATGAGGAAGAAGATGCATCCCAGGTAATGGTGAAAGAAGAGGTAATAGAAGGGTTTAAAATTGATAAAGAAGAAGTATTAGATCAGCTGTCTGAACTTAAAGTGGACAAAGCACCAAGGCCGGATGAGGCACATCCAAGGATACTGAGGGAAGCAAGGGTGGAAATCGCGGAGGCTCTGACCATAATTTTGCAGCCTTCCTTAGACTCAGGATGGTGCCCGAGGACTGGAGAATTGCAAACATTACACCCTTGTTCAAAAAAAGGTGTAAAGATAAGCCCAGCAACTACAGGCCAGTCAGTTTAACTTCGGTGGTGGGGAAACTTCAAGAAAAAATAATTCGGGAGAAAATCAATCGTCACATGGACAAATGTGAGTTAATTAAGGAAAGCCAGCATGGATTTATTAAGGGAAAATCATGTTTAACTAACTTGCTGGAGTTTTTTGAGGAGGTAACAGAGAGGGTTGATGAGGGCTATGCTGTTGATGTGATGTACATGGACTTTCAAAAGGCATTTGATACAATGCCACACAATAGACTTGTGAACATGTTTGTAGTTCATGGAATAAAAGGGACGGGATGGATATGGAATTGGTTGAATGACAGGAAACAAAGAGTCGCAGTTAACGGATGTTTTTCGGGCTGGAGGAAGGTTTGCGGTGGAGTTCCCCAGGGATCAGTGTTGGGACCCTTGCTTTTCCTGATAGATATTAATGACCTAGACCTTGGTGTACAGGGATCAATTTCAAAATTTGCAGATGATATGAAACTTGGAAGCATTGTGAACTGTGAGGAGGATAGTGTAGAACTCCAAAATGACATAGACAAGTTGGTGAAATGGGCACACAGCTGGCAGTGGCAGATGAAGTTCAATGCAGAGAGATGTGAAGTGATTCATTTTGGTAGGAAGAACAAGGGGAGAGAATATAAAATAAAGGGTACAATACTAAAGGGGATGCAGGAGCAGAGGGACCTAGGTGTTTATGTGCATAAGTCATTGAAGTTGGCAGGACAGGCCAAGAAAGCATTCAATAAAGGAAACAGTATCCTGGGATTTATTAATAGGGGCATAGAGTAAAAGAGCAAGGAAGTTATGTTGAAATTGTCTAAGACATTGGTTGGCGTCAGCTGGAGTATTGCGTCCAGTTCTGGGAACTGCACTTTAGGAAAGACATGAGGGTCTTGGAGAGAGTACAGAAAAGATTCAGGAGAATGGTTCCAGGGATGAGGAATTTTAGTTATGGAGATAGATTGGAGAAGTTAGGACTATTTTCCTTGGAGAAGAGAAGGCTGAGAGGTGATTTGATAGAGGTATTCATAACCATTGAGGGGTCTGGACAGAGTAGATAGAGAGAAACTGTTCCCACTCGTGAAAGGATCGAGAATGAGAGGGCAAAGATTTAAAGTATCTGGTAAGAGAAGCAAAAGTGAAATGAGGAAAAGTTTTTTCACGCAGCGAGTGGTTAAGGTCTGGAATGCACTGCCTGAGAACGTGGTGGAGGCAGGTTCAATTGAAACATTCAAAAAGGAATTAAACTTTTATATGGAAAGGAAAAATTTGCAGGGTTACAAGAAGAAGGCGGGGGAATGGAACTGAGGGAGTTCTCTTTCAGAGAGCCAGTGTGGAGATGATGGGCCGAATGGCCTCCTTCTGCACTGTAACAATTCTGTGACTCTGTGATCCCAAAGTGCTTTACAGTCAATGAAATACATTTGAAGTGTAGTCATTGTTGTAATGTACTAAGCTCCCACCTACAGCAATGATCAGATCATCTGCTCATTTTAGTTAAGTTGGTTGAGGGATAAGTACGGATCTGGGGAAATCTCCCCTGCTTTTCTTCAAAATAGTGCCCGAGGATCTTTTATGTCCACCTGATAGGGCAGAAGGGGCCTTGGTCAAAACCCAATTCACTTACAACTGTGCTTTTAAAGTCCCACCTATCTAGCCTTTGGCCCTCCATTCACCGTGACATTTCAACAGCTACTGATTTGCTCAACCACAACCCTCAGCTGCACCATTAAAACCATTACTCTCTCTCTCTCAACCTGGCCGTTCCCTTGGTGCAGCCTTTATGTCCGCTCCGTTAAGCCCAAGGAGCACAGATTTCCTGCTGCACTGTAACAAATCTGTGATTCTGTTGGGATGTCACCAGAAAAGAGAGAATACAGCTATCGGCAAAGAGGGAGAAGGATGATAACGGAACTGAGAGCAATCAGTGTCTCAGTAGAGCAGGAGAGAGAGTAATCAGTGTCTCAGGAGTGGATGTGAAAGAGTAATCAGTGACTTGGTAGAAGACGTGAGAGAGTAATCAGTGACTTGGTAGAAGACGTGAGAGAGTAATCAGTGTCTCTATAGAGGAGGTGAGAGAGTAATCAGTGTCTCTATAGAGGAGGTGAGAGAATAATCAGTGTCTCAGTAGAGTAGGAGAGAGAGTAATCAGTGTCTCTGTAGAGGAGGTGAGAGAGTAATCAGTGTCTCAGTAGAGTAGGAGAGAGAGTAATCAGTGTCTCTGTAGAGGAGGTGAGAGAGTAATCAGTGTCTCAGTGGAGTAGGAGAGAGAGTAATCAGTGTCTCAGTAGAGTAGGAGAGAGAGTAATCAGTGTCTCTGTAGAGGAGGTGAGAGAGTAATCAGTGTCTCTATAGAGGAGGTGAGAGAGTAATCAGTGTCTCTATAGAGGAGGTGAGAGAGTAATCAGTGTCTCTGTAGAGGAGGTGAGAGAGTAATCAGTGTCTCCATAGAGGAGGTGAGAGAATAATCAGTGTCTCAGTAGAGTAGGAGAGAGAGTAATCAGTGTCTCTGCAGAGGAGGTGAGAGAGGAATCAGTGTCTCAGTAGAGTAGGAGAGAGAGTAATCAGTGTCGCTGTAGAGGAGGTGAGAGAGTAATCAGTGTCTCAGTAGAGTAGGAGAGAGAGTAATCAGTGTCTCAGTAGAGTAGGAGAGAGAGTAATCAGTGTCTCTATAGAGGAGGTGAGAGAGTAATCAGTGTCTCAGTAGAGGAGGTGAGAGAGTAATCAGTGTCTCTGTAAAGGAAGTGAGAGTGTAATCTTTGTCTTTATGGAGGAGGTGAGAGAGTAATCTGTGTCTCTGGGGAGGAAGAGAAAGAGTAATCAGTGTCTCGGTAGAGGAGGAGAGAGAGTAATCTGTCTCAGTAGAGGAGGAGAGAGAGTAATCTGTGGCTCTGTAGAGGAGCAGAGAGAGTAATCAGTGACTCGGTAGAGGAGGTGAGAGGATAATCCGTGACTCGGTAGAGGAGCTGGGAGGGTAATCAGTGTCTCAGTAGAGGAGGTGAGAGAGTAATCAGTGTCTCAGTAGAGTAGGAGAGAGAGTAATCAGTGTCTCTATAGAGGAGGTGAGAGAGTAATCAGTGTATCAGTAGAGGAGGTGAGAGAGTAATCAGTGTCTCTGTCGAGGAAGTGAGAGTGTAATCTTTGTCTTTATGGAGGAGGTGAGAGAGTAATCTGTGTCTCTGTGGAGGAAGAGAAAGAGTAATCAGTGTCTCGGTAGAGGAGGGGAGAGAGTAATCTGTCTCAGTAGAGGAGGAGAGAGAGTAATCTGTGTCTCTGTGGAGGAAGAGAAAGAGTAATCAGTGTCTCGGTAGAGGAGGAGGGAGAGTAATCTGTCTCAGTAGAGGAGGAGAGAGAGTAATCAGTGGCTCAGTAGAGGAGGAGAGAGAGTAATCAGTGTCTCGGTAGAGGAGTAGAGAGAGTAATCAGTGTTCCGGTGGAGGAGGAGAGAGAATAATCAGTGTCTGTGTAGAGGAGGAGAGAGAGTAATCAGTGTCTCTGTAGAGAAGGAGAGTAATCAGTGTCTGTGTAGAGGAGGAGAGAGAGTAATCAGTCTCTTGGTAGAGGAGTTGACAGAGTAATCAGTGTCTCGGTCGAGGAGGACAGTAATCAGTGTCTCACTGGATTAGTTGGGAGAGTAATCTGGGTCTGGGTAGAGGAGGAGAGAGAATAATCAGTTTCTCCATGAAGCTGGTGAGAGAGTAATCAGTGTCGCAGTGGAGGAGGAGGCAGAGTAATCATTGTCTCTGTAGAGGAGTAGAGAGAGTAATCACTGTATCTCTAGAGGACGTGAGTGAGTAATCAGTGTCATGGTATAGTAGCTGGGAGTGTAATCTGTATCTCTGTAGAGGAGCAGAGAGAGTAATCAGTGACTCGGTAGAGGAGGTGAGAGGATAATCTGTGACTCGGTAGAGGAGCTGGGAGGGTAATCAGTGTCTCAGTAGAGGAGGTGAGAGAGTAATCGGTGTCTCTGTAGAGGAGGTGAGAGTGTAATCAAAGTCTCAGTAGTGGAGGAGAGAGAGTAGTCAGTGTCTGTGTAGAGGAGTAGAGAGAGTAATCGGTGTCTCTGTAGAGGAGGTGAGAGAGTAATCAGTGTCTCGGAAGTGGAAGTGAGAGAGTAATCAGTATCTCTGTGGTGGTGAGAGAGGAATCAGTGTCTCGGTGGTGGAGGAGAGAGAGTAATCAGTATCTCTGTGGAGGAGAGAGAGTTATCAATGTCTCAGTAGAGGAGGAGAGAGAGTAATCAGTATCTCTGTGGAGGAGAGAGAGTTATCAATGTCTCGGTAGAGGAGGAGAGAGTAATCAGTCTGTGTAGTGGAGGACAGAGAGTAAACAATGTCTCAGTGGAGGAGGTGAGAGTGCAATCATTGTCTTGGCAGAGGAGGTGAGACTGCAATCAGTGTCTCGGTGGAAGAGGTGAGAGAGTAATCAGTTTCTCTGTGGAGGAGGAGAGAGAGTTATCAATGTCTCGGTAGAGGAGGAGAGAGTGTAATCAGTGCACCAGTAGAGGAGGTGAGAGAGTAATCAGTATAATGGTGGAGGAGCTGGGAGAGCAATCAATGTCTAGGTAGAGGATGTGAGAGAGTAATCAGTGTATGTGTAGAGGAAGAGAGAGAGATTCTGAGACATGGGTCCTGAATCTTACTAAATGAAACCATGAAGGTATGAGGCGTGAGTTGGCTATGATGGATTGGGAAACGTTACTTAAAGGGATGATGGTGGATAGGCAATGGCAAATGTTCAAAGAGCGCATGGATGAACTGCAACAATTGTTTATTTCTGTCTGGCGCAAAAGTAAAACGGGAAAGGTAGCCAAACAATGGCTTGCAAGGGAAATTAGAGATAGTATTAGATCCAAGGAAGACGCATATAAATATGCCAGGAAAAACGACAGACCTGAGGATTGGGAGCAGTTTAGAATTCAGCAAAGGAGGACCAAGGGATTGATTAAGAAGGGGAAAATAGAGTACGAGAGCAAGCTTGCGGATAACATAATAACTGACTAAAAGTTTCGAGAGGTATGTGAAGAGAAAAAGATTGGTGAAGACAAATGTAGGTCCCTTACAGTCAGAAACAGGGGAATTTATTATGGGGAATAAAGAAATGGCTGTTCAACTAAACGCTTTCGTTGGTTCTGTCTTCACAAAGGAGGACACAAATATCATACCAGAAATTTTGGGGAACACAGGGCTTAGTGAGAGAGAGGAACTGAAAGAAATCAGTATTAGTAGACAAAGGGTGTTGGGGAAATTGATGGGATTGAAGGCCGATAAATCCCCAGGACCTGATGGTATGCATCCCAGAGTACTTAAGAAAGTGGCCCTAGAAATAGTGGATGCATTGTGGGCGGCACAGTGGTGCAGTGGTTAGCACCGCAGCCTCACAGCTCCAGCGACCCGGGTTCAATTCTGGGTACTGCCTGTGTGGAGTTTGCAAGTTCTCCCTGTGTCTGCGTGGGTTTCCTCCGGGTGCTCCGGTTTCCTCCCACATGCCAAAGACTTGCAGGTTAATTGGCCATTATAAATTGCCCCTAGTGTTGGTAGGTGTTAGGGAAATATAGGTACAGATTGGGATCTGGTAGGAATATGGGATTCGTGTAGGATTAGTATAAATGGGTGGTTGATGGTCGGCACAGACTCGGTGGGCCGAAGGGCCTGTTTCAGTGCTGTATCTCTAAACTAAACTAAACTAAACTAAACATTGGTGGTCATCTTCCAAGATTCTATAGACTCTGGAGCAGTTCCTCCAGATTGGAGGGCAGCTAATGTAACCCCACTATTTAAAAAGAGAGGTAGAGAGAAAGCAGGGAATTATAGACCAGTCAGCCTGATGTCGGTAGTGGGGAAAATTCTAGAGTCCATTATCAAAGATTTTATAGCAGAGCACTTGGAGAACAGTGGTAGAATCGGGCAGAGTCAGCATGGATTTATGAAAGGGAAATAATGCTTAACAAATCTACTACAATTCTTCGAGGATGTAACTAATAGAGTTGATGATGGGGAGCCAGTGGATGTGGTTTATTTGGACTTTCAGAAGGCTTTCGACAAAGTCCTACATCAGAGATTAGCATGTAAAATTAAAGTGCATGGGATTGGGGGTAGTGTATAGAAAATTGGTTGGCGGACAGGAAATAAAGTGTAGGGATAAATGGGTCTTTTTCTGAATGGCAGGCAGTGACTAGTGGGGTACCACAGGGATTGGTACTAGGACCCCAGCTTTAACAATATACGTTAATGATTTAAATGAGGGAACAGAATGTAACATTTGCAGATGACACAAAACTAGGTGGGATGGTGAGTTGTGAGGAGGATGCAGAGAGGCTTCAGGGTGATTTGGACAAGTTGAGTGAGTGGGCTAATGTATGGCAGGTACAGTATAATGTGGGTAAATGTGAGGTTATCCATTTTGGTAGCAAAAACAGGAAGGCAGATTATTATCTGAACGGCTATAAACTGAGAGAGGGGAATATGCACTGAGACCTGGGTGTTCTCGTACACCAGTTGCTGAAAGTAAGCATGCAGGTGCAACAGGCGGTAAAAAAGGCAAATGGTATTTTGGCCTTCATAGTGAGAGGATTCGAGTACAGGAGCGGGGATGTTTTGCTGCAATTATACAGGGCCTTGGTGAGGCCATACCTGGAATATTGTGTGCAGTTTTGGTCTCCTTATCTGAGGAAGGATGTTCTTGCTATAGAGGGTGTGCAGTGAAGGTTGACCAGACTGATTCCTGGGATGGTGGGACTGATGTATGAGGAGAGATTGAGTCGGTTAGGATTATATTCGCTGGAGTTCAGAAGAGTGAGGGGTGATCTCAAAGAAACCTATAAAATTCTAACAGGACCTGACAGGGAAGATGCAGGAAGGATGTTCCCGATGGTGGGGGAGTCCAGAACCAGGACTCATAGTCAAAGGATACGGGGTAAACCATTCAGGACTGAGATGAGGAGAAATTTCTTCACCCAGAGAGTAGTGAACCTGTGGAATTCGCTACCACAGAAAGCAGTTGAGGCTAAAACATTGTATGTTTTCAAGAAGGAGTTAGATATAGCTCTTGAGTCTAAAGGGATCTAAGGGTATGGGGTGAAAGCAGGAACAGGCTACTGAGCTGAATGATCAGCCATGGTCATAATGAATGGCGGAGCAGGCTCGAAGGGCTGAATGGCCTATTCCTGCTCCTATTTTCTATGTATCTATGTTTCTATGAGAGTACTCAATGTCTCAGTACAGGAGGTGAGTGAGTAATCAGTGTCATGTTACAGGAGCTGGCAGTGTAATCAGTGTCCCTGTAGAAGAGGTGAGAGAGTAATTACTGTCTGGATAGAGGAGGAGGGAGAGTTTTTGCTGTCTGTGTAGAAGAGTGACACAATAATCAGTGTCTGGGTAGAGGAAGGCAGAGAGCAATCAGTGTCTCTGTAGAGGAGGTGTGAGAGTAATCAGTTTCTCCTTACAGGAGGTGAGAGAGTATTGAGTGTCTCAGAAGAGGAGGTGAGAGAGTAATCAGTGTCTCAGTAGAGGAGATGAGAGAGTAATGAGTGTCTGGGTGGAGGAAGAGAAAGAGTAATCAGTGTCTTGGTGGAGGAGGAGAGAGAGTAATCAGTGTCTGGGTAGAGGAAGGGAGAGAGTAATCAGTGTCAGGGTAGAGGAGCTGGGACAGTAATCAGTTTCTCGGTAGAGGAGGTGAGAGAGTAAACAGTGTCCGGTAGAAGAGATGAGAGAGTAATCAGTGTCTCGGTGAAGGAGGAGAGAGAGTTATCAATGTCTCGGTACAGGAGGAGAGAGAGATATCAGTGCGTTAGTCAAGGACGTGAGAGAGTAATCAGTGTCTCTGTAGAGAAGGAGAGGGGGTAATCAGTGTCCCTGTAGAAGAGGTGAGAGAGTAAAGAGTGTCTGTGTAGAGGAGCTGAGAAAGTTATCAATGTCTCAGTAGAGGAGGAGAGAGAGTAATCCATATCTCAGTGGAGGACGAGAGTAATCAGTGTCTCAGTGGATGAGTTGGGAGAGTAATCAGTATCTCGGTAGAGGAGGAGAGTGAATAATCAGTTTCTTCGTGGATCATGTGAGAGTGTAATCAGTGTCTCGAGAGAGGAGGTGAGAGAGTAATTAGTGTCTCAGTAGAGGAGGAGAGAGAGTAATTAGTGTCTCGGTAGAGCAGGAGAGAGAGTAATCAGTGTCTCGGGAGAGGAGGAGAGAGAGTAATCAGTGTCTCGGGAGAGGAGGAGAGAGAGTAATCAGTGTCTCGGTAGAGGAGGAGAGAGAGTAATCAGTGTCTCGGTAGAGGAGGAGAGAGAGTAATCAGTGTCTCGGTAGAGGAGGAGAGAGAGTAATTAGTGTCTCGGGAGAGGAGGAGAGAGAGTAATTAGTGTCTCGGGAGAGGAGGAGAGAGAGTAATTAGTGTCTCGGTAGAGCAGGAGAGACAGTAATTAGTGTCTCGGGAGAGGAGGAGAGAGAGTAATTAGTGTCTCGGTAGAGCAGGAGAGAGAGTAATTAGTGTCTCGGTAGAGCAAGAGAGACAGTAATTAGTGTCTCGGTAGAGGAGGAGAGAGAGTAATTAGTGTCTCGGTAGAGGAGGAGAGAGAGTAATCAGTGTCTCGGGAGAGGAGGAGACAGAGTAATTAGTGTCTCGGTAGAGGAGGTGAGAGAGTAATCAGTGTCTCGGTAGAGCAGGAGAGAGAGTAATTAGTGTCTCGGGAGAGGAGGAGAGAGAGTAATCAGTGTCTCGGTAGAGGAGGAGAGAGAGTAATTAGTGTCTCGGTAGAGCAAGAGAGACAGTAATTAGTGTCTCGGTAGAGGAGGAGAGAGAGTAATTAGTGTCTCGGTAGAGGAGGAGAGAGAGTAATCAGTGTCTCGGGAGAGGAGGAGACAGAGTAATTAGTGTCTCGGTAGAGGAGGTGAGAGAGTAATCAGTGTCTCGGGAGAGGAGGTGAGAGAGTAATTAGTGTCTCGGTAGAGGAGGTGAGAGAGTAATCAGTGTCTCGGGACAGGAGGAGAGAGAGTATCAGTGTCTCGGTAGAGGAGGTGAGAGAGTAATCAGTGTCTCAGTAGAGGAGGTGAGAGTAATCAGTGTCTCGGTAGAGGAGGAGTGAGAGTAATCAGTGTCTCGGTAAAGGAGGAGTGAGAGAGTAATCAGTGTCTCGGGAGAGTAGGAGAGAGAGTAATTAGTGTCTCGGGAGAGGAGGAGAGAGAGTAATTAGTGTCTCGGTAGAACAGGAGACAGAGTAATCAGTGTCTCGGTAGAGGAGGAGAGAGAGTAATCAGTGTCTCGGTAGAGGAGGAGAGAGAGTAATCAGTGTCTCAGTAGAGGAGGAGAGAGAGTAATTAGTGTCTCGGGAGAGGATGAGAGAGAGTAATTAGTGTCTCGCGAGAGGAGGAGAGAGAGTAATTAGTGTCTCGGTAGAGCAGGAGAGAGAGTAATTAGTGTCTCGGGAGAGGAGGAGAGAGAGTAATTAGTGTCTCGGTAGAGCAGGAGAGAGAGTAATTAGTGTCTCGGGAGAGGAGGAGAGAGAGTAATTAGTGTCTCGGGAGAGGAGGAGAGAGAGTAATTAGTGTCTCGGTAGAGGAGGAGAGAGAGCAATTAGTGTCTCGGTAGAGCAGGAGAGACAGTAATTAGTGTCTCGGTAGAGGAGGAGAGAGAGTAATTAGTGTCTCGGTAGAGGAGGAGAGAGAGTAATTAGTGTCTCGGGAGAGGAGGAGAGAGAGTAATTAGTGTCTCGGTAGAGGAGGAGAGAGAGTAATCAGTGTCTCGGTAGAGATGGAGAGAGAGTAATTAGTGTCTCAGTAGAGCAGGAGAGACAGTAATTAGTGTCTCGGTAGAGGAGGAGAGAGAGTAATCAGTGTCTCGGTAGAGGAGGAGAGAGAGTAATTAGTGTCTCGGTAGAGGAGGAGAGAGAGTAATTAGTGTCTCGGGAGAGGAGGAGAGAGAGTAATTAGTGTCTCGGTAGAGGAGGAGAGAGAGTAATCAGTGTCTCGGTAGAGATGGAGAGAGAGTAATTAGTGTCTCAGTAGAGCAGGAGAGACAGTAATTAGTGTCTCGGTAGAGGAGGAGAGAGAGTAATCAGTGTCTCGGTAGAGGAGGAGAGAGAGTAATTAGTGCCTCGGTAGAGCAGGAGAGACAGTAATTAGTGTCTCGGTAGAGGAGGAGAGAGAGTAATTAGTGTCTCGGTAGAGGAGGAGAGAGAGTAATCAGTGTCTCGGGAGAGGAGGAGACAGAGTAATTAGTGTCTCGGTAGAGGAGGTGAGAGAGTAATCAGTGTCTCGGAAGAGGAGGAGACAGAGTAATTAGTGTCTCGGTAGAGGAGGTGAGAGAGTAATCAGTGTCTCGGGACAGGAGGAGAGAGAGTATCAGTGTCTCGGTAGAGGAGGTGAGAGAGTAATCAGTGTCTCAGTAGAGGAGGTGAGAGTAATCAGTGTCTCGGTGGAGGAGGAGTGAGAGTAATCAGTGTCTCGGTAAAGGAGGAGTGAGAGAGTAATCAGTGTCTCGGGAGAGGAGGAGAGAGAGTAATTAGTGTCTCGGGAGAGGAGGAGAGAGAGTAATTAGTGTCTCGGTAGAACAGGAGACAGAGTAATCAGTGTCTCGGTAGAGGAGGAGAGAGAGTAATCAGTGTCTCGGTAGAGGAGGAGAGAGAGTAATCAGCGTCTCGGTAGAAGAGGAGAGAGAGTAATTAGTGTCTCGGGAGAGGAGGAGAGAGAGTAATTAGTGTATCGGGAGAGGAGGAGAGAGAGTAATTAGTGTCTCGGTAGAGCAGGAGAGAGAGTAATTAGTGTCTCGGGAGAGGAGGAGAGAGAGTAATTAGTGTCTCGGTAGAGCAGGAGAGAGAGTAATTAGTGTCTCGGGAGAGGAGGAGAGAGAGTAATTAGTGTCTCGGGAGAGGAGGAGAGAGAGTAATTAGTGTCTCGGGAGAGGAGGAGAGAGAGTAATCAGTGTCTCGGTAGAGGAGGAGAGAGAGCAATTAGTGTCTCGGTAGAGCAGGAGAGACAGTAATTAGTGTCTCGGTAGAGGAGGAGAGAGAGTAATTAGTGTCTCGGTAGAGGAGGAGAGAGAGTAATTAGTGTCTCGGGAGAGGAGGAGAGAGAGTAATCAGTGTCTCGGGACAGGAGGAGAGAGAGTAAATAGTGTCTCGGTAGAGGAGGAGAGAGAGTAATCAGTGTCTCGGGAGAGGAGGAGACAGAGTAATTAGTGTCTCGGTAGAGGAGGAGAGAGAGTAATCAGTGTCTCGGGAGAGGAGGAGAGAGAGTAATCAGTGTCTCGGTAGAGGAGGTGAGAGAGTAATCAGTGTCTCAGTAGAGGAGGTGAGAGTAATCAGTGTCTCGGTAGAGGAGGAGTGAGAGTAATCAGTGTCTCGGTAGAGGAGGAGAGAGAGTAATTAGTGTCTCTGTAGAGGAGGAGAGAGAGTAATTAGTGTCTCGGGACAGGAGGAGAGAGAGTAATCAGTGTCTCGGTCGAGGAGGTGAGAGAGTAATCAGTGTCTCGGTAGAGGAGGTGAGAGAGTAATTAGTGTCTCGGTAGAGGAGGAGAGAGAGTAATTAGTGTCTCGGGACAGGAGGAGAGAGAGTAATCAGTGTCTCGGTGAAGGAGGAGGCAGAGTAATCAGTGTCTTGGTGGAGATGATGAGAGAGTAATCAGGTTTTCAGTAAAGGAGGTGAGAGAGTAATCACAGCCTCTGTGGAGGATGTGAGAGAGTAATCAGTGTCTGGGTAGAGGAAAGGAGAGAGTAATCAGTGTCAGGGTAGAGGAGCTGGGACAGTAATCAGTTTCTCAGTAGAGGAGGTGAGAGAGTAAACAGTGTCCGGTAGAAGAGATGAGAGAGTAATCAGTGTCTCGGTGGAGGAGGAGAGAGAGTTATCAATGTCTTGGTACAGGAGGAGAGAGAGTAATCAGTGCGTTAGTTAAGGAGGTGAGAGAGTAATCCGTGTCTCTGCAGAGAAGGAGAGAGGGTAATCAGTGTCCCTGTAGAAGAGGTGAGAGAGTAAAGAGTGTCTGTGTAGACGAACTGAGAAAGTTATCAATGTCTCAGTAGAGGAAGAAAGAGACTAATCCATATCTCAGTGGAGGACGAGAGTAATCAGTGTCTCAGTGGATGAGTTGGGAGAGTAATCCGTATCTCGGTAGAGGAGGAGAGTGAATAATCAGTTTCTCCGTGGAGCATGTGAGAGTGTAATCAGTGTCTCAAGAGAGGAGGTGAGAGAGTAATTAGTGTCTCGGTAGAGGAGGAGGCAGAGTAATCATTGTCTCTGTAGAGGAGTAGAGAGTGTAATCACTGTCTCTCTCGAAGAGGAGAGAGATTAATCAGTGATCTGCAGAGCAGTAGAAAGAGTAATCACTGTCTCTCTCGAAGAGGAGAGAGAAGAATCAGTGAACTGTAGGGGAGTAGAGAGAGGAATCACTGTCTCTCTCGAAGAGGAGAGAGATTAATCAGTGATCTGTAGAGGACTGGAGAGAGTAATCACTGTCTCTCTCGAAGAGGAGAGAGATTAATCAGTGATCTGTAAAGCAGTAGAGAGAGTAATCACTGTCTCTCTTGAAGAGGAGAGAGATTAATCAGTGATCTGTAGAGCAGTAGAGAGAGTAATCACTGTCTCTCTCGAAGAGGAGAGAGATTAATCAGTGATCTGTAGAGGAGTAGAGAGAGTAATCACTGTCTCTCTCGAAGAGGAGAGAGATTAATCAGTGATCTGTAGTGCAGAAGAGAGAGTAATCACTGTCTCTCTTGAAGAGGAGAGAGATTAATCAGTGATCTGTAGAGCAGTAGAGAGAGTAATCACTGTCTCTCTCGAAGAGGAGAGAGAATAATCAGTGTCTCTGCAGAGCAGTAGAGAGAGTAATCACTGTCTCTCTTGAAGAGGAGAGAGATTAATCAGTGATCTGTAGAGGACTAGAGAGAGTAATCACTGTCTGCCTCGAAGAGGAGAGAGAATAATCAGTGATCTGTAGAGGAGTAGAGAGAGTAATCACTGTCTCTTTCGAAGAGGAGAGAGATTAATCAGTGATCTGTAGAGGACTAGAGAGAGTAATCGCTGACTCTCTCGAAGAGGAGAGAGATTAATCAGTGATCTGTAGAGCAGTCGAGAGAGTAATCACTGTCTCTCTCGAAGAGGAGAGAGATTAATCAGTGATCTGTAGAGCAGTAGAGAGAGTAATCACTGTCTCTCTCGAAGAGGAGAGAGATTAATCAGTGATCTGTAGAGGAGTAGAGAGAGTAATCACTGTCTCTCTCGAAGAGGAGAGAGATTAATCAGTGATCTGTAGAGGAGTAGAGAGAGTAATCACTGTCTCTCTCGAAGAGGAGAGAGATTAATCAGTGATCTGTAGAGGAGTAGAGAGAGTAATCACTGTCTCTCTCGAAGAGGAGAGAGATTAATCAGTGTCTCTGTAGAGCAGTAGAGAGAGTAATCACTGTCTCTCTCAAAGAGGAGAGAGATTAATCAGTGATCTGAAGAGCAGTAGAGAGAGTAATCACTGTCTCTCTCGAAGAGGAGAGAGATTAATCAGTGAACTGTAGAGGAGTAGAGAGAGAAATCACTGTCTCTCTCGAAGAGGAGAGAGAATAATCAGTGATCTGCAGAGCAGTAGAGAGAGTAATCACTGTCCCTCTCGAAGAGGAGAGAGAATAATCAGTGATCTGCAGAGGAGTAGAGAGAGTAATCACTGACTCTCTCGAAGAGGAGAGAGAATAATCAGTGATCTGTAGAGGAGTAGAGAGAGTAATCACTGACTCTCTCGAAGAGGAGAGAGATTAATCAGTGATCTGTAGAGGAGTAGAGAGAGTAATCACTGACTCTCTCGAAGAGGAGAGAGAATAATCAGTGATCTGTAGAGCAGTAGAGAGAGTAATCATTATCTCTCTCGAAGAGGAGAGAGATTAATCAGTGATCTGTAGAGGACTAGAGAGAGTAATCACTGACTCTCTCGAAGAGGAGAGAGAATAATCAGTGATCTGTAGAGCAGTAGAGAGAGTAATCATTATCTCTCTCGAAGAGGAGAGAGATTAATCAGTGATCTGTAGAGCAGTAGAGAGAGTAATCACTGTCTCTCTCGAAGAGGAGAGAGAATAATCAGTGTCTCTGTAGAGCAGTAGAGAGAGTAATCACTGTCTCTCTCGAAGAGGAGAGAGAATAATCAGTGTCTCTGCAGAGCAGTAGAGAGAGTAATCACTGTCTCTCTCGAAGAGGAGAGAGAATAATCAGTGTCTCTGCAGAGCAGTAGAGAGAGTAATCACTGTCTCTCTCGAAGAGGAGAGAGATTAATCAGTGTCTCTGTAGAGGAGTAGAGAGAGTAATCACTGTCTCTCTCGAAGAGGAGAGAGGTTAATCGGTGATCTGTTGAGGAGTAGAGAGAGTAATCACTGTCTCTCTCGAAGAGGAGAGAGATTAATCAGTGATCTGTAGAGCAGTAGAGAGAGTAATCACTGTCTCTCTCGAAGAGGAGAGAGAATAATCAGTGATCTGCAGAGGAGTAGAGAGAGTAATCAGTGTCTCTCTCGAAGAGGAGAGAGATTAATCAGTGATCTGTAGAGCAGTAGAGAGAGTAATCACTGACTCTCTCGAAGAGGAGAGAGATTAATCAGTGATCTGTAGAGGAGTAGAGAGAGTAATCACTGTCTCTCTCGAAGAGGAGAGAGAATAATCAGTGTCTCTGCAGAGCAGTAGAGAGAGTAATCACTGTCTCTCTCGAAGAGGAGAGAGATTAATCAGTGATCTGTAGAGGAGTAGAGAGAGTAATCACTGTCTCTCTCGAAGAGGAGAGAGAATAATCAGTGTCTCTGCAGAGCAGTAGAGAGAGTAATCACTGTCTCTCTCGAAGAGGAGAGAGATTAATCAGTGATCTGTAGAGCAGTAGAGAGAGTAATCACTGTCTCTCTCGAAGAGGAGAGAGAATAATCAGTGATCTGTAGAGGAGTAGAGAGAGTAATCACTGTCTCTCTCGAAGAGGAGAGAGATTAATCAGTGTCTCTGTAGAGGAGTAGAGAGAGTAATCACTGTCTCTCTCGAAGAGGAGAGAGATTAATCAGTGTCTCTGTAGAGGAGTAGAGAGAGTAATCACTGTCTCTCTCGAAGAGGAGAGAGATTAATCAGTGTCTCTGCAGAGGAGTAGAGAGAGTAATCACTGTCTCTCTCGAAGAGGAGAGAGATTAATCAATGTCTCTGTAGAGGAGTAGAGACAGTAATCATTTTCTCTCTCGAAGAGGAGAGAGAATAATCAGTGTCTCTGCAGATCAGTGGAGAGAGTAATCACTGTCTCTCTCGAAGAGGAGAGAGATTAATCAGTGTCTCTGCAGAGCAGTAGAGAGAGTAATCACTGTCTCTCTCGAAGAGGAGAGAGATTAATCAGTGATCTGCAGAGCAGTAGAGAGAGTAATCACTGTCTCTCTCGAAGAGGAGAGAGAATAATCAGTGTATCTGCAGAGCAGTAGAGAGAGAAATCACTGTTTCTCTCGAAGAGGAGAGAGATTAATCAGTGATCTGTAGAGCAGTAGAGAGAGCAATCACTGTCTCTCTCGAAGAGGAGAGAGAATAATCAGTGTCTCTGCAGAGCAGTAGAGAGAGTAATCACTGTCTCTCTCGAAGAGGAGAGAGAATAATCAGTGTCTCTGCAGAGGAGGAGAGAGAGTAATCACTGTCTCTCTCGAAGAGGAGAGAGATTAATCAGTGTCACTGCAGAGGAGTAGAGAGAGTAATCACTGTCTCTCTCGAAGAGGAGAGAGAATAATCAGTGATCTGTAGAGCAGTAGAGAGGGTAATCAATGTCTTTCTCGAAGAGGAGAGAGATTAATCAGTGTCTCTGTAGAGGAGTAGAGAGAGTAATCACTGTCTCTCTCGAAGAGGAGAGAGAATAATCAGTGTCTCTGCAGACGAGTAGAGAGAGTAATCACTGTCTCTCTCGAAGAGGAGAGAGAATAATCAATGATCTGCAGAGTAGTAGAGAGAGTAATCACTGTCTCTCTCGAAGAGGAGAGAGATTAATCAGTGTCTCTGCAGAGGAGTAGAGAGAGTAATCACTGTCTCTCTCGAAGAGGAGAGAGATTAATCTGTGTCTCTGCAGAGGAGTAGAGAGAGTAATCACTGTCTCTCTCGAAGAGGAGAGAGATTAATCAGTGATCTGTAGAGCAGTAGATAAAGTAATCACTGTCTCTCTCGAAGAGGAGAGAGATTAATCAGTGTCTCTGCAGAGGACTAGCGAGAGTAATCACTGTCTCTCTCGAAGAGGAGAGAGATTAATCAGTGTCTCTGCAGAGGAGTAGAGAGAGTAATCACTGTCTCTCTCGAAGAGGAGAGAGATTAATCAGTGATCTGTGGAGCAGTAGAGAGAGTAATCACTGTCTCTCTCGAAGAGGAGAGAGATTAATCAGTTTCTCCGTGGAGCATGTGAGAGTGTTTTCGGTGTATCTTTAGAGGAGGAGAGAGAGTAATCAGTGTCTCTGTCGAGGAGGTGAGAGAGTAATCAGTGTCTCGGTAGAGGAGGGGAGAGAGTAATCACTGTCTCTCTCGAAGAGGAGAGAGAGTAATCAGTGTCTCGGTAGAGGAGGAGAGAGAGGAAACAGTGTCTCGTTAGATGAGGTGAGAGAGTAATCAGTGTCTCGGTAGAGGAGGTGAGAGAGTAAGCAGTGACTCGGTAGAGGAGGTGATAGAGTAATCGGTGTCTCGGCAGAGGAGGTGAGAGAATAATCAGTGACTCGGTAGAGGAGGTGAGAGAGTATTCAGTGTCTCGGTAGAGGAGGTGAGAGAGTAATCAATGTCTCGGTAGAGGAGGAAGAGAGTAATCGGTGTCTCGGTAGAGGAGGTGAGAGAGTAATCAGTGTCTTGGTAGAGGAGGTGAGAGAGGAATCAGTTTCTCTGTAGATTTGGTGCGAGAGTAATCGGTGTCTCTGTAGAGGGGGTGAGAGAGTAATCAGTGTCTCGGGAGAGGAGGTGAGAGAGTAATCGGTGTCTCGGTAGATTTGGTGATTGATTAATCAGTGTCTCTGTAGAGGAGGTGAGAGAGTAATTGGTGTCTCTGCAGAGGAGGTGAGAGAGTAATCGGTGTCTCGGGAGAGGAGGTGAGAGAGTAATCGTTGTCTCGGTAGAGGAGGTGAGAGAGTCATCAGTGTCTCTGTAGAGGAGGTGAGACAGTAATCGGTGTTTCTGTAGCGGAGGTGAGAGAGTAATCAGTGTCTTGGTAGAGGACGTGAAAGAGTAATCGGTGTCTCGGTAGAGGAGGTGAGAGAGTATTCAGTGTCTCGGTAGAGGAGGTGAGAGAGTAATCAGTGTCTCTAGAGGAGGTGAGAGAGTAATCGGTGTCTCGGTAGAGGAGGTGAGAGAGTAATCAGTGCCTCGGTAGAGGAGGTGAGAGCGTAATCAGTGTCTCGGTAGAGGAGGTGAGAAGTAATCAGTGTTTCTGTCGAGGAGGTGAGAGAGTAATCAGTGTCTCGGTAGAGGAGGGGAGAGAGTAATCACTGTCTCTCTCGAAGAAGAGAGAAAGTAATCAGTGTCTCGGTCGAGGAGGAGAGAGAGTAAGCAGTGTCTGGTTAGAGGAGGAGAGAGAGTAATCAGTGTCTTGGGAGAGGAGGAGACAGAGTAATTAGTGTCTCGGTAGAGGAGGTGAGAGAGTAATCAGTGTCTCGGGACAGGAGGAGAGAGAGTAATCAGTGTCTCGGTAGAGGAGGTGAGAGAGTAATCAGTGTCTCAGTAGAGGAGGTGAGAGTAATCAGTGTCTCGGTAGAGGAGGAGTGAGAGTAATCAGTGTCTCGGTAGAGGAGGAGAGAGAGTAATTAGTGTCTCTGTAGAGGAGGAGAGAGAGTAATTAGTGTCTCGGGACAGGAGGAGAGAGAGTAATCAGTGTCTCGGTCGAGGAGGTGAGAGAGTAATCAGTGTCTCGGTAGAGGAGGTGAGAGAGTAATTAGTGTCTCGGTAGAGGAGGAGAGAGAGTAATTAGTGTCTCGGGACAGGAGGAGAGAGAGTAATCAGTGTCTCGGTGAAGGAGGAGGCAGAGTAATCAGTGTCTTGGTGGAGATGATGAGAGAGTAATTAGGTTTTCAGTAAAGGAGGTGAGAGAGTAATCACAGTCTCTGTGGAGGATGTGAGAGAGTAATCAGTGTCTGGGTAGAGGAAAGGAGAGAGTAATCAGTGTCAGGGTAGAGGAGCTGGGACAGTAATCAGTTTCTCGGTAGAGGAGGTGAGAGAGTAAACAGTGTCCGGTAGAAGAGATGAGAGAGTAATCAGTGTCTCGGTGGAGGAGGAGAGAGAGATATCAATGTCTTGGTACAGGAGGAGAGAGAGTAATCAGTGCGTTAGTCAAGGAGGTGAGAGAGTAATCCGTGTCTCTGCAGAGAAGGAGAGAGGGTAATCAGTGTCCCTGTAGAAGAGGTGAGAGAGTAAAGTGTGTCTGTGTAGACGAGCTGAGAAAGTTATCAATGTCTCAGTAGAGGAAGAAAGAGACTAATCCATATCTCAGTGGAGGACGAGAGTAATCAGTGTCTCAGTGGATGAGTTGGGAGAGTAATCCGTATCTCGGTAGAGGAGGAGAGTGAATAATCAGTTTCTCCGTGGAGCATGTGAGAGTGTAATCAGTGTCTCAAGAGAGGAGGTGAGAGAGTAATTAGTGTCTCGGTAGAGGAGGAGGCAGAGTAATCATTGTCTCTGTAGAGGAGTAGAGAGAGTAATCACTGTCTCTCTCGAAGAGGAGAGAGATTAATCAGTGATCTGCAGAGCAGTAGAAAGAGTAATCACTGTCTCTCTCGAAGAGGAGAGAGAAGAATCAGTGAACTGTAGGGGAGTAGAGAGAGTAATCACTGTCTCTCTCGAAGAGGAGAGAGATTAATCAGTGATCTGTAGAGGACTGGAGAGAGTAATCACTGTCTCTCTCGAAGAGGAGAGAGATTAATCAGTGATCTGTAAAGCAGTAGAGAGAGTAATCACTGTCTCTCTCGAAGGGGAGAGAGATTAATCAGTGATCTGTAGAGCAGTAGAGAGAGTAATCACTGTCTCTCTCGAAGAGGAGAGAGATTAATCAGTGATCTGTAGAGGAGTAGAGAGAGTAATCACTGTCTCTCTCGAAGAGGAGAGAGATTAATCAGTGATCTGTAAAGCAGTAGAGAGAGTAATCACTGTCTCTCTCGAAGAGGAGAGAGATTAATCAGTGATCTGTAGAGCAGTAGAGAGAGTAATCACTGTCTCTCTCGAAGAGGAGAGAGATTAATCAGTGATCTGTAGTGCAGAAGAGAGAGTAATCACTGTCTCTCTTTAAGAGGAGAGAGATTAATCAGTGATCTGTAGAGCAGTAGAGAGAGTAATCACTGTCTGCCTCGAAGAGGAAAGAGAATAATCAGTGATCTGTAGAGGAGTAGAGAGAGTAATCACTGTCTCTTTCGAAGAGGAGAGAGATTAATCAGTGATCTGTAGAGGTCCAGAGAGAGTAATCACTGACTCTCTCGAAGAGGAGAGAGATTAATCAGTGATCTGTAGAGCAGTAGAGAGAGTAATCACTATCTCTCTCGAAGAGGAGAGAGATTAATCAGTGATCTGTAGAGCAGTCGAGAGAGTAATCACTGTCTCTCTCGAAGAGGAGAGAGATTAATCAGTGATCTGTAGAGCAGTAGAGAGAGTAATCACTGTCTCTCTCGAAGAGGAGAGAGATTAATCAGTGATCTGTAGAGGAGTAGAGAGAGTAATCACTGTCTCTCTCGAAGAGGAGAGAGATTAATCAGTGTTCTGTAGAGGAGTAGAGAGAGTAATCACTGTCTCTCTTGAAGAGGAGAGAGATTAATCAGTGATCTGTAGAGGAGTAGAGAGAGTAATCACTGTCTCTCTCGAAGAGGAGAGAGATTAATCAGTGTCTCTGTAGAGCAGTAGAGAGAGTAATCACTGTCTCTCTCAAAGAGGAGAGAGATTAATCAGTGATCTGAAGAGCAGTAGAGAGAGTAATCACTGTCTCTCTCGAAGAGGAGAGAGAAAAATCAGTGTCTCTGCAGAGGAGTAGAGAAAGTAATCACTGTCTCTCTCGAAGAGGAGAGAGAATAATCAGTGATCTGCAGAGGAGTAGAGAGAGTAATCACTGTCTCTCTTGAAGAGGAGAGAGATTAATCGGTGATCTGTTGAGGAGTAGAGAGAGTAATCACTGTCTCTATCGAAGAGGAGAGAGAATAATCAGTGATCTGCAGAGGCGTAGAGAGAGTAATCACTGTCTCTCTCGAAGAGGAGAGAGATTAATCAGTGATCTGCAGAGCAGTAGAGAGAGTAATCACTGTCTCTCTCGAAGAGGAGAGAGAATAATCAGTGATCTGCAGAGGAGTAGAGAGAGTAATCACTGACTCTCTCGAAGAGGAGAGAGAATAATCAGTGATCTGTAGAGGAGTAGAGAGAGTAATCACTGTCTCTCTCGAAGAGGAGAGAGAATAATCAGTGATCTGAAGAGCAGTAGAGAGAGTAATCACTGTCTCTCTCGAAGAGGAGAGAGAAAAATCAGTGTCTCTGCAGAGGAGTAGAGAAAGTAATCACTGTCTCTCTCGAAGAGGAGAGAGATTAATCAGTGATCTGCAGAGCAGTAGAGAGAGTAATCACTGTCTCTATCGAAGAGGAGAGAGATTAATCAGTGATCTGTAGAGCAGTAGAGAGAGTAATCACTGTCTCTCTCGAAGAGGAGAGAGAATAATCAGTGATCTGCAGAGGAGGAGAGAGAGTAATCACTGACTCTCTCGAAGAGGAGAGAGAATAATCAGTGATCTGTAGAGGAGTAGAGTGAGTAATCACTGACTCTCTCGAAGAGGAGAGAGAATAATCAGTGATCTGTAGAGGAGTAGAGAGAGTAATCACTGTCTCTCTCGAAGAGGAGAGAGATTAATCAGTGATCTGTAGAGCAGTAGAGAGAGTAATCACTGTCTCTCTCGAAGAGGAGAGAGAATAATCAGTGTCTCTGCAGAGCAGGAGAGAGAGTAATCACTGTCTCTCTCGAAGAGGAGAGAGATTAATCAGTGATCTGTAGAGGAGTAGAGAGAGTAATCACTGTCTCTCTCGAAGAGGAGAGAGAAAAATCAGTGTCTCTGCAGAGGAGTAGAGAGAGTAATCACTGTCTCTCTCGAAGAGGAGATAGAATAATCATTGATCTGCAGAGGAGTAGAGAGAGTAATCACTGTCTCTCTTGAAGAGGAGAGAGATTAATCGGTGATCTGTTGAGGAGTTAAGAGAGTAATCACTGTCTCTCTCGAAGAGGAGAGAGAATAATCAGTGATCTGCAGAGGAGTAGAGAGAGTAATCACTGTCTCTCTCGAAGAGGAGAGAGATTAATCAGTGATCTGTCGAGCAGTAGAGAGAGCAATCACTGTCTCTCTCGAAGAGGAGAGAGAATAATCAGTGTCTCTGCAGAGCAGTAGAGAGAGTAATCACTGTCTCTCTCGAAGAGGAGAGAGATTAATCAGTGTCTCTGTAGAGGAGTAGAGAGAGTAATCACTGTCTCTCTCGAAGAGGAGAGAGATTAATCAGTGTCTCTGTAGAGGAGTAGAGAGAGTAATCACTTTCTCTCTCGAAGAGGAGAGAGAATAATCAGTGTCTCTGCAGAGCAGTAGAGAGAGTAATCACTGTCTCTCTCGAAGAGGAGAGAGATTAATCAGTGATCTGCAGAGCAGTAGAGAGAGTAATCACTGTCTCTCTCGAAGAGGAGAGAGAATAATCAGTGTCTCTGCAGAGCAGTAGAGAGAGTAATCACTGTCTCTCTCGAAGAGGAGAGAGATTAATCAGTGATCTGCAGAGCAGTAGAGAGAGTAATCACTGTCTCTCTCGAAGAGGAGAGAGAATAATCAGTGTCTCTGCAGAGCAGTAGAGAGAGTAATCACTGTCTCTCTCGAAGAGGAGAGAGATTAATCAGTGATCTGTAGAGCAGTAGAGAGAGTAATCACTGTCTCTCTCGAAGAGGAGAGAGAATAATCAGTGATCTGTAGAGCAGTAGAGAGAGTAATCACTGTCTCTCTCGAAGAGGAGAGAGAATAATCAGTGTCTCTGCAGAGCAGTAGAGAGAGTAATCACTGTCTCTCTCGAAGAGGAGAGAGATTAATCAGTGTCTCTGTAGAGGAGTAGAGAGAGTAATCACTGTCTCTCTCGAAGAGGAGAGAGAATAATCAGTGTCTCTGCAGAGGAGGAGAGAGAGTAATCACTGTCTCTCTCGAAGAGGAGAGAGATTAATCAGTGTCACTGCAGAGGAGTAGAGAGAGTAATCACTGTCTCTCTCGAAGAGGAGAGAGAATAATCAGTGATCTGTAGAGCAGTAGAGAGAGTAATCACTGTCTTTCTCGAAGAGGAGAGAGAATAATCAGTGTCTCTGCAGAGGAGTAGAGAGAGTAATCACTGTCTCTCTCGAAGAGGAGAGAGATTAATCAGTGATCTGTAGAGCAGTAGATAAAGTAATCACTGTCTCTCTCGAAGAGGAGAGAGATTAATCAGTGTCTCTGCAGAGGACTAGCGAGAGTAATCACTGTCTCTCTCGAAGAGGAGAGAGATTAATCAGTGTCTCTGCAGAGGAGTAGAGAGAGTAATCACTGTCTCTCTCGAAGAGGAGAGAGATTAATCAGTGATCTGTGGAGCAGTAGAGAGAGTAATCACTGTCTCTCTCGAAGAGGAGAGAGATTAATCAGTTTCTCCGTGGAGCATGTGAGAGTGTTTTCGGTGTCTCTTTAGAGGAGGAGAGAGAGTAATCAGTGTCTCTGTCGAGGAGGTGAGAGAGTAATCAGTGTCTCGGTAGAGGAGGGGAGAGAGTAATCACTGTCTCTCTCGAAGTGGAGAGATAGTAATCAGTGTCTCGGTAGAGGAGGAGAGAGAGGAAACAGTGTCTCGTTAGATGAGGTGAGAGAGTAATCAGTGTCTCGGTAGAGGAGGTGAGAGAGTAAGCAGTGACTCGGTAGAGGAGGTGATAGAGTAATCGGTGTCTCGGCAGAGGAGGTGAGAGAATAATCAGTGACTCGGTAGAGGAGGTGAGAGAGTATTCAGTGTCTCGGTAGAGGAGGTGAGAGAGTAATCAATGTCTCGGTAGAGGAGGAAGAGAGTAATCGGTGTCTCGGTAGAGGAGGTGAGAGAGTAATCAGTGTCTTGGTAGAGGAGGTGAGAGAGGAATCAGTTTCTCTGTAGATTTGGTGCGAGAGTAATCGGTGTCTCTGTAGAGGGGGTGAGAGAGTAATCAGTGTCTCGGGAGAGGAGGTGAGAGAGTAATCGGTGTCTCGGTAGATTTGGTGATTGATTAATCAGTGTCTCTGTAGAGGAGGTGAGAGAGTAATCGGTGTCTCTGCAGAGGAGGTGAGAGAGTAATCGGTGTCTCGGGAGAGGAGGTGAGAGAGTAATCGGTGTCTCGGTAGATTTGGTGATTGATTAATCAGTGTCTCTGTAGAGGAGGTGAGAGAGTAATCGGTGTCTCTGCAGAGGAGGTGAGAGAGTAATCGGTGTCTCTGCAGAGGAGGTGCGAGAGTAATCGGTGTCTCTGTAGAGGGGGTGAGAGAGTAATCAGTGTCTCGGGAGAGGAGGTGAGAGAGTAATCGGTGTCTCGGTAGATTTGGTGATTGATTAATCAGTGTCTCTGTAGAGGAGGTGCGAGAGTAATCAGTGTCTCGGGAGAGGAGGTGAGAGAGTAATCGGTGTCTCGGTAGATTTGGTGATTGATTAATCAGTGTCTCTGTAGAGGAGGTGAGAGAGTAATCGGTGTCTCTGCAGAGGAGGTGAGAGAGTAATCGGTGTCTCGGGAGAGGAGGTGAGAGAGTAATCGTTGTCTCGGTAGAGGAGGTGAGAGAGTAATCAGTGTCTCTGTAGAGGAGGTGAGACAGTAATCGGTGTTTCTGTAGCGGAGGTGAGAGAGTAATCTTTGTCTCGGTAGAGGAGGTGAGGGAGTAATCGGAGTCCTGGTAGAGGACGTGAAAGAGTAATCGGTGTCTCGGTAGAGGAGGTGAGAGAGTATTCAGTGTCTCGGTAGAGGAGGTGAGGGAATAGTCGGTGTCCTGGTCGAGGAGGTGAGAGAGGAATCGGTGTCTCGGAAGAGGAGGTGAGAGAGTATTCAGTGTCTCGGTAGAGGAGGTGAGAGAGTATTCAGTGTCTTGGTAGAGGAGGAGTGAGAGATACCAGTGTCTGTGTCGAGGAGGTGAGAGTGTAATCAATGTCTCGCTGGAGGAGCACAGAGAATTATCACTGTTTCGGTAGAGGAGCAGAGGATGTAATTGGTGCCTCTGAAGAGGAGGTGTACGAGTTGCCAGTGTCTAAATAGAGGAAGTGAGAGAGTAATCAGTGTCTCGGTAGAGGAGGTGAGAGAGTAATCGGTGTCTCAGTAGAGGAGGTGAGAGAGTAATCAGTGTCTCGGTAGAGGTGGTGAGAGAGTAATCGGTGTCTCGGTAGAGGAGATGAGAGAGTAATCAGTGTCTCGGTAGAGGAGGTGAGAGAGTATTCAGTGTCTCGGTAGTGGAGGTGACAGAGTATTCAGTGTCTCGGTAGAGGAGGAGAGAGAGTATTCAGTGTCTCGGTAGTGGAGGTGACAGAGTATTCAGTGTCTCGGTAGAGGAGGTGAGAGTGTAATCACTGTCTTGGTAGAGGAGGAGTGAGAGATACCAGTGTCTGTGTAGAGGAGGTGAGAGAGTAATCAATGTCTCGCTGGAGTAGGAGAGAGAATTATCACTGTTTCGGTAGAGGAGCAGAGGTTGTAATTGGTGTCTCTGTAGAGGAGGTGAGAGAGTAATTGGTGTCTCTGTAGAGGAGGTGAGAGAGTAATCGGTGTCTCTGTCGAGGAGGTGAGAGAGTAATCAGTGTCTCGGGAGAGGTGTGAGAGAATAATTGATGTCTTGGTAGATTTGGTGAGAGAGTAATCAGTGTCTCTGTGGAGGAGGTGAGAGAGTAATCAGTGTCTCTGTAGTGGAGGTGTGAGAGTAACCAGTGTCTCGGTAGAGGAGGTGAGAGAGTAATCGGTGTCTCGGTAGAGGAGGTGAGAGAGTAATCAGTGTCTCGGTAGAGGAGGTGTGAGAGTAATCGGTGTCTCTGTTGAGGAGGTGACAGAGTGATCAGTGTCTCTTTCGAGGAGGTGAGAGAGTAATCGGTGTCTCGGTAGAGGAGGTGAGAGAGTAATCGGTGTCTCGGTAGAGGAGGTGAGAGAGTAATCAGTGTTTCTGTAGAGGATGTGAGAGAGTAATCAGTGTTTCTGTAGAGGAGTTGAGAGAGTAATCAGTGTTTCTGTAGAGGAGGTGAGAGAGTAATCTGTGTCTCGCTAGAAGAGTTGAGAGAGTATTCAGCGTCTTGGTAGAGGAGGTGAGAGAGCAATCAGTGTCTCGGTAGAGGAGGTGAGAGAGTAATCGGTGTCTCGGTAGAGGAGGTGAGAGAGTATTCAGTGTCTTGGTGGAGGAGGTTAGAGAGTAATCGGTGTCCTGGTAAAGGAAGTGAGAGAGTATTCAGTGTCTCGGTAGAGGAGGTGAGAGAGTAATCGGTGTCCTGGTAAAGGAAGTGAGAGAGTATTCAGTGTCTCGGTAGTGGAGGTGAGAGAGTAATCGGTGTCCTGGTAAAGGAAGTGAGAGAGTATTCAGTGTCTCGGTAGAGGAGGTGAGAGAGTAATCGGTGTCTCAGTTGAGGAGGTGAGAGAGTAATCAGTGTCTCGGTAGAGGAGGGGAGAGAGTAATCAGTGTCTTGGTAGAGGAGGTGAGAGAGTAATCGGTGTCTCTGTAGAGGAGGTGAGAGAGTAATCATTGTCTCCGTAGAGGAGGTGAGAGAGTAATCAGTGTCTCGGTAGAGGAGGTGAGAGAGTAATCAGTGTGTCTGTAGAGGAGGTGAGAGAGTATTCAGTGTCTCGGTAGAGGAGGTGAGAGAGTAATCAGTGTGTCTGTAGAGGAGGTGAGAGAGTATTCAGTGTCTCGGTAGAGGAGGTGAGAGAGTAATCAGTGTGTCTGTAGAGGAGGTGAGAGAGTAATCAGTGTCTCGGTAGAGGAGGTGAGAGAGTAATCAGTGTCTCGGTAGAGGAGGTGAGAGAGTAATCAGTGTGTCTGTAGAGGAGGTGAGAGAGTATTCAGTGTCTCGGTAGAGGAGGTGAGAATGTAATCACTGTCTTGGTAGAGGAGGAGTGAGAGATACCAGTGTATGTGTAGAGGATGTGAGAGAGTAATCAATGTCTCGCTGGAGGAGGAGAGAGAATTATCACTGTTTCGGTTGAGGAGCAGAGGGTGTAATTGGTGCCTCTGAAGAGGAGGTGAACGAGTTGCCAGTGTCTAAATGGAGGAAGTGAGAGAGTAATCAGTGACTGTAGAGGAGGAGAGAGTGCAATCTGTGTCTCGGTAGACAAGGTGAGCAGGTAATCAGTGTCTCTGTAGAGCAGGTGAACGAGTAATCAATGTCTCGGTAGAGGAGGTGAGAGTCTAATCAGTGTCTCGGGAGAGGCGAAGAGCGCGTAATCAAAGTCTTGGTAGAGGAGGCGCGAGAGTAATCAGTCTCTCTGTAGAGGAGGTTACAGCGTAATCACTGTCTTGGTAGAGGAGGAGAGAGACGTGCCAGTATCTTTGTGGAGGAGGAGAGAGAATAATTGGTGTCTCTGTAGAGGAGGTGGGAGAGTAATCAGTGTCTGGGTAGAGGGAGGGAGAGAGTAATCAGTGTCTCAGGAGTGAAAGTGAAAGAGTAATCAGTGTCTCGGTAAAGGAGCGGAGAGAGTAATCAGTGTCTCAGTGGAGAGATGAGAGCGTAGTCAGTGACTCTGTAGAGGAGGAGCGAGTAATCAATGTCTCTGTCGAGCAGGCAAGAGTCAGCAGTATTTCTCGAGGGGATGATGTGAGTGAGTTATCAACAAATCGGTAGAGGAGGTGATAGAATAATCAGTCTTTCTGTAGAGGAGCTGGGAGAGTAATCACTTTCTGGGTAGAGGAGGAGAGAGAGTAATCAGTGTCTCAGCAGAGGAGGTGAGAGGTTAATCAGTATGTCGGTGGAGAGTGAGGGCATAATCGAAGAAGTGACTTTCTTTTTGTTCGACAGGTCGACGAACTGTTTGTCTCGACATTGGCTCTATCACATCAGCAACGAGACACAGGAGATGATCCTGGAAGGTGAGCTCACAGCAGGCGGAACTCTATTGAAGTCTTCCCTGTCATCAGCTATTTCGCAACTCAAATCATTCACTTTGCGGACACATACCAACAAACAGAACATACTTTAAAATAGTCCAGAGCTTTCTCCCTGCACGTTCCTCAGTATTAGTTTATGTGCTGTTTTATAACATACATTGGAACAGGAAGAGGCCACTCAGCCCCTTGAATCTGTTCCGCCATTCAGTGACATGATGGCTGATCTGTATCTCTTTCCATGCTCCCGATCCCTTAATACCCTCGACTAGCACAAATCTATCAATTCCTTATTTAAAATTATTAATTAAGTAGCATCTACTGCTTTTAATGAGGAAGAGTTTCTCACATCCATCACCCTTTGGGTGAAGAAGTGGTTCCTAACCTCACTCCATTAAGATTATGTTCCTTTGTTCAAAAATCACCCTGCCAACAGAAAGCTTTTCTCTCTCTGTACCCCAATCAACGTCTTTCAAAATCCTCAAAACCTCAATCATATCAGCCTTTATAATCCTGAAATGCAAGCCCAGTGTCTGGGGGAGGTGGTGGTGTAGTGGTAATGTCACTGGACTAATAATCCGGAGGCCTAGGCTAATGCTCTAGGGATATGTGTTTGAATCCCACCACGGCAGATGGTGAAATATGAATTCAAATATTAAAGCTAGTCTAACGGCGACCATGAAACGATTGTTGTAAAAACCCATCGGGCTCACTAATGTGCTTCAGGGAAGGAAATCTGACCTACATGTGACTCCAGACCCACAGCAATGTGGTCGACGCTTAACTGCCCTCTGAAGTGGGTGAGCAAGCCACTCAGTTTAAGGGCATTTAGGGATGGGCAATAAATGCTGGTAAGGCTCACATCCCATGAAAGAATAAAAAAATCTTTCATGCCAATTGTACTGTGATATAATGCACTGGGGAACTTTAGACCCAGTGTTTGAGGCCAGTCATCTCAGCCCCAGGACATGGCTGCAGCAGTTCCTCAGGGTAGTGCCCTAGGCCCAACCATCTACAGCTGCTTCATCAGTGACCTTCCCTCCATCATAAGGTCAGAAGTGGGGATGTTCTCTGATAATAGCACAGCGTTCAGTACCATTTGCAGCTCCTCAAATAATGAAAAAGTCTGTGCTCATATGCAGCAAGACCTGGAAAACATTCAGGCTTAGGGTCACAGGTGGCAAGTAACATTCGTGCCACACAAGTGCTAAACAATGACCATCTCCTACAATAGTTTAACCACCTCCCCTTGACATTCAATGGCAATACCACATCTGGGACTGGACGGGGCTGTGAATCAGACACTGTCCTTTCCCCCTCTGGGACTGGACAGGGCAGTGGGTCAGACGCTGCCCTTTTCCCCTCTGAGACTGGCTGGGGCAGTGGGTCAGACACTGTCCCTTCCCCCTCTGGGACTGGACAGGGCAGTGGGACAGACGCTGTCCTTTTCCCCTCTGGAACTGGCCGGGGCAATGGGTCAGATACTGTCCTTTCCCCCTCTGGGACTGGGTGGGACAGTGGATCAGACACTTTCCTCTTTCCTCCTCTGGGACTGAGTGGGGCAATGGGTCAGATACTGTCCTTTCCCCCTCTGGGACTGAGTGGGGCAGTGGGTCAGACACTGTCCTTTCCCCCTCTTGGACTGGGTGGGCCAGTGGGCCAGACACTGTCCTTTCCCCCTCTTGGACTGGGTGGGACAGTGGATCAGACACTGTCCTCTTTCCCCCTCTGGGACTGAGTGGGGCAATGGGTCAGATACTGTCCTTTCCCCCTCTGGGACTGGGTGGGACAGTGGATCAGACACTGTCCTCTTTCCCCCTCTGGGACTGAGAGGGGCAATGGGTCAGATACTGTCTTTTCCCCCTCTGGGACTGGGTGGGACAGTGGATCAGACACTGTCCTCTTTCCCCCTCTGGGACTGAGTGGGGCAGTGGATCAGACACTGTCCTCTTTCCCCTTCTGGGATTGAGTGGGGCAGTGGATCAGACATTGTCCTCTTTCCCCCTCTGGGACTGAGTGGGGCAGTGGGTCAGACACTGTCCTTTCCCCCTCTGGGACTGGGTGGGCCAGTGGGCCAGACACTGTCCTTTCCCCCTCTTGGACTGGGTGGGACAGTGGATCAGACACTGTCCTCTTTCCCCCTCTGGGACTGAGTGGGGCAGTGGATCAGACACTGTCCTCTTTCCCCTTCTGGGACTGAGTGGGGCAGTGGGTCAGACACTGTCCTCTTTCCCCCTCTGGGACTGGGTGGGGCAGTGGGTCAGACACTGTCCTTTCCCCCTCTGGGACTGGGTGGGACAGTGGATCAGACACTGTCCTCTTTCCCCCTCTGGGACAGAGTGGGGCAGTGGGTCAGACACTGTCCTTTCCCCCTCTGGGACTGAGTGGGGCAGTGGGCCGGACACTGTCCATTCCCCCTCTGGGACTGAGTGAGGCAGTGGGTCAGACACTGTCCTTTCCCCCTCTGGGACTGGCCGGGGCAGTGGGTCAGACACCGTCCTTTCCCCCTCTGGGACTGGGTGGGGCAGTGGGTCAGACACTGTCCTTTCCCCCTCTGGGACTGGGTGGGGCAGTGGGTCAGACACTGTCCTTTCCCCCTCTGGGACTGAGTGGGGCAGTGGGTCAGACACTGTCCTTTCCCCCTCTGGGACTGGCCAGGGCAGTGGGTCAGACACTGTCCTTTCCCCCTCTGGGACTGGGTGGGCCAGTGGGTCAGACACTGTCCTTTCCCCCTCTGGGACTGGCCGGGGCAGTGGGTCAGACACTGTCCTCTCCCCCTCTGGGACTGAGTGGGGCAGTGGGTCAGACACTGTCCTTTCCCCCTCTGGGACTGGGTGGGCCAGTGGGTCAGACACTGTCCTCTTTCCCCCTCTGGGACTGAGTGGGGCAGTGGGTCAGACACTGTCCTTTCCCCCTCTGGGACTGAGTGAGGCAGTGGGTCAGACACTGTCCTTTCTCCCTCTGGGACTGACCGGGGCAGTGGGTCAGACATCATTTCCTGATGGGATTGGGTTTTAATGTTCTCAGTCTGCAGCAACCGTCGACAACTAAGCTGGTATTTCGCAGGCAATCAGTTTAAGAGACCTTGGTGCTGCCAAAGCCACAGATATGCTTGTTTGGTTCTTACACATCTTTTCCATTTATCGCCTTCTTCCAGGCCGGCCTGAACTGAAGACAGAGCTCTTTGTGAAGGATGGTGATGATTATATCATGCTCCTAGAGACACAGGAGAAAGGACTGGAGACCTTCAGGAGGCTGATGCTTTATGGTAGGAGTCAGCCCATTGGCACAACCCTTGGTGGGCATGGGGATAAATGCCAGCACAGACTGGTTGGGCTGAATGGCCTGTTTCCATTTTGTACCCTTTATTTTATACTGAAGGGTCAGGCTTCGAAGACTAGGCTTGTATTCCCTTGAGTACAGGAGATTGAAGGGTTGATCTAACTGAGCTGGTTAAAGGATTTGATACAGTAGACGGAGAGAAATTATTACCGCTGATGGGAAGAGTTCAGAACAAGGGGGCATAACCTTAAAATTAGAGCAAGGCCATTCAGGGGTGATGTCTGGATGCTCTTCTTCACACAAAGGGTAGTGGAAATCTGGAATTTTCTCCCCCGAAAAGCTGTTGAGGCTGGGGGTGAATTGAACATTTCAGGACTGAAATTGATATGGTTTTCATATGAGACAAGGCTATGAAGGGTCACAGAAATCTCTGGTTCAGCCTGAACTGCAGTCTTCTGTCTAATTCTGGGCACCGCACCTAAGGGAGGGTTGCCAAGACCTTGTCGAGGGGACAGAGGAGGCTTAGAGGAGGTTGTGCCAAGAAATGAGGGACGTCATGCGGAGAGGTATTAGAAGCTGGGATTGTTCTCTTTAAAGTAGAGAAGGTTAAGGGACGACCTAATAGAGATATTCAAAATTATGAGGGGGTTTTGACAGAGCAAGCAGGGAGAAACTGTTTCCTCTGGCAAGTGGGTCAGTAACCAACCGTCATAGATATAAAATAATTGGCATGAGAACGAGAGAAGAAATGAGGAGAATTTGTTAAGATCTAAGACCACACTACCTGAAAGGGTGGTCTAATTTGCAAGGTTTTGGGGACAACGTTGAGGAGTGGGATTAAATTAGACATTTTTTTTCAAACAGCTGGCACAGGGGCATGGTGGATGTAATAGCTTCCAGGGCTGAGTGATTCTATATTTCTACCCAAGGCAAGCAAATGGAATTGAGATCCCGATCAACCACGATTGGACTGAATTAACAGGTTCCACAGGCTGAATTGCCTCCTCCCATTGCCTATTTGTAATAAGTAGCCAGCGGGAGCCAAAAAAAGACTGGTTCAGATTTGTCTTCTTCTGATTGATGCATTTTCAGCTGCAGAGCCTTGAATTCAACCCGTTCCACCACCCACCCCTCCTCCCCCTGCCCCCACCTCATTCTAGAATAGTGCGACCACTCTGCCCTCTTCCAAAAGCCTCCCCAGAAACCCAGCTTGCAGTCACTGCTCTAGTTCTTTTCTGCCTCTGTGAAGCAACTTGGAATATTTTGTTTGATAAAAGGTGCTATACAAAGGAGAGTTGTTGAACTTTAATTAAACTAACCTCTACCTAACCTGGAGATGAGTCATATGTACATTGCTTAAACTTTGTGGCCTCAGTGGGACAGGCTAAATTAAGCCTTAGCTACAGAATAATACATTGTGAGGTGAGAGTGACTGTCCTTGACATCAAGGCAGCATTTGACCGACTATGGCATCAAGGAGCCCTAACAAAACTGGAGTCAAAGGGAATCAGGGGGGAAACTCACCACTGGTTGGAGTCATATCTAGCACAAAGGAAGATGGTTGTGGTTGTTGGAGATCAATCATCTCAGCCCCAGGACATCGCTGCAGGAGTTCCTCAGGATAGTGTCCTAGTCCCAACCATCTTCAGCTGCTTCATCAATGACTTTTGTGGGGATGTTCGCTAATGATTGCACAATGTTCAGCACCATTCACAACTCCTCAGATACTGAAGCAGTCCGTCTCCAGATGCTGCAAGACCTGGACAACATCCAGGCTTGGGCTGATAAGTGGCAAGTTACAGTGGCGCCACACAAGTGCCAGGCAATGACCATCTCAAACAAGAGAGAATCTAACCATCTCCCCATGATGTTCAAAGGCATTACCACTGCTGAATCCTTCACCATTGACCAGAAACTGAACTGGTCCAGCCACGTAAATACTGTGGTGACAAGAGCGGGTCAGAGGCTAGGAATTCTGCAGCCAGTAACTCACCTCCTGTCCACCATCTACAAGGCACAAGTCAGGAGTGTGTTATGACCGAGGTTGGAGGAATGCACTGTCTCCCTCTAATCCCACTACTCCACTTATGTACTTTTATCTATTCATTTCAGAATACAAATCCACCAACCAGATTTCTTGAATAAACAACAAAATTATTAATTTATTATAAAACAAGACTCATTCAATAAAGATAAAAAGCTTATTAACACACAGATTGAAATATGAAAGTATAAACATATTCCCTTCTAAATAACCCAAAACACACGTGCGCGCACACACACACCGGTTAAAGGTAAATAAAGCTTTCCTTGCAGAGTTCAACTTTACAAAAAAACAAAAATACTTTGGCCAAATACTTGTTAATTCTTGAAGAAAAAGGATAAGATATGAAATGTTCCAGATGACGTTCGGTCTGGCGCCTGGGCACACATATACGGGTGTCAATGGACACTTGCACTTGTCACTGGGATCTTCTCAGAAGCAGTCGTTCAGGAGACGTTGAGATGAAGTCTTGCAGAAGTTTCTCAGGAGAAATGCTGCATTGGTTTCTGCAGTTCTCATACAGGATTATCAGGGTTTCTCAAAGACGTGGATCGAGACGTGTTGGTTGCTTCTGTCTCTCTGCAGACTGCAATCCCAACTGAACTCCGAACAATACCCAAAAATGAAACCAAAACTCTTGAGCCATAAACCCAGACATGTGACTTCTCTAAGTCCAAACAGTTCCATAGTCCATAAGGCTCCGGCTGTTTAGTTAGCTTAAGACATGTGACTTTAAACAAAGTCCCAAGTGTCCTTCCAGTGATCCCTTAAAAAAAGACAAGTCCAGTATCTCCTCAGGTATTTTCCACTGTCTTTTAAAGACAAGTCCTCCAAAAATATTAATAATGGAAGCACCTTCATGACAAGTGTGATGGAATACTCTCCACTTGCCTGGATGGGTGCAGCTCCAACAACACTCAAGAAACTCAACACCATCCAGGACAAAGAAGCCCACTTGATTGACACCCCATTCACCACCTTCAACATTCACTCCCTTCACCACTGATGCATGCTGGCGACAGTGTGCACCATCTACAAGATGCACTGCAGCAACTCACCAAGGCTCCTTCGACAGTATCTTCCAAACCTGCGACCTCCACCACCTAGAAGGCCAAGGGCAACAGATGCATGGGAACACCACCACCTGCAAGTTCCCTTCCAAGTCACACACCATCCTGACTTGGAACTATATCGCAGCTCCTAACAGCACTGTGGGTGTACTTAAACCCCAAGGACTGCAGTTCAAGAAGGCAGCTCACCACCACCTTTTCAAGGACAGTTAGGGATGGGCAATAAACGCTGACCTAGCCAGCGACGCCCACATCCCATGAACGAATTAAAAAATCTTTGAAGTTAGTTGAAGCTGTTTAAAAATCTTACAGGATCTTTGGCTTTATTAATAGGGGCAGAGAGTACAAAAGTGATAATGCTATGCTGAAGCTTTATAGAACACTGGTTAGGCCACAGCTGGAATGCTGTGGCCAGTTCGCAGCACCAGACTTTCGGAAGGTCTTGGAGGGGGTGCAGAGGAGATTTACTAGGATGGTTTCAGGGATAAGGGACTTCAGTTATGTGGAAAGACTGGAGAAGCTGAGATTGTCCTTAAAGCAGAGAAGTCTAAGAGGAAATTAAATAGGGGGTGTTCAAAATTATGCAGGATTTTGGCCGAATAAATAGGGAGAAACAGTTTCCAGTGGCAGAGGGGTCAGTAACCAAAGGACACCAATTTAAAATAACTGGCAAAAGCATAGAGGTGACATGAGGGAGAAATACTCTGGGATTGTTATGATCTGGAATGCACTGCCTAAAAGTGTGGTGGAAGCAGATTCAATAGCAATCTTCAAAGGGGAATTTAATAAACGTTTGAAGGAGAAAACTTTGCAGGAGTTTGAGGGGAAAGACCAGAGGGAATGTGGAACTAATTGGATAGCTCTACCAAAGGCCTGGCACAGGCATGATGGGCCAAATGGTCTCCTTCTGTACTGTATCATTCTCTGTACAAAACTCCAGGCCCTCTGGCTCCCCATGAGAAGTAGCACAGGGACCTGCTAGTTATCTGGTGATTACTAAAGGCATGTCATTGAGTTATCGCACTCCAATGTGCATCATGTCTTCCTAGGCAGTTCCTCAGGATTGAGGATGACTTGATTCCACTCTGGTTTGATGGGTTCTGAGATGGCCGATAAGTCCAATGTGTGATCTACAGAGTCTGCCACAAGGGGCTAGTGGTGTTTCAAGGGTCGGGGTAGATAAGTAGTTTGGAGGTTTGTGCGCTCCCTCCGATGCCTCAACTTCACCTCCACATGTGCCCGACAAAGTCCCTCGAGGTGTACGATGCCTTCCCCAGTGAGCTTTCTCTATCTCGGATGGTCAGGAGCCAGGGACTCCCATGAGTCGATGGGGTTGTTTAATTTCTTCAGAGATGCTTTGAGGACACCTCTAAAGCGTTTCCGCTGTCCTCCTGCGAGTCTCCTACCGCAACACAGTTCTGAGTAGAACAGCTGCTTTGGGAGTCTGGTGTCAGGCATGTGAACGACATGACCCACCCAGCGGAGCTGTTTGTGGGTGATAAGCACCATGATGCTGGGCAGGTTGGCTTGGGATAGGACGCTGCTGCTGGACTGCCTTTCTTGCCATCGGATTTGGAGGATCTTGCAGAGGCACCTCTGCTGGCACTTCTCCAGCGCTTGGAGGTGCCTGCTGTGGGTTGTCCAAGTCTCCAAAGCATACAGGAGCGCAGGGTTCACCGCTGCCCAGTAAACCATGACCTTAGTCTCAGGTTTGAGATCCTGATCCTCAAACAGTCTCCTCCTCAGTCGGCTGAAGGCTGAGTTGGCACATTGGAGGCAATAATGAAACTCATTGTCTATGTCTACCTTCGCCAAGAGGAGGTTCCCAAGATATGGGAAAATGGTCCACATTTTCCAGGATCTTGTCATAGATCTTGATTGATGGGGTTGGGTGGGGCAGGGGTGTGACTGCTGGGAGGGAGATCGGAGACTGTGGGAGCTGGTTGGGAGAGGACCTTCATTCTCCGAGTGTTTAGTGAAAGATCCATTCATCATGTATGAGGATTGCTAGGGGAGTGTCAGTTTTAGGCATCCATCGATCGCTGCCAATCTACTAATACACACAGAGCATGATATTAAAATGCATCTCCCTCTCTCTCTCCTTCCATCCTTTTTCTCCTCTCCCAATACAGGCAGGTCTCCAACTTTGACCAATAACATCCGCCTGGGGTTTGAGCACCGTGCCAGTTGCTTGGACTTGATGGCCATTTTTGTTCTGGAGCAAGCCCAAGGTTAGTGACAACGGGCATTTTCTCACCTTTCTCTCTTTCTTTCTCTCTCTCCCCCACCCACATGAAGATGCTGACAAGTTTGTAAGAATATATTATTCAATGAACTTATTAAATAAAATTAGTTAATTGGTAAAAGAAAGAATTCTCAGGTCATCCCAAAGTGTTTTACAGCCAATGAAGTGCTTAGTTGCTGTTGTAAAGAAGGAAACACAGCAGCCAATCTGCACAGAGTAAGTGCTCAGAAACAGCATTGAGATAATGAGCAGATCATCTGTTTTAGTGATGTTGTTTATACCGGTCAGGACACGGGGCAGGGGTGGGGGGGCGGGGGGGGTGCGGCGGCGTAAACTCCACATCCATTCCTTGAACACGGGATCTTTTACATGCACTTGAGAGCAAACATGGAGCTTCAGTTTAACATCTCATTCCGAAGACTGCACCTCTGTCAGTGCAGCACTCCCTCAGTGCTGGAATTATCAGCTGAGGTTTTATACTCAAGTCTCTGGAATGGATCCTGAACCCAGAACCTTCTGACCTGGGCAGAGTGGAACCACCCACCGTGGCACAACTCACACCCATTGGGCACAGGCAGCGCCGGGTGTGTTACAAAGTCATAAGGAACCTCACACTAAATCCAGTGAGTGGGCTTCAGCTGAAGGCAGGTTCAGTCGATTAAAAATAGGGTAAATATTGAAAATGTGAGTTTAATTCCACATTATCGTTTTGAAATTGCAGTAATTTTTTTTCTCCTTCTTCCTGCAGAACCTTGTGAGATTTCTTGAGTTACAATTTTCAACCTCCGTTACCTTGTACGTCAGGACCGCATGGGCCCAATTCATGACTGCCCTTCTCTGCACTTGCTACTGGGATGTCCTTAGTGGAGTAAAAGACGCTATTGTATCTTGTTAATTGATGATTGACTTAATTATGCTGCAATTCACTTCGGTTTCCATTAGAGAACTCCAAAAGAAATGCTCTCTGCCTGTTAGATGGAAAATGGGTAGAGGTGAGAAAAATGAATAGAAACCTCTCTTTTTAATCTGGGTCTTTTGAGACAAGATCTTTTAGACAAGATCTCTTTTGCCCTCCTGCCCACAGATGGCGCTGATGCATGGTGAGGAAAAGCTTTATAACATGGCCAATTGCAGGCAGAAATGCGCTAGTACAGGATTAAATAATTGTTTCTCAGCCCTTCCCTCCTGTTCCTGAACCATAGGAGCCAAGGGAAGTCCCAGATTTAATTCACACTCTGTGCTGAGTCAGCTGAACTCACCATGGGTGATAATAGGGGGTAACCACAACTGGCCTCAACACTCCTAGCCTAGGGAAGGTTAAAAAATAGGAGCAGTAGACCAGACGGCCCCCACCACTCAATAAGATTGTAGCTGATCTTCTACCTCTTCCCCACCCTATCCCCCATATTCCTTGATTCCCTTAAGTGCCCAAGAATCAATCGACCTCAGCCTTCAATATACTCAACAACTGAGAATCTACAGCATTCTGGAGTAAAGATTCACAACGCCTAACTCCTAAATGGCTGACCCCTTATCCTGAGATCCTTGATCTCGGCTCTCCAGCGAGGGGGAAACAGCCTCTCAGCATCTACCCTGTCAAACCCTCCAAGAATTATATACATTTCAATGAGGTCACCTCACATTCTTCTAAACTCCAGAGATTATAGGCCCAATTTGCTCAATCTCCCCTCCTAGATCACAAGATAATGATGGGTGAGGAAGGTGCTTTTGGCCATATTAGTTCTTCCAAGCTTGTGTCATTCTCCACTGCAGCATCCAATTTATTTCTCAAATGCATCTAGAATTTTCACCTTCACAAAGCTTACCGGGAAGTCTACCCAAGTATTGATCATTCTGCATAAAACAAACATGTTGGTACTAATCCTAAAGCTACCTTTTAATAGTTTGAATTGATGTCCCCTTGTCCTGCTCCTGTAATTTAATTTAAAGTCATACTTCAGACTTACTCATTCCATATTATTTACTATTTTATAAGATTATCTAATTATACAGGTTCACAACACAATAAATTATATGAAAAGGTAAATCAAGGAAGGTTAAAATTAGCCAGTGCTCCCGGTGACTGCTGGGAAGTTTGTGTGCCTGTCAGTGTCAGGTGAGGGCAGGGTCTGACACGATCATGACAAATAGCCGACCGACACTTGCTGACCAAATGGACATAGGAGGAGTGGCCATTTGGGGCAGAGCCACCAGTGCACATACGGTGAGGAAACATTAATTATTCATCAAGTGGCATCAAGAGGAGCAACTGGCAATTTTAAAAACAAGAATTTTGAAACACAATATACGCTTCAATTTCACGTTTCACCTGTTTGAAACGCATCCGAGATCGCACTGTTGGCGTGACTGTGTCAATCTCTCGACTGTAGCCTGGTAGCAGGCTGGTAAAAGAAGGTCTTGCATTTATCTACAATGAAGGAACACCAAAGGCAAGTCGATCTCCAATCCTTCCAGGTCTAGACCCAAGCCAGTTGCTGTGTGTCTGTTTGCTCCGTTCTGCACACCCTAGTCTGTAGACCAGGAGTTGATCAGTCTCACAAAGACTTCTAGTCAGTCACACGTTGATATGCACACCTGTATTCAAGGGAACTTTCAAAGGGGTGGGGCAGCGCATCACAGAACAACATCCCAAGGCACTCCACACAGCTGCATTCATAGAAATGAACGCTGAACCAAAGAAGGAGATATCATAAGGGGGTGCAACCAAAAGTCTGGTCAAAGAGGATCTCAAAGGAGGAGAATAAGGTGAAGGGATTTGGGGTGGAGAGCCCACAATGTGGGGCCTGGACAACTGAAGACATTGCTACCAATGGTGGGGCGAGGAGACCCGGGGGTCGGCGTTGTAAAGAGTTCTTTATGTCGTCTGATGCAACATAAATATGATGCGTGGAATCCAGTTTGCTGAAGATCTCAAACAGGTTTATTACAGCTAATCTATTATATCCAGTACAGAGCAAACTATTTACAGAACCTTAATCTGGGTGTTACAGTTGCAGAGTACTCTGGCTTTGGGTCCTTGTACTCAGCTCATGAGCATACTGAGCTCTTAAAGGGACATCACTCTTAAAGGCAATTATACAACATCCCCCTTCTTTCCAAAGATAAGTTGCATATGCTACAACTAAAAATACATTAAATTCGATAACATCAAAAATTGTTATACAGGGTAGAGACTATAAAATTTACAGGTACAAGGGTAGAGATTGTGAAATTTACAATTGCAGAGGCTTACAAGTTCATATATTATTTCGGTGCTGTGTTGGAGAATTTGCGTCTAAGCTGTTGCTGTTTTTTACTGAAGTTTCTCCCTTTCTGCATTCAGTTTCTGTTGCTCTGCCTTCAGCCTGCTAACATACTCTGTTGCTTTTCTCAAGATGACCATTGTTGAGGTCTTGTAATTCTTGGAAAGTTCTGGCACCTCATCTCGAAGAGCCAATAGACAATGCTTCAACTCATTTCTCCTCTTCCTCCTCAGGACATTGTGTGTCTTTTGCCTCTCCTCATTTTCTGCATCTGAAGGCTTGGGGCTCAAGGTCAAGGACATCTTGGGGGAAAGAGTCCATGGCCTCATTGCGGTACCTGTCCATTCTGGCTCGATGTGGCACTGGCAGTTCTCTAGAGAGCAGAAGTGAAGGCATGGCACAGTTGTGCTGTTGCTGATTTCCACACTGCACCGTTTGATGCAGACCAGAGTCTGCAAGTGGGTTCCGGTCCTTGGTGATTTCCCCTTGGCAATGCTCCCCACTGCCAGCCTTTGCTTGTCAGTAGTGACAACATCAATCTCTTCTTCTGAGTCGCTGGATCGCAAGGAAACACTGCCTGTTGACAAAGAACTTTCACCATCTGAGTTTGGATCTTCATTCTCTTGGTGTGGCATCTCTTGAGAAGAGGCTGATACTCTCCAAACCAGAACCACTGAGATCCTGGAGGAACTGTGACTCAATGCGAGTACCCTTGGTCTCTTCTGCTGTATCCGGTACCTTGGTGACCTCGTGGATCGTGATGATGTTAAGCTTATTATACACTGGTAGTGCTGCCACTGCTGGTCCTCGCATATCTACCAGCTAGAATATTTGTGGGTTCCATATCTTTGCAGGATCTTTCTGGTCCTCTTCAGATAAGCCAGAGTTATTGATTTTGTGTAATCCCTCATTTCCAACAGCGTTCAGTAGTTTTGCAGCCTGTTTTTTTTGGTTCTGCAATCATTTGGTCCATGAAACATAATTGCATTCTTTGTTTGAAAAGTTGGAACTTGGACAGGATATCCATGGCCTTCAGTTCAAGCTGGGAAATTTTGTATCCATCTTCCTGCTGTTCTTTTGCTTAAAACATGCTTTAAGTCTTGTTCTATGACTCTGCACTGTTTCCACTTTAAGAAACTCACTGTTATTTAGACTAGCTGATTGGATTGAGAGGAGCAGGTGTTTGACACTGCTCTGGGTTTATCTTGCTTGCAGCACTTAAGTCTGTCTGTTTACACCGCTGTTCAACAGTTCAATTGCTTTTTTGTTAGAGTTTGTTTATGTTCTTCTTGCTCAAATGGTTTTCATTTTTTTTTACTGTGGCTGCATGATTAGAAACTCTTCTTCATGCTCGAGTGATTTAATTTTTTGTTAACTTTAGCTGCGTGAAGGGAGACTCTGCAGTGATCGGGGTTTTCCCGTGATCTTTGCAATTGAACGCCTGCTGTAATGGCCACAACCTCAATCAGGCTGGGAGAGGAGATGGGTCTTCCCTTTTTTTTAGAAAGAGTCTTTAGAAAAATTCAATCTTTTGAGCACTTCAAAGCTTGTTTTCTTTTAAACCAGTATCCCTCAACTGTCGGCACATTGACTCACCTAATTTACTTGCAGCCTGTCGTGTTGTGCTCTGTCTTATACAGCTTGAGGTAAGTTTTTTTTTCGCTGTCTGAGCCAGTTTTTTAAATTAACTTTCTCTCCAGTGGCTGTAGGGAGGGTCATTTTCAAAGTGGTTTTACCTGTGGTCTTCAACTTAGACTTTGTCTTCTACCACAGCTGCCACCATATAAAGAGTTCTTTACATTGTCTGATGCAGCATAAATGAGATGTGTAGAGTGCAGTTTGCTGAAGATCTCAAACAGGTTTATTACAGCTAAACTATTATATCCATTACAGAGCAAACTATTTCCAGAAACGTACTCTGGGTGTTACAGTTGCAGAGTGACTCTGGCTTCGAGTCTCATGCCCACATCCTTTCACTCAGCTCATTAGCATACTGAGCTCTTAAAGGGACATCACTCTTAAAGACAATCATACAACGGGGGTAGGGGATAAATAATCAGTCAGAAGAATGGGGAGTTTGGTGCTAGACTATGGAGAGAGGGAGAGACGAGGCCATGAAGGGGTTTAAACGCAGGCATGAGAACTTTAAATTTGAGGTATTGGGGGGACCGGGAGCCAACAGTGTTGGTGGGGAAAGTGGGGTCAAAGCTAATATTTAACCACAGAGAGCCCATGAGTTGAAATCTCATGGAATGATATTTCTAAATGTTAATGCATTCCTATGAAATCCCTTTGTCTGCCATTTTAGGGAATATGTCAGTTCAGTCAAAATAAGCAGATTTTATTTCTTTTGGAAAAATGGCAGAGGAAGAAGTTTTCATGGCGATGCACTACCACAATGTTCAGCTACTACAGCAGTTTGGCAACAGGCGCCAACGTCAAGAACAACAAGTCACAGCGTCACTTGGCAGCTTCACGTGCTGCACTTGTAGCAGAACCTGCCTCTCAAGGATTGGCCTTCACAGCCATCAGCAAAGGTGCACCAAGAGAAGACACCCCACCTAAATGGGTTGTTTGCTGGGTTTCCATCATCTTTCATAGAGGGAAGGATGCCAAGAATTATATAGCACATTGTGCCTGTGCCGATTAGTTCCACTCCCCTGCTTTTTGCTCACAGCCCTGTAAATGTTCCCTTTTGAAGTACATATCCAATTGTTTTTCGAAAGTACGGCCAAGAACAGCTGAAGGCTCTGGTCATGGTGATGGATGAAGGGAGATTGGTGGGCGGGGAATGGAGAAGTTTGTGGGGAGATCAAAGGAGGTGATGTGGGAATATGCAGAGGCCACGATTGGAGGACTGAAGGGTTCCAAAGGCAACTCAGATTGATGGGGGATATAAATGCCAGGGTGCGGCAGTGCATGGAATGATTTAAAGATGAACACCTGGAATTGAACTTCAATGCACTGAGGTACAGGGAACCAGCGTAGATCAGTATGGACATGGGGCAATGCTTGATTGAGACTTAAGGGGCATAACACTGGACAGGATGCCAGCAAATTATTCAAATATGAACTAGGGGCTGGTGTAGGCTATTCGGCCCCTCGAGCCTGCTCCGCCATTCTATAAGATCATAGCTGATCTGATTGTGAACTCAACTCCACTTTCCTGCCAAACCCCAATACCCTCTGACTCACTTGTTTGTCAAAGATCTGTCTACCTCTGCCTTAAAACAATCAATGACCCTGCCTCCACCGCTCTCCGGGGAAGAGAGTTCCACAGACTCATGACCCCCGAGAGAAAAAATTTCACCTCATCTCTGTCATAAATGGGAGACCCCTTATTTTTAAACTGTGCTCCCTAGTTTTAGTCTCTCCCACGAGGGGAAACATCCTTTCAACATCCATCCTGTCAGGTCTCCTCAGGATCTTATGTGTTTCAATCAGATCATCTCTCATCCTTCTAAACTCCACTGAATATAGGCCCAACCTGGCCAACGTTTCCTCATAAGATAACCCTCTCATCCTTGGAGTCAGTCGAGTGAACCTTCTCTGAACTGCTTCCAATACAATTTTATCATTTCCTAAGTAAGGAGACCAAAACTGTACACAATACTCTAGATGTGGTCTCTCCAATGCTCTGTCCCTTCCCTTCCTTTTTTTCTTGGCCTCCTTGCCTCAAGAGACAATGGGTAAGTGCCTAGAGGTGGTCAGTGGTTTGTGGAGCAGCAGCTGGAGTGGCTATAAAGGGCAATTCTAGAGTGACAGACTCTTCCTCAGGCGCTGCGGGTAAAGTTGGTTGTCGGGGCTGTTACACAGTTGGTTCCCTCCTTACACTGCTGTCTCTTTTCCTGCCAATTGCTGAGTCTCTTCGACTCGCCTGTCTTTAGCCCCGCCTTTACAGCTGTCTGCCAGCATTTCTGGATGGAGCATTTTTGACGTCCTGCCCCATGATGTTCGTTTTCTTGAGGCTGATGGTTAGGCCAAATTCGATGCAGGCAGCCGCAATCCTGTCGATGAGTCTCTGCAGACACTCTTCTGTGTGAGATGTTAATGCAGCATCGTCAGCAAAAAGGAGTTCCCTGATGCGGACTTTCTGTACTTTGGTCTTCGCTCTGAGACGGGCAAGGTTGAACAACCTGCCACCTGATCTTGTGTGGAGGAAAATTCCTTCTTCTGAAGACTTGAAAGCATGTGAGATCAGCAGGGAGAAGAAGATCTCAAACAGTGTAGGTGCGAGAACACAGCCCTGTTTCACACCACTCAGAATGGGAAAGGGGTCTGATGAGGCAGCGCTATGCTGAATTGTGCCTTTCGTATTGTCATGGAATGAGGTGATGATGCTTAGTAGCTTTGGTGGACATCCAATCTTTGCTTGTAGTCTGAAGAGACCACGTCTGCTGATGAGGTCATAGGCTTTAGTGAGATCTATGAAAGCAACGTAAAGGGGCATCTGCTGTTCGCATTTCTCCTGTAGCTGGCGAAGGGAGAACAGCATGTCAATGGTGGATCTCTCTGCTCGAAAGCCACACTGTGCCTCAGGGTAGACACGCTCAGCCAGCTTCTGGAGTCTGTTTACAATGACTCGAGTGAAGTCTTTCCCCACTATGCTGAGCAGGGAGATTCCACGGTATTTGTTGCAGTCACCACGATCACCCTTGTTCTTATAGAGGGTGATGATATTGGCATCACGCATGTCCTGTGGTACTGCTCCCTCGTCCCAGCACAGGCAAAGCAGTTCATGGAGTGCTGAGAGTATAGCAGGCTTGGAAAACTTGATTATTTCAGGGGTAATGCCGTCCTTTCCAGGGGCTTTTCCACTGGCTAGAGAATCAATGGCGTTACTGAGCTCCGATTTTGTTGTCTGTTCGTCCAGCTCGTCCATGACTGGCAGAGACTGGGCTGCACTGAGGGCGGTATCAGTGACATAATTTTCCCTGGAGTACAGGTCTCGGTAGTGCTCCACCCAACGGTCCATTTGCTTGCTTGGGTCAGTGATCGTTTCCCCTGATTTAGTGTCGAGAGGGCGATCTTTCTGATGGTTGGCCCAAAAAACTCTTAATGCTGTCATAAATTCCTCTGATGTTTCCGGTGTTGGAGGCCAGCTGAATACGACTGCATAGGTGTTGCCAGTAGTCGTTTGCGCAGCGCCTGGCTGTTCTTTGTGCTGTGCTTCTGGCTGCTTTAAGTGCTAAGGATGTTAACTCGCTGGGGCTTTCTTGTAGTTCAGCAGTGCAGTGTGCTTAGCGGCTATGACAGGTTCCATTTTTTCAAAGCGATATTGAAACCAGTCTGCATTCTGCTTCTCACGTTTGCCATAGGTGGCCATTGCTGAGTCACAGATGACATCTCTGATGCGGGACCACTTGGTCTCTGCATCCCCTGCAGGAGTATTCTGAAGGGCGTTTTCAAGTGAATTGAGAAACTTTTGTGATAGCTGTGGGTAAGAAATTTTGGTAGTGTTGATGCGTGGGCGGCCCTTCTGCTTGGAGTGATGTAGCTTCTTTGATTTGAGTCTAACCTTGCTGCACCCCAGGGAGTGGTTGGTGTCGCAGTCCGCACTGTGGAAGCTGCGTATGATTTGAACACTGTTTATGGAGGCTCGCCTTGTGACTATGAGGTCCTACAACGTGATCTTGGGTGTCTCCATGAAACCTTGTGACAGGGTTTAGTGTGAAAGAATGAGTTGGTGATGCAGAGGTTATGATAGGTACACATCTCCAGCAGTCTTTGTTCATTCTCATTCATCCTTCCAAAGGCATAGCTCCTAAGGCAGGCGGGCCATGAGTCATGGTCGGCCCCAACCCTGGCATTAAAGTCCCCCAGCAGGAACAAATGTTCGGTATTGGGGATGCTACTAATGATATTATGGAGTTCCTCGTAGAAGTGGTCTTTAACTTCAGGTGGGGAGCAGAGTGTTGGAGCATAGATGCTGAGTCGATGTACTGGACCAGAGGCAGTGAGCAGTCGGATGGACAGTATGCGTTCCAAGCCATTTGTAGGTGGCTCTATCATTCTGAGCAAAGAGTTTCTGATGGCAAAGCCCACTCCATGCTGTCTTGGTTCTTCAGGAATCCCTACCCTGCCAGAAGAAGGTGTCGTCTTGCTCTCTTAGAGATCCGCTTGCAGGGAGGTGTGTCTCCTGAAGTGCTGCAATGTCCACATTGAGTCTACTGAGCTCGTTGTTAATGGTGACCGTCTTCCGAGAGTCGTCGATTTGCCTAAGATCTTCCAACAGGCCAAGACACATAGTTCTGACATTTCAGCATGCAAAACGAAGGGCTGGTACCTTCTTTCCTTTTTTTGTCATGCTCTTTGGTGTGGTGTTACAGTCCGCTTGTCAGGCAATGACCCTGAGCTCCAAGCACCCATTGAAGCAGGTGGACTATGGCAGGACAGAACCTTTCTGACCAGGTCTGCCCAGTTTGAGGCAGGCGGTAGCTGTCCAATGAGATGTGACAACCTCTCCCACCGACAAAGGCAACCCATGGCACCCAATCTCTACGCCAATTGAGCTGGACTTAAAACCTGTAACTGCTGCCTTCCATGTTGATTTGGTCACTGTGAGGCGACTAGGAGAGACCTCTCTATGGTGCATGCCTGCGCGGAATTTATGGAGGTTGTGAGTTGCCCAAGTGTCAAAACCCCCCTCTCAGCCTTCCTAGTGGGGTCCAAAGGAGTGCAGAGCACAATGTTTGGCACCAGTTTGGCTGCAGGAACTGCCGGAAACATGCCAAAGGTGACACATGACGGCCTTAGGGGCTCCGCTCCAGATTTTCTGTTCGGGTTCACTCCCTCAGCCTTAGTCTCTCCTGAGACACCCACAAGGCAGTGGGGTTGTTAGCTCCTATCCCTGAGCAGGGGCCCTAACCTAATCGGTCAATGCCCTGTACAACTAACAAAACATCCCTTACGATGAATGACAACATTGCATTTGCCTTCGTAATCACTTGTCTTACCTGCATACTAACTTTTCGTGTTTTGTGTACGAGGACACCCAGATCCCGCTGCATCTGAGTTCTGCAATCTCTCTCTATTTAAATAATATGTTGCTTTTCTATTTTTACAGCCAAAGTGGACAAATTCACACTTTCCCAGATTATACTCCATCTGCCAAATCTTTGCCCACTCACGTAACCTATCTCTATCTCTTTGCAGACTCCTGATGTCCTCTTCACAACTTACTCTCCTACCTATCTTTTAGTGTCATCAGCAAATCTAGCCACCATACATCCAGCCACCACCATGTCCCTTCATCCAAGTCATTGATATAGATTGTAAATGGTTGAGGCCACAGTATTGATCCCTGTGGCACTCGACTAGTTACATCTTGCCAACCTGAAAACGACCCATTTATGCCTACTCTCTTTTTACTTTTGGCTAACCAATCCTCTATCCATGATAATGTGTTACCCCATATACCACGAGTTCTTATTTTGTTTAGTAACCTTTGATGTGGCACCTTCAAATGCCTTCTGGAAATCCAAGTGCACCACATCCACAGGTTCCCCTTTATCCATGTTACTTGGTACTTCCTCAAAGAACTCTAATAAATTAGCCAAACACGATTTCCCTTTCACAAAACCATGCTGACTCTGCCTGATTGCATTGAGATTTTCTAAATGACCTCTATAACCTCCTTAATAAGATTCCAGCATTTTCTCTGACAGATTTTAAGCTAACTGGCCTGTAGTTTCCTGCTTTCTGTCTTCCTTCTTTCTTGAACAGCAGAGTTACATTTGCTATTTTCCAATCTGATGGGATCTTTCCAGAATCGAGGGAATTTTGGAAAATTAAAACCCATGCATCCACTATACTAGCAGCCACTTCTTTTAAGACCCTAGGATGAAGCCTATCAGCACCTGGGAACTGGTCAGCTTTTAGTTCTAATAATTTTCTCAATACCCTAGAGGAAGAGATGAAACAGACTTCCATTTATAAAGGACTTTTTGCAACCTCAGACCAGAAAGCACTTTACAGCCAATGAAGTGCTTTTGAAATGCAGTCACTGTTGTAATGTAGCAAAAACTCGGCAGCAAATTTGCACACAGCACGATCCCACAACAGCAATTGGACGAGCAGCAGATAATTCGTTTCTGTGATGTTAATTGAGGGATAAATATTGACCAAGGTATGAGGGAGAACTCCCCTGCTCTACTTCAAAATAGTGCCACGGGATCTTTTAGGTCCACCCGAGGGGGCAGTCAGGTTTAATCCTTCATCCAAAAAGCGCCACCTCCGGCAGTGCAGCGCTCCCTCGGTACTGCACTGGGAATGTCAGCCTAGATTTTGTGCTCAAGTCTCTGGAGTGGGACTTAACTCACAATACTGTGGCTATCATCAAAAGCACAGGTAAAAGTTATGGCGGTGGTGAGGGTGAGTTAATGTGGAGGCAGACGAGGTTACGGAGGTGGAAGTAGTTGTGGGGATGGATGGGGTGTGGGAAACTCAGCTCTGTGTCAAACAGGACACTTAAATTTCACACAGCCTAATTCAGTCTGAGTAAGTGGCTGGAAGGAGGGGCATGGAAAGGATTGGCGAATGTGGTCAAGGGTCACTGAGTTTTGGACTTCCTGTTGCTCAGTTATAATAAATTCTGACTCATCCATGACTAAATTTCAGTCAGACGAATGAACAGGGAAAGTAAAACTTGCATTTTTACATAGACTTTCAGAGTCTAAGGACGTCCAAAGTGCTTCACAGCCAATGAAGTACTTTATTGAAGGCTAGTCACTGTTGTAATGTAGGAAATGTTGCAGCCAATTTGTGCACAGCAAGCTCCCACAAACAGCAATGTGATAATGACCAGATAATCTGTTTTTAGTGAAGTTCGTTAAGGGATAAATATTGACCAAGGCATCGGGGAGAACTCACCTGCTCTTCTTCGAAATAGATCCATGGGGTATTTTACATGCTGAGGGGGCAGTCAGGGCCTCGGTTTAATGTCTGATCAGCACTCCCTCATTACTGCACTGGGACATTCCCCTTGAGAACAGGAGAAATCTCTTCACAAAGAGATATTTGAGGCTGTGGAATACACTTCCAGGGTTAGTGGTGGAGACAGAAACAATCAAGGTTTGGTTGGATCGCATGCCTCTTGCGCATCCATGAAGCAAACAATCCATTTCGCTGGGGTGTCTTCTGTTGGTGCACTTTTGCTGACGGCTGTGAAGGCCAATCCTTGAGAGGCAGGTTCTGCCACAAGTGCTGCATGTGAAGCTGCCAAGTGATGCTGTGAGTTGTTGGTTTTGATGTTGGCGCCTGTTGCCAAGCTTGTGTAGCAACTGGTCATCATGGCAGTGCACACCAGTCCACAGGACGTGTCGCCATTTCCCTCTTTCACCTGCTAGTGACTCCCAGGTGCGACAGTCGACATTTAGCGTCTTCATGTCACGCTTGCAAGCATCCTTGAAATGGAGCCTTGGGCGCCCCACTGGTTGTCTGGGCCCGGCTACTTCACCCCACAGACGGTCCTCGGGTACGCGACCGTCTTCCATCCTGCGGACGTGTCTGATCCACTGAAGCCGCCTCTATTTGATTAGTGACAACACACTGGGAGCTCTGTCTTTGTGCGGACTGCTGCATTTGTGATTTTGTCCAGCCAGGATATACCCACAATGCACCGCAGACAGCGAAGATGGGAATTATTGAGCTTCTTTTCCCTGTAGCTGTAAGTCGCCCACGTTTCACAGCCATACAGCAAGGTGCTGAGAACACAGGCCTTATAAACCATCAGCTTGTGCTAAGGGTCAGCTTGGTGTTATTCCATGTGCGTTTCACAAGTCGGCCAAAGGTGGTAGCTGCTTTCCCTACGCGTGTATCGAGCTCTGCATCAAGGGACAAATTGTCTGTCTTCATGGACTCAAAGTAGCAGCATTTCCTAACCACTTCCAGTGGGATGTTGTTTAGCGTGATCGGGGTGGAGATGCAACACCTTGTCCCATGACCATGGTTTTCTTGATGCGTATAGTCATGGAGAATAAGTTACAGGCACAGGAAAGACAGTCCATGAGTCTTTGTAGCTGAGTTTCTGTGTGAGCGACTAGCGCAGCATGATCAGTGTAGAGGAGTTCACTGAACAGGACACCATGTGTTTTTGTCTTTGATTTTAGCCTCGATGGACTGTAGAGCTTGCCGTCTGAGCTAGTGTGAAAGTAGACCCCTATCATATGTGCAGGGAAGGTGAAGGTCAGGAGCATGGGGAAGGAGATGCCAAACAGAATGGGGGCTAGGACACAACCCTGTTTCACTCCATGCTTCACTCAAACTGCTGGAAGTGGAGCCATCAAACTGTACAGTGCAGTGCATGTTGTCATGGAAGCAGCAGATGAGACTGAGGAGCTTTGGTGGACAGTCACAGTTTCCCAAAATCTTGTAGAACCCTGCTCTGCTGACGGTGTTGAACGCCTTAGTGAGATCTACAAATGTAAGGTAAAGGACTATCCTCTGTTCCCTGCACTTCTCTGGTTGCTGGCGTATGGAGAAGATCATATCCACAGTCGCTCTGCCGGCACTGGAACAGTACTACGCTCCCGGGTACACTCAGTGTGCAAGTAAGACACTCCCTATTTGTTGAAAAGCAAAATACTGCGGCTGCTGGGAATCTGAAATAAAAACAAAAAATGCTGGATAAACTCAGCAGGTCTGGCGGCATCTGCGGAGAGAGAAGCAGAGTTAACCAGAGTGAAGAAGGGTCACTGACCTGAAACATTAACTCTGCTTCTCTCTCCACAGATGCTGCCAGACCTGCTGAGTATTTCCAGCATTTTCTGTTTTTACTCTTATTTGTTTGGTCAAGTTTTAGGTCACCTGTCCTAATATCTCCTTATATGGCTCATGTCAAATTTTGTTTGATAATCGCTCCCGTGCTTTGAAATGTTTTACGACCTTAAAGGCGCTATATAATCACATGTTGTGGGAGTCAGTTGCCAGCGATCGCCAGAGCTGGCGGGCAGCCATAAAGGTGGGGCTAAAGTGTGGCGAGTCAAAGAGACTTAGCAGTTGGCAGGAAAAAAGACAGAAGCGCAAGGGGAGAGCCAACTGTGTAACAGCCCCGACAAACAATTTTTTCTGCAGCACCTGTGGAAGAGTCTGTCACTCTAGAATTGGCCTTTATAGCCACTCCAGGCGCTGCTCCACAAACCACTGACCACCTCCAGGCGCTTACCCATTGTCTCCTGAGACAAGGAGGCCAAAGAAGAAGAAGAAGATAAAGGCAAAGTTGTTGTTGGATAGCTGGATGAAGGAAAAGGGGTAAAGAACTATTTGATCAGTAAGAATAAACCCACACATGAATCTGGTTGGGACGAATGACTTGTTTCCAAGTTGTAACTTCTGTGTTTTACTACCATCCCCACCTCCACTTTCTGCTCTGTGTCTGTCCACTGTGGGTCGTTAAAATTTAGCCAGTGTTCCAAGATTATCCAAAAACGGCGAGATTCCCAAAACTTGAAATTGGAAAAAAAAAGCTTGCAATTGCTGGAAATACATAACAGAACAGTGAAACTGAAAGGTTGAACTTGAGTTCAATTATTTGCAAGGAAATAAAAAGGCGGGGGAGTGAGGGGACGTTGCACTGGTTCAGACTTCTGATTGACAGTGGAAACTGGACCATTTGTTATGAACTTGGAGGTCGGGATCCAGCCATGAGGGGCGCAGACTGGTTGATAGAAATTGCTCTCCAAATGCTGCTGCTTGGGCTGCAGTGCAGCAGCGATTGATTACCTCGGGTTTAGCTACCTGTTGTATTATTGCTCACTCGCGTGTTGCAAGAGCTAAAGTTGGGAAGGTACAACCTTCATGGCCAGTTCAGTTCCTTCCTCCTCGGCTGCCGCACAGCCACGGTGAGCTGCCACCGGCACTTGCTTAACGTGAGCAAGCCTCTAGCAATGGGCGGCCAGCAGAACGTCAGGAGCCACCACAGGTCACCTTGTCAAGAACCTATGTCCTTTAGGGCATGGCCCCTCTGTTGGGGCTGGCACAACAAGAGGCGAGAGCTAGAACGGGACAGAAGGGCAGCTTCAGGTTGCCCCTTGTGTGGGCAGTTTCTAAATCTGAGAGGGGAACGAGGGGATGTTGAAGACCAAGAACTTTCAACAACCTGGAGGCAAGCCAACTGCTTGCTGCTGCTGCTGCTCTGGCCAGTATACCTAGCAGGGAGAGGCCAAAACGAGAAGGGGAGTGGCACTCAAAATCTGGCTTGTCAACCGACCTTCCTCTCTGCTCAAGATATATACCCACAGCTTATAGGATTGAGAAGGATCTGCCATCTCCAACCTGGGGTCACAATCAGATGGCGAACAGGACAAGCAGCCTTAAAACTGGAGCTGTTGTTGGTCTACCATGCAGTGCAGACAAACCCAAGGACTGTCCTTTCCTCCCCTAAGTAAGGTTTCTGAAATCCGCAGAGGGACGGTTCAGTCTTTGCCCAGTGCCAGTTTAAAGACGTGGTGTTCTCCCACGGTCAAACGGGCCCTGTTTCCGATCGTCCCTTGCTCTGGCCGACCACTGGCACTGCTGGTCTCGGCTTCTCAACCCAAGCCAGCGACCGCTGCCAGCTGGGAAACGAGGCACCACAGCTTCTGGAGAAGGACGAAGAGGCAAGGGAACGACTGGAATAGGCTGAAAATGTCACTGAGGAATAGCAGGCCGCTGAGTAGAGTAATAATAGACTGACGGCGGTGGACATTTTGCGTGTTATAAAAATATATACTGCAGACAGGTTGCTAACTCTGCTCCATCACAGGCCGTCTGGCTGGCTGCTCACCAACCTACCCAGTCAAACAGCCTTTCCCACCTCCATTCCAGTATTTTGATAACGAATTAAAGGAAATTTCAAAGAAAATGAAGAAGAATTAGTTTTTTTTTAATGCAGTTATTATTTTTCACCTGGGTTGCTGGCAACAGGGGCCAGAAGGTTAGTGTTTAACTCCTGGAGACTCCAGGCCATTCCTGGAGAGTTGGCTGGCAACCAAAATTGCAGAGTGTAGCTGATTGAGCATATAATATAGAGAAATAATGGGCCCTGCAATTCTTATAGGGAGGAAGTATGCCATAAGTGCCATTCAGAAGGCATTTGGAAAAAGTGCTCATTAAGATGGAGGCCCATAGTATCAAAGGGAAAGTGGCAGCATGGATAAAGTGGTGTTCCCCAAGGGTCAGTTTTGGGTCCATTACTCTTTGCAATTTTTATAAACGACCTAGACTCGGGTGTAGGAAGTATTATAACGTTTCTAGATGATACAAAACTTGGCAAAGTAGTAGATAGTAATGCGGAGAGGCTTCAGGATAACAAAGACAGGATGGTTAATTGGGCAGGAGCATGGCAGATGGAGTTCAAAATAGAGAAGTATGAAGTGATGCACTTTAGAGAGATGAATATGGAAAGGTAGTGTATGTTTTTTTTATTTGTTCGTGGGATGTGGGTGTCCCTGGCTAGGCCAGCATTTATTGCCCATTCCAAATTTCCCTTGAACTGAGTGGCTTGCTAGGCCATTTCAGAGAGCATTTAAGGGTCAAACATTTCTGTGGGTTTGGAGTCACATGTAAGCTGGAGCAGATTTCCTTCCCTAAAGGGAATTAGTGATGGGTTTTTACAACAATTGACAATGGTTTCTTTTTTTTTAAATTCCAGATTTATTAATTGAATTCAAATTTCATCAACTGCTGTGGTGGGATTCGAACCCATGTCCCCAGAGCATTAGCCTCGACCTCTGAATTACTAGCCCAGTGACATTACCACTACGCCACCGCCTCCCCTAAATATGCACTATTCTGAAAAGTGTTGATGAGCAGAGAGACCTTGGTGTCCATAAACACAAATCCTGAAAGGTGGCAGGACAAGCTAACATGGTGGTTACAAAAACATATGGGTCACTTGGGTTTGTAAGGAGAGGACTATAATATGAAAGCAAAGAGATCAGACAAGAAATTTATAAATCACTGTTTAGATCTCAGCTGGAGATGGTGGACAATTGTGGACACCACACCTCAGGAAAGATGGAAAGACATTAGAAAGGGTACAGAAGAGGTTTACCAGGATGCTACCAGAGACCAGTTATGAGGACTGGTTGCTAAAGTTAGGACTGTTCTCCTAGGAATAGAGAGGTTAAAGAGATTTTGAAGATGATGAGAGGTTTTGGGAGAGTAAATGTAGAAAAAAATATTCCCTCTGACGAGTGAGTCAATAACCAGAGATCAGAGATGCAAATTCATTGGATTAAGATCTAAAAGGGAGATGAGCAGAATTTTTTTTCCACTCAGTTGTCAGGATCTGGAAGGCTCTACCTGAAAAGGTGATGGAACCTTAATCCATAATGTTAAAAAGGGAGTTCGAGGATGTGGAACCTACAGGGTAATGGACAAGAAGCAAGAATGTGGGGGTAAGCACGATTGCCCTTTCAAAGGACCATGGTTCTATGTTAAATGGAAGACAGGATCATTGGGTCTTTGATATGCATAAACACATCTCATTAAAGATGGTAGTACAAGTATGTAAAATCACAACATCTCATGACACAGAAGGAGACCATTCATCCCATCATGCCCGGTGCTGGCTCATTGAAAGAGCTGTCCAATTAGACCCATTGCACCCCCTCACCCTGCTCTTTCCTGATAGCCTGAATATTTAATCTTTTCAATTACTTACCTTTTTGAATCACAGAATCAGACAATGCTTACACGAGGCCACTCAGCTCGTTGTGTCCATGCTGCTCTCTGCAAGAGCAACTCAGCTAGTTCCCACTTCCCCGCCCTTTCCCTGTAGCCCAGACAATTAACAAAATTCCCTTTTGAAAGTCACCATTGAATCTGCTTCCACCACACTCTCAGGCAGTGCATTCCAGATCCGAACCACTTGCTGTGTAACAAAACTTATCCTCGTTCACCTGGGAAAAATCCCAGCTTCTCCAATCTATTCTCAAAACTGAAATCCCTCAACCCGGGAACCATTCTTGTAAATTTTTTCCAAACCCTCTCTAATGCCTTAACATTCTTCCTAAAGTGTGATGCCCAGAATTGGACACAAAGCTTCAGTTAAGGCTAAACCAATGTTTTACAAACGTTCATCATAACTTCCTTGCTTTTATACCATGTACCTCTATTTATAAAGCCCAGGATCCCTTATGCCATCTTAACAGCTTTCTCAACATTTGTTTTTGTTTGTTCATGGGACGTTGGCGTCGCTGGCTAGGACAGCATTTATTGCCCATCTCTAATTGCCTTTGAGAAGGTGGTGGTGAGCTGCCTTCTTGAACCGTTGCAGTCCTTGGGGTGTAGGTACACCCACAGTGCTGTTATGAAGGGAGTTCCAGGATTTTGAACAAGCAACAGAGAAGAAGCGGCGATATAGTTCCAAGTCAGGATGCTGTGTGACTTGGATGGGAACTTGCAGGTGGTGGCGGTCCCATGCATCTGCTGCCTTTGTCCTTCTAGTTGGTAGAGGTCGCGGGTTTGGAAGGTGCTGTCTAAGGAGCCTTGGTGCGTTGCTGCAGTGCATCTTGTAGATGGTGCACACTGCTGCCACTGTGCATCAGTGGTGGAGGGAGTGAATGTTTGTGAATGGGGTGTCAATCAAGCGGGCTGCTTTGTCCTGGATGGTGTTGAGCTACTTGAGTGTTGTTGGAGCTGCACTCATCCAGGCAAGTGGAGAGTATTCCAGCACACTCCTGACTTGTACCTTGTCGATGGTGGACAGGCTTTGGGGAGTCAGGAGGTGAGTTACTTGCTGCAGGCTTCCTAGCCTCTGACCTGCTCTTGTACCCCTGGTATTTATATGACAACTCCAGTCCAGTTTCTGGTCAATGGTAGCCCCTAGGATGTTGATAGTGAGTGATTCAGCAATGGTAATGCCATTAAATGACAAGGGGAGTTGGCTAGATTCTCTCTTGTTTGAGATAGTCATTGCCTGGCACTTTTGTGTGGCGCGAATGTTACATGCCACTTATCAGCCCAAGCCTGGATATTGTCCGGGTCTTACTGCATTTCTACACGGTCTGTTTCAGTATCTGAGGAGTCGCGAATGGTGCTGAACATTGTGCAATCATCAGCGAACATCCCCACATCTGACCTTATGATTGAAGGAAGGTCATTGATGAAGCAGCAGAAGATCGTTGGGCCTAGGACACTACCCTGACGAACAGCTGCAGTGATGTCCTGGAGCTGAGATGACTGACCTCCAACAACCACAACCATCTTCCTTTGTGCTAGGTATGACTCCTACCAGCGTAGATTTCTCCCCCTAATTGCTGTAGACTCCAGTTTTGTCTGGGCTCCTTGATGCCATACTCGGTCAAATACTACCTCAATGACAAGGGCAGTCACTCTCACCTCACCTCTTGAGTTTGGCTCTTTTGTCCATGTTTGAACCAAGGCTGTAATGAGGTCAGGAGCTGAGTGGCCCTGGGGTCGGTCAGTGAGCAGGTTACTGCTAAGCAAATGCTGCTTATTGGCACTGTCGATGACCCCTTCCATCACTTTACTGATGATCGAGAGTAGACTGATGGTGCAGTAATTGGCTGGGTTGCATTTGTCCTGCTTTTTGTGTACAGGACATACCTAGGCAATTTTCCACATTGCCAGGTAGATGCCAGTGTTGTAGCTGTACTGGAGCAGTTTGACTTGGGATGCAGTAAGTTCTGGAGCACAGGTCTTCAGTACTATTGCCAGAATGCTGTAAGGGTCCATAGCCTTTGCAGTATCCAGTGCCTTCAGTAGTTTCTTGATATTATGTGGAGTGAATCGAATGGCTGAAGACTGGCATCTGTGATGCTGGGGACTTCAGGAGGATTATCCACTCGGCACTTCTGGCTGAAGATGGATGCGAATGCTTCAGCCTTATCTTTTGCACTGATGTGCTGGGCTCCCTCATCATTGAGGATGGGGATATTTGCGGAGCCACCTCCGCCAGTTAGTTGTTTAATTGTCCATCACCATTCACGACTGGATGTGGCAGGACTGCAGAGCCTAGATCTGATCCTTTGGTTGTGGGATTGCTTAGCTCTGTCTATTGCATGCTGCTTATGCTGTTTTGCATGCAAATAGTCCTGGGTTGTAAATTCACCAGGTTGACACCTTATTTTGAGGTATGCCTTGTGCTGCTCCTGGCATGCCCTCCTGCACTCTTCATTGAACCAGGGTTGATCCTCTGGCTTGAAGGTGATGGTAGAGTGGGGGATATGCCAGGCCATGTGGTTAGATTGTGGTTGAGTACAATTCTGCCACTGCTGATGGTCCACAGCACCTCATGGATGCCCAGTTTTGCATTACTAGATCTGTTCGAAATCTATCCCATTTAGCATGGTGGTAGTGACACACAACACTGGAGGGTATCCTCAATATGAAGACGGGACTTTGTCTACACAAGGATTGTGCGGTGGTCACTCCTACCAATACTATCATGGACAGATGCATCTGTGACAGGCAGATTGGTGAGGGTGAGGTCAAGTATGTTTTTACCTCTTGTTGGTTTCCTCACTACCTGCTGCAGACTCAGTCTAGCAGCTATGTCCTTTAGGACTCAGCCAGCACGGTCAGTACGGAGCCACTCTTGGTGATGAGCTTTGAAGTGCCCCACCCATAGTACATTCTGTGCCCTTGCCACCCTCAGTGCTTTCTCCAAGTGGTGTTAAACATGGAGCAGTACTGATTCAACAGCTGAGGAGAGTGGTAAGGGGAAATCAGCAGGAGGTTTCCTTGCCCATATTTGACTTGATGCCATGAGACTTCATGGGGTCCGGAGCCAATGTTGAGGACTTCCAGGGAAGCATGCTCCCGACTGTATGCCTCTGTGCCACCACCTCTGATGGGTCTGTCCTGCTGGTGGGACAAAACATACCTGGGGATGGTGATGGCGGTGTCTGGGACATTGTAATGTAGGATCCCGTGAGTATGACTATGTCAGGCTGCTGCTTGACTATTCTGTGGGACAGCTCTCCCAACTTTGGCACAAGATCCCAAATGTTAGTAAGGAGGACTTTGCAGAGTCAGCAGGCTAGGTTTGCCATTGTCGTTTCCGGTGCCTAGGTCATTACCAGGTGGTCCGAGTGTAATGAGGGAAAGTGTGAACTTGTCCACTTTGATCAGAAAAATAGTAAAGCAACATATTATGTAAATGGCGAGAGATTGCAGAACTCAGATGCAGAGGGATCTGGGTGTCCTAGTACACGAAACACAAAAAGTTAGTATGCAGGTTGTTACGACCGCTCAGGACAAAGCCCCCAATCAAAATATATGATTCTGATCGCGGTGTGAGAAACGCACTGTCAATTCAGTCCCGTCACTCCACAGGTCCCATCATATTTCTTTAAGCTTTCCACATCGAAGAAAATAAGCAGCCAAATTGAACAATCTCGTAACCCCCAAATGAAGTGAACCAAAATAGGTATCTTTAGATATCAAATTAACTATTTATTAAAAAAACTAAAATCTTAAACACTAAGATAAACCAATATCTAAAGACCTTATAATTCACATTTAAAAATCTAACTCCCGCATTCACAAACATATGCTCAGTTTTAAATTAGCTGACCGAAAAAATTGAATAAAGTCTTTGCAAATTATGTTCCTGACGAATGGTCTTCCAATACAACACAGTCAAAGCTCACTTGCAGTCTTCCAAGGTCCGATGACAACAGAAGGTCCGTCCAAAGATAGGGACTCAACAGTTCGGCTGTTGTAGTACTAAACTCTTCTTTTATCCCAGCGATGAACACAGCAAATATCAATAATTTGTTGCAAAAGAAAAAAGTCTTTTTCTTATTTTTTTATGGAACTAATTCAGCTTGAAGCTTTGTAGAATTTTCTTGAGAGAGAAATGAAAACTGTTTCTCCCTTCAATTGCTGGAACAGTCTCTCTCTACAAACCAGTCTCAGCCAGCCAGTTTTCAAAAGTCAAACTGCAACATTGAATCTTGTGTCCTCTCTCTTTCTGTGGCTGTTGCTTGGCAACCAAAATGCACTCTGGCTCACTGCCTCGGGCGAGTTCTTGAAGGTGCACTGTTCTTTTACAGTCTTAAAGGCACACCGCAATATTTCCGAGGAGAAAAAAAACATAGGACCGTGCCAAGGTACAAGTGATTAAGAAGGTAAATGCAATGTTGTCATTTATTGCAAGGGGAATGGAATATAAAAGTAGAGATGTTTTGCTAGTTGTACAGGGCATTGGTGAGACCACATCTAGAGTATTGTGTACAGTTTTGGTCTCCTTACTTAAGGAAGGATAAAATTGCATTGGAAGCAGTCCAGACTTGACTGATTCCTGGGATGAGGGGGTTATCTTATGAAGAAAGGTTGGACAGATTGGGTTTATTTATTATTTATTTTATTTATTCATTGGAGTTTAGAAGGATGAGAGGTGATATTATTGAAACATACAAGATCCTGAAGGGAATTGACAAGGTAGATGTTGAAAGGATGTTTCCCCTTGTGGGAGAGACTAGAACTAGGGGACACAGTTTAAAAATAAGGTGTCTTCCATTTAAGACATAGATGAGGAGTTTTTTTTCGCAGAGGGTCGTGAGTCTATGGAACTCTCTTCCCCGGAGAGCAGTGGAGGCAGGGTCATTGATTGTTTTTAAGTCAGAGGTAGACAGATTCTTGACCCCACTGCTCTTGTAAATTACCGTCCTGTCTCCAACCTCCCTTTGCTCTACGAGGTCCTTGAACCTGCTGTCACATTCCAAATCCGTTCCCATCTTTTCCAGAACGCCGATGCTTGAATTCCTCCAATCCACCCGCCACATTACTGAAACAGCTGATGACATCCTACGTAACCGTGACAAAGGTAAATGTTCTTTCCTTTTCATTCTCGACCTGTCTGCAGCCTTCGACACAGTTGAGCATACCATCCTCCTCAAACGTCTCTCCACTGTCATCCAGCTGGGTGGGACTGCTCTCACCTGGTTGACTGGCACCCCATCCACCAATTTAAACATTCACTCCCTCCACCACCGATGCACAGTGGCAGCAGTGTACCATATACAAGACGCACTGCAGCAACTCAACAAGGATCCTTCGACAGCACCTTCCAAACCTCTTCTATCTAGGACAAAACATACGAATTAGGAGCAGGAGTAGGCCACTTGACCCCTTGAGCCTGCTCCACCATTCAATAAGATGATGGCTAATCTGATGATGGCCATGTGAGCTGCATGGAAGGCGGCAGGATCCCCAAGGACACATTATACAGCGAGTTCGTCACTGGTATCAGACCCACCGGCCGTCCATGTCTCCGCTTTAAAGATGTCTGCAAACGCGATATGAAGTCCTGCGACATTGATCACAACTCGTGGGAGTCAGTTGCCAGCTATCGCCAGAGCTGGCGGGCAGCCATAAAGGCAGGGCTAAAGTGTGGCGAGTCAAAGAGACTTAGCAGTTGGCAGTAAAAAAGACAGAAGCGCAAGGGGAGAGCCAACTGTGTAACAGCCCCGACAACCAATTTTATCTGCAGCACCTGTGGAAGAGTCTGTCACTCTAGAATTGGCCTTTATAGCCACTCCAGGCGCTGCTTCACAAACCACTGACTACCTCCAGGCGCTTACCCGTTGTCTCTCGAGATAAGGAGGCCGAAGAAGAAGAAGAAAGAAGAAGAATCTGATAGTAACCTCAACTCCACATTCCAGCCTACCCCCGATAACCTTTCAGCTCCTTATCAAGAATCTATCTACCTCTGCCTTAAAAATATTCAGACTCTGCTTCCACTGCCTTTTGAGGAAGAGAGTTCCAAAGAGTCACGACCCACTGAGAAACAAAATTTCTCCTCATCTCCGTCTTAAATGGGCAACCCTTATTTTTAAATAGTTCTAGATTCTCCCACAAGAGGAAACATCCTTTCCACATCCACCCTGTCAAGACTCCTCAGGATCCTACATGTTTCAATCAAGTCGCCTCTTACTCTTCTAAACTCCAGTAGATTCAAGCCTAGCCTGTCTAACCTTTCCTCATAAGACAACCCTCCCATTCCAGGTATTAGTCTCGTAAACCTTCACTGAACTGCTTCCAGTTAGCTGAAGCATAACCTCGCTACATTTGTATTCAATTTGCCTCACAATAAATGATAACATTCTATTAGCTTTCCTAATTACGTGCTTTTTAAAATTCATTTGTGGGATGTGGACGTTGCATTTATTGCCCATCCCTAATTGCCCTAGAACTGAGTGGCTTGCTCGGCCATTTCAGAGTCAACCACATTGCTGTAGGTCTGGAGTCACATGTAGGCCAAACCAGGTAAGGACAGCAGATTTCCTTCCCTAAAGGACATTCGTGAACCAGATGGGTTTTTCCAACAATCGACAATGACCATTAGTCAACGTTAGAGTAGCTTTTAATTCCAGATTTATTGACTGAATTCAAATTTCACCATCTGCTGTGGTGGGATTCAAACCCATGTCCTCAGAGCATTAGTCTGGGCTCTGGATTACTAGTCCAGTTATATTACCACTCCCCAACCCCTCCCCACCTGTACCTGCATACTAACCTTTTGCGATTCATGCACTGGGACACCCATATCCCTCTTCATCTCAGAGCTTTGCAATCACTCACCATTTAGATAGTATGCTTCCTTTTAATTCTTCCTGCCAAAATAGACAATTCAATATTTTCAGACAAGGACAGCAGACACATGGGAACACCACCACTGGCAAGTTCCCCTCCAAGCCACACACCATCCTGACTTGGAAATAAATTGCTGTTCCTCCACTGTCGCTGGATCAAAATCCTGGAACTCCCTCCCTAACAGCGCTGTGGGTGTACCCGCACCAGATAGACAGCAGAGTGGCAGCTCACCACCACCTTCTCAAGGGCAATTAGGGAGGGGTAACAAATGCTGGTGATGCCAGTGCTGCCCACACTTTCTTTCCCCCAAAATATACTTTATTCATAAAAATTTGTAAAAAAAAATACATTACAAAAATGTACCAGGTTGACATTCCAAAAAGTGCAAAGGAAATCAATTTTCTTCAATACAGGAGTGAGTTGCCTCAAAACCTTCCATTCCATTTTACATGCCATGTACATTTTACAGCAAACCCATATTTGGTGTATACAACCCAAGGGGTTTCCCATGTATCCAGCCCCTCAGTTCACTATGGCGGGAGGGTGTTACACAGTGGTCTTTCCCCATTGAGCCTTTGCAGTGGCTGCCCCGAGCTTTAATACGTCCCTCAGCATATAGTCCTGAACATTGGAATGTGCCAGTCTGCAACACTCGGTCATGGACAAATCTTTGTGCTGGACCAGCAAGTTTCGGGCCGACCAAAGGGAGTCTTTCACTGAATTGATGGTCCTCCAGCAGCAGTTCATGTTTATCTTGGTGTGCGTCCTTGGGAACAGCCCGTAGAGCACAGACTCCTGTGTTACAGAGCTGCTTGGGATGAACCTCGACAAAAACCACTGCATCTCTTTCCCTAAGTACTGACTCCATTCCTTTCCCTGGCAACAGTCTGAGATTAAGCCAGTCTGTTCACAGCCTTGGTGTCACATTAGACCCAAAGATGAGCTTCCGACCTCATATTTGCCCCATTACTGAGACTGCCTGTTTCCACCTCCATAACATCGCTTGTCTTCGCCCGTCTCAGTTCATCTTCTGCTGAAACCCTCATTCGTGCCTTTGTTACCTCTAAATTTGACTATTCCAACGCACTACTGTGCGGAGTTTGCAAGTTCTCCGTGTGACTGCGTGGGTTTCCGCCAGGTGCTCCGGTTTCCTCCCACAGCCAAAGACTTGCAGGTTGATAGGTAAATTGGCCATTGTAAATTGCGCCTAGTATAGGCAGGTGGTAGGAGATTTGAGCGAAGGTTGGGATGTGGTAGGAAATATGGGATTAATGTAGGAGTAGTATAAATGGGTGGTTGATTGTCGGCACAGACGTGGTGGGCCGAAGGGCTTATTTCAGTGCTGTATCGCTCTATGACAATCCTGGCTGGCTTACCACATTAGGGGGAGGCGGTGGCGTAGTGGCAATGTCACTGGACTAGTAACCCAGAACCCATGATACAGTTCTGGGGACATGGGTTCAAATCCCACCACAGCAGATGATGAAATTTGAATTCAATTAATAAACCTGGAGCTAAAAGCTAATCTGAGGATGACCATTGTCATAGAGTTATATAGCACAGAAACAGGCCCTTCAGCCCATCGTGTCTGTGCTGGCCATCAAGCACCTAACTATTCTAATCCCATTTTCCAGCATTTGGCCTGTAGCCTCGTATGCTATGGCGTTTCAAGTGCTCATCTAAATAAATGTTGTGAGGGTTCCTGCCTCTACCACCTCTTCAGGCAGTGCGCTCCAGATTCCAACCACCCTCTGGGTGAAATTTTTTCCCCTCAAATGCCCTCTAAACCTCCTGCCCCTTAGCTTAAATCTATGCCCCCTGGTTATTGACCCCTTCCTATATAACCTATCAATGCCCCTCATAATTTTGTATACCTCAATCATGTCCCCCCTCAGCCTTCTCTGCTCTAAGGAATGATGTGTTAAATTTTAGCTGTTTCTTAAGAATAAATAAATAAGTCTTTGTGAGTTACTCTAATGTGAAAATGATCAAATGCCACTTGAAGCTTCTATGCGGATTTGATTAAATAGTCTCTAAGTAAATAGGCATTCAAAACACCTTGGCTGCAGCAGGCATCAAACAGTTCTTTCAACGATAAGCACAGCAATAGAACAACTTGCATTTTAAAACAGACAGTCTCTCAGTCAAAACTTTACTTCAGCAATGCAAATGGTCTCTTCAAAGGGTTTTATCCCCCTCCTTAGGCAATTAACTCAGACTGTAGCTCCTTGTAGAAGTTCTGCAGAGAGATAGACAACTCTTTTCTTTAGTAGCACAGTTCACTGGAGAGTCTCTCAAACCAGCTTCAGGTGTTTTATTTTCACCCATCTGGTGCCCCGATGTCCTTTAGGGAAGGAAATGTGGCCTGGTGTGGCCTACATGTGACTCCAGACCCATAGCAATGTGGTTGACTCTTAAAATGCCCTCTGAAATGGCCGAGCAAGCCACTCAGTTCAAGGGCAATTAGGGATGGACAACAAATGCTGGCCTAGCCAGCAACTCCCACATCCCACAAACAAATAGATTTTTTCCCATAAATTGGAGGTCACCCAAAACTTTGCTTCCTGTGTCTTAACTTGCACTAAGTTCCGTTCCCCTTTTACCCTTGTGCTCACTAATCTATACCTGGCTCCTGATCAAGCAACATTGGTGATTTTAAAATTCTCATCCTCATTTTCAAATCCCTCCATCGCCTTGTCCTTCCCTATCTCTGTATTCTCCTCCAGCCCCCACAACCCTCAGATATCTGCGCTCCTCTAATTCAGCCCTCTTGAGCATTCCTGATTTTAATGGCTCCATGCTTTCAGTTGCCTAGGCCCTATGCTCTGGAAATACTCTCCCTACACCTCTCAATTTCTCCACCTTTAAAACACTCCTTAAAACCGACCTCTTTGACCAAGCTTTTGGTCATGTGACCTAATATCTCCTTGTGTGGCTCAGTGTCATATCTTGTTTTATAATGCTCCTGTGAAGTGCCTCGGGACATTTTATTATGTTAACGGCGCTATATAAATATAAGTTGTTGTTGCAGACTTCCAGAGTTTACAGCGCAGGAGGCCATTCGGGCCATTGTGCCTGTGCCATCTCTCTGAAGGAACAATTCACTTAGTCCCCTTGCCTCATACCTTTAACTTTCATAATTAATGCAAATCCATCTTGGAAAATCTGCCCCGTAGATCACCACTTTCCTCAAGACATAGAGTACTTGGTTCGGTTTGTTATAATTGGGTAACGGTTTTATAGCTTGGGTATGGTGAACATAAAATAGTAAATATTCTGATCGTTGACTTACTCCAAAGTATACACAAGGGAAAACATGAGCAATGTTCTGAGAAGGCAAGATGCAGAGACGTCTCCTCTTGTGGGGAAGACTAAAACTAGGGTCCATAAATATATGATCATTACTAATAAATCCAATAGAAAATTCAGGAGAAATTTGTGCCTTATAGATGGTGGAAAAGCTCTGGGGAGTCTGCAGGTGTGTCACTCTTTGCAGAATTCCCTCTGACTTGCTCTTGTATTTATTTTGTTATGGAATTTCCATCTTTTTTGTGTTAAAACTTGGGAATCTGTATTTTTAACAACTAAAAAGGGATTTTATGGACATTGAAACATCTGGAGATAGCTGAACTTTATGGATGCTTTTTTTAAAAAGGAAGGTCAACAAGAGGTTCCCAGGTTAACCAGTAAGCAAGTACTGGAAACAAGGTGATTTCAACTAAACAGAGGGGGGTTGAGAATAGAGAATTTATGACGAGCATGAGACTTGCTTGGAAAAATGTTAGTTTCACTTTGAACTGTTAAAAGATGCTGGTTTTTGGACTAATATATGGACCTACCAGGAGATCAGAAGAAAAAAATCAGACCACTATTACGTCTCTTTAAAGAATCCCCGCTACTGAAAAGCAAAAGCTTGCATGAAGCTGTACTGTTGCCTCCTGTATTTTTGAAGACATCCTGAATGCTTGCAGAAACCTTGCATCTTTAAAAGGTCGTTTGCATCAAATGTGTGAGAACTGACACCTCTGTTGCTGCACACCTGTTGTAAGACCTTTGTGAAGCCTTCAGCAGTTGAATTTCTTTGAATGTTTACCCAAACAGACTGTTCATCAACCTGTTCCGAAGAAGGGTCACTGACCCGAAACGTTAACTCTGCTTCTCTTTCCACAGATGCTGCCAGACCTGCTGAGTGAATCCAGCATTTCTTGTTTTTGTTCATCAACCTCGCCTGGGAAGTGTAGGATCGGAATCCCCTCCAACTGGGAAATTTATGGAATATAAAAATCCAGGCCCACGGACATGGTTTGACCTCATGTTTTTAAGCGATAAAATACAAAAGGCTGCGTTTGCTGACAATGCAACCACGAGGTGGCGCTGCACTGGCACATGTGCAATTGCAGCCTGTTCAATGTCACAGTCAGCGACGTTCAGGCAGCTGCCAGGACTAAAGATGGCGCTGCTCAAATAATCGCACAAAGGCAATGTAAACATATGGCCGGAGAGATCAGCTGGCTGGGGAAATCGCCGGAGAGATCGAGGGGAGGTGGGGAATTACCGGAGAGAGTGGGCCGGGGGTGGGGGGGGGGGGGTTGCAGGAGGAGACCGCACCCGCCACCAAGGTGTTCGGCCGCTCCCTCCCCCACTCTCCCCCCACACCCCGCTCTCTCCCCAACACCGCGCTTTCTCCCCGCTTCTCCGCTTGCTCTCTCGCCCGAGTTATGCGATGTCGTCATCTGGGCATGCGTGCACCAGTCCTGGCAATTTACGTGATGACGTCATCCGTGCATGCGCCAACCGGTCCTGGCAATGCGGAACGCAGCGCACGCGCAGAGAGCAGGAGCCCGTTTGCGCATGTGCGCAGGTTGGTGCAGTCGGATGACGTCCCCGCCTGCTGCGTTGTCAAGAATCACTTTGAAAGCACAAAGCACTCCAAGCACAAACATTAATACATTTTTTAAAAAACAGGAAGTGGGTAGGCACAGTAGAAACAAACTAAACACACTAAAAAACCTTAAAATAAAATAAAATAAAAATGAAAACATAACTAAACATAAAAATGGGGGGCCCGTCATGCTCTGAAATTATTGAATTCAATGTTCAGTCTGGCAGGCTGTTAGCGTGCCTAGTCGGTAAATGAGATGCTGTCCCTCGCTTGCGTTGATGTTCGCTGGAACACTTCAGCAATCCCTGGATAGAGATGTGAGCATGAGAGCTGGGAGGAGGGGGACTGGCGGTTGTTGAAATGGCCAGGAACCGGAAGCTTGGGGTTATGCTTTTGGACTCCCCAATGTAGAGGAAACCACATTGTGAGCAGCGAATACAGTTTACCACATTGAAAGAAGTACAAGTAAATTGCTGTTTCACCTGAAAGGAGTGTTTGGGGCCTTGGATAGTGAGGACAGAGGAGGTATTACACCTGCTGCGATTGCAGGGGAAGGTGCCCTGGGAAGGGGACGAGGTGGTGAGGGTAATGGAGGAGTGGACGAGGGTGTTGTGGAGGGAACGATCCCTTCGGAATGCTGACAGGGGAAGGGAGGGGAAGATGCGTTTCTTTTTATTCATTCATGGGATGTGGGCGTCACTGGCTATGCCAGCATTTATTGCCCATCCCTAATTGCCCTTGAGAAGGTGGTGGTGAGCTGCCTTCTTGAACTGCTGCAGTCCATGGGAGGTAGGTACACCCACAGTGCTGTTAGGAAGGGAGTTCCAGGGTTTTGACCCAGCGACAGTGAAGGAACGGCAATATAGTTCCAAGTCAGGATGCTGTGTGACTTGGATGGGAACTTGCAGGTGGTGATGTTCCCATGCATCTGCTGCTCTTGTCCTTCGAGGTGGTAAAGGTCGCGGGTTTGGAAGGTGCTGTCTAAGGAGCTTTGGTGCGTTGCTGCAGTGCATCTTGTAGATGGTACACACTGTTGCCACTGTGCATTGGTGGTGGAGGGACTGAATGTTTGTGGATGGGGTGCCTATCAAGCGGGCTGCTTTGTTCTAGATGGTGTCGAGCTTCTTGAGTGTTGTTGGAGCTGCACCCATCCAGGCAAGTGGAGAGTATTCTATCAAACTCCTGACTTGTGCCTTGTAGATGGTGGACAGGCATTGGGGAGTCAGGAGGTGAGTTACTCGCTGCAGGATTCCTAGCCTCTGACCTGCTCTTGTACCCCTGGTATTTATATGACAACTCCAGTTCAGTTTTTGGTCAATGGTAGCCCCTAGGATGTTGATAATGGGGGATTCAGCAATGGTAATGCCATTGAATGTCAAGGGGAGATGGTTAGATTCTCTCTTGTTGGAGATGGTCATTGCCTGGCACTTGTGTGGCGCAAATGTTACTTGCCACTCATCAGCCCCAGCCTGGATATTGTCCAGGTCTTGCTGCATTTCTACACGGACTGCTTCAGTATCTGAGGAGTCGCGAATGGTGCTGAACATTGTGCAATCATCAGCGAACATCCCCACTTCTGACCTTATGATTGAAGGAAGGTCATTGATGAAGCAGCTGAAGATGGTTGGACCTAGGACAGTGGCTTCATGCTGGAAGCGGCGGAGGATGATCCTTTGGATCTGGAGGCTGGTGGTGTGGAAAGGTGAGCACAAGGGGAACCCTGTCGCGATTCTGAGAGGGAGGGGGAAGGGGTGAGGGTAGAGGTGCGGGAAATGGGCCAGACACGGTTTAGGGCCCTGTCAACCACAGTGGGGGGAGGTAATCCTTGCTTGAGGAAAAAGGAAGACATATGTCGTGGAAGGTAGCACCATCAGAGCAGATGTGTCAGAGGTGGAGAAACTGGGAGAATGGAATGGATTGATATGTTTGAGTTGACTGATTATAAAAAGAGGGCATATTGGAGTGACTGTGCTGCAGTCAGGTGAAGGAGGACGGGGACTGGTCATCTCCAGATCCAGGCCGACAATCAACATCGGTAATGATCAGCCGTGTGGGTGATTGTAAGCTTTCAGTCAAGTCTTGAAGGGGTTTGTACTGTGGGGGCTGCAGTCGGAAGAAGGGTCAGGATTGGTCACCTTGACTGAGGACCTACAATCAACATTGGACAGGCCAGCTGTGTTGGGAATTGTAAGTTTTTCCAGCCAAATCGTTGTGATATTGGTCTGAGGGTTTTGCAAGGTTTTGGGACAAAAGCATAGCGCTTTAGTCTGTATTTTGAGAGTTTTAAACTAAGTCGTAGTGACTTCATTTTGGATAACTGGGAACAGCGGTCTAATCGCAGAAGGGTTCAGCTGGGAATTGGAGGTGTCAATTTGGATAACTGCAGAAGGTTTTCTACTGGGGACAGTTTGTTTATTTCTTTTAAACTAAGCAAAGAGGTATCTGTACTAGCGACATTAGTAGGTTCAATAAAACAACACATTTATGGTTGAGCCAAACTCTGTGTCAGGTGCATTTTGTTCTTGTAATTCCTGAAGTCCAAGAACCATCGTACGGGGGAAACGGGAAAGGCACCTCTTACAAAAGATTCCTAGTGGCAGCCAACTATTCGACTTTGGGGCACCTCACCAAAACAAAGGACTTCCTTCCATATCTTTGCAGACTAAGTTTTTTTCTTCCTTCTATTTCTTTGTAACAGCTGTAAACAAAAATCCTTTTTTCCCCCCGGTTAACTGGTTTTTGGATACATGTGCATGAGGACAAGGATATAAAAAATACTTCAATTTCAATTCACATCTATTTATTTCAATATTGATTCAGACTTGGTTTATAATAAACGGATAATTTTGTTGTTTATTAAAGAAACCTGGTTGATGTGCTTTATTCGGGGGACAAATAGAGTATCTAATTGGCTGTTTCAATAAGTGGAAACATTTATTGAAATGTTGTGACCTGTGGAGAGGTGGGACTGAATTAACAGTGCACTCCTCCTGCCTCAGTCATGACAATTTTTTGTTATTCTTACTTTTATGTGGTTTGTCCAGTTCAGTTGCTGGTCAATGGTGACCCCCAGGATGCTGTTGGTGGGGGACTAGACAATAGTAATTCTTTGGATGCCCAGAGGATGTGGCTAGACTCTCTTGTTAGAGATGCTCATTGCCTGGCACTTGTGTGACACAAATGTTACATGCCACTTATCGACCCAAGCCTAAATGTTGTCCTAACATTTAAACTGTGTTTTCCTTCTGGCAAAATGATAAATGTGTCAGGTAGAGTGGTATTGGGCCAACAGACAGAACCAGACAGCAAGTTCTCTGGTTCTATGCCCAGTCTGCACTGAGGTAACTACTCAAATCCAGTGCAGCACTCCCAACTGCTGCCATGGTCCTCAGCATACACTAAACTAGAAAGAGAAAACTCAGTCAGACCTCCCGTTTCCTCGTCACTATGCAGTGTCTTCCTCCATTCCTGAAAATTGCAGTCCCCCGTGGAATTGCCCAGACAGTGCTCAAAATAGAGGAAAGACCACTTGCAGTGGTGGGACCAAGATAGAATTATTACCCAGCAGGAAACAGCATCTTTGGAAGATGAGTGAAAACTTGCAGGAGGAATGATTTTATTTCAAAAAAGTATACTATTAACAGCCTATAGCAAAATCGTAATGTTCAAAAATGTTCAACAGCATTTTGTAAATAATCGTGATGTGCTCTGTAACTTTATATATTTGATTATATATTGTTCTGTATAGTAATTTTAAAAGGTTACACCACAAAAACCATCTTCTCTGCTAATTTCTAATGTTGGAAACAGATTTTCTTTGTTGCAAAAAGCTAATTTCTAAGTCTTCTCTGCAGCCCTTGATTAGATTCCAGTCTGTAATTCATTCCCAGGTATCCATTATTCTATATATAAACCACCTGAACCCTCAATTAGACTCCAGTCTGTAACTCACTCCCAGGTATCCATTATTCTATATATAGTCTTAGAGTCATAGAGTTATACAGCACAGAAACAAGCCCTTCAGCCCATTGTGTCTGTGCCGGGCATCTACTCTAATCCCATTTTCCAGCACTTGGCCCATAGCCTTGTATGCTATGGAATTTCAAGTACTCATCTAAATACTTCTTAAATGTTGTGAGGGTTCCTGCCTCTACCACCTCTTCAGGCAGTGTATTCCAGATTCCAACCACCCTCTGGGTGAAAACATTTTTCCTCAAATACCCTCTAAACCTCCTGCCCCTTACCTTAAATCTATGCCCCCTGGTTATTGACCCCTCCGCTAAGGGAAAAAGTTTCTTCCTATCTATCCTATCAATGCCCCTCATAATTTTGCATACCTCAATCAGGTCCCCCCTCAGCCTTCTCTGCCTAAAGGAAAACAACCCTAGCCTATCCAGTCTCTCTTCATAGCTGAAATGCTCCAGCCCAGGCAACATCCTGGTGAATCGCCTCTGCACCTCTCCAGTGAAATCACATCCTTCCTGTAGTGTGGCAACCAGAACTATACACAGTACTCCAGCTGTGTCCTAACTAGCGTTTTATACAGCTCCATCATAACCTCCCTGCTCTTATATTCTATGCCTCGGCTAATAAAGGCAAGTATCCCATATGCTTTCCTAACCACCTTATTTACCTGTGCTGCTACCTTCAGTGATCTATGGACAAGTACACCAAGGTCCCTCTGACCCTCTGTACTTCCTAGGGTCCTACCATCCATTGTATATTCCCTTGCCTTGTTAGTCCTCTCAAAATTCATCACCTCACACTTCTCAAGATTAAATTCAATTTTCCACTGCTCCGCCTATCTATATCGTCCTGTAATCTAAGGCTTTCCTCCTCACTATTTACAACACCACCAATTTTCATGTCATCTGCGAACTTACTTATCATACCTCCTATATTCACGTCAAAATCATTAATGTACATCACAAACAGCAAGAAGTCCCAGCATCGATCCCTGCGGTACACCACTGGTCACAGGCTTCCACTCACAAAAACAACCCTCGACCATCACCCTCTGCTTCCTGCCACTAAGCCAATTTTGGATCCAATTTGCCAAATTGGCCTGGGCTCTTATCTTCTTAACCAATCTCTCATGCAGGACCTTATCAAAAGCCTTAGTGAAGTCCATGTAGACTACAACTTTACCCTCATCTACACATCTAGTCACCTCCTCGAAAAATTCAATCAAGTTAGTTAGACACGATCTCCCCCTGACAAAGCCATGCTGACTATCCCTGATTAATCCCTGCCTCTCCAATGGAGATTAATCCTGTCCCTCAGAATTTTTCCAATAATTTCCCTACCACTGATGTTAGACTCACTGGCCTGTAATTACCCGGTTTATCCCTGCTACCTTTCTTAAATAATGGTACCACATTCACGGTCCTCCAGTCCTCTGGTACCTCTCCTGTGGCCAGAGACGATTTGAAAATTTGTGTCAGAGCCCCTGTTATCTCCTCCATTGCCTCACATAACAGCCTGGGATACATCTCATCTGGGCCTGGTGATTTATCCACTTTTAAGCCCGCTAGAAGTAAATACTTCCTCCCTTTCAATGCTAATTTGTTCAAGTATATCACAATCCCCCGCCCTGATCTCTACACCTACATCGTCCTTCTCCATAGTGAACACAACTGAAAAGTAATCATTTAAAACCTCACCTTTGTCCTCTGGCTCCACACACAGATTGCCACTTTGGTCCCTACACCTTACCTGGTTATCCTCTTGCCCTTAATATACTTATAAAGTGCCTTGGGATTTTCCTTTATCTTGCCCGCCAGTATTTTTTCCATGTCCTCTCTTCGCTCTCCGAATTACTTTTTTTTTTTAAGTACCCCCTTACATTATCAATACTCCTCTAGGGCCTCCACTGTTTACAGCGCTCTGAACTATCTGAACCCCTCGATTAGATTCCAGTCTGTAACTCACTCCCAGGTATCCATCATTCTATATATAAACCACCTGAACCTCTCCATTAGATTCCTGTCTGTAACTCATTCCCAGGTCTATGATATATGCACACACTAGCCAATCTCCTGTAGCATTGCAGACTTTGGGTTTAACAATATGGTCTCGTACCAGTCTCTGCTGTCTTTGTATTGCTGCCTCTTTCCTTCCTCCGGTTTCTCAATGGGGAGTAAAATCGAGCAGGTGTATAAAATAAGCATTGCACACGATCCTGTCAGCATCCCTCCGGTTGAGTCGAGTTAAAGTGACTCCCTTAGTTGATCTTCCAATCGGCTGTGGAAAGGCTGGGTACAAAAGGGAGGAAAAAATCCAGGGGACACGCATCTAACCCCTGCCGGAAATTGGGCATGTGGATGTGGGTAGAGGGTCCGAATTACACGGGGCTGCACTGCTCCCCACAGTTGAATAGTCGACAGGTATGCCCTGCTTCAGTTCGCACACGGAGGCCCATGGAAAGCGCACCTCAGCAACTCGTCAACCACTTCAGGACAGAGTAGATGGGGAGAAGGAAACAGAAGACTGACAACGTATTCAGCTCCTGGTACCAAGGATTTCCTTTTTTTTAATTATTATTGGAACATATTCGCTACTCAAATACACTGTACCAGGTGGGCGACGTAGTGTGATTGTAACAATCATAATTTCCATGCAAACACTGTTCAACAAAGATAAAGGAAAGAGGAAAATAAGTCTAAAAATTGTTTCGATAATGGAATAGTGTCACTTGCTGTCAAGTGCAGCTAAATGCAGGGTATTTACATTCAGTCATTTCCATTGTCAATGCCGGTGAACGCGCAATGTAAAACGGTGCAGACCGCACAGTCAGACTTCGGGCTGTCAACAATCGACGGCAATAAAAGCTGGGTTTGTAGTCGCTCGTCTATCTGCTCTGTTCAACTGGAATGAGAGAGAAAGAAAAAAATGTGAGTAATATCCTACACAATAAAAATGTCTTTTTTTGCATGTGACATATCCTCCTGAGCCTTCTCTTCCCCAAACACTACCTGGGCTGAAATCAATTAACTCCTCTGGTTTTCATGAAAGACCATGAGATGCTTTGATGTTTTGGCCTCAGGCAAGCTGACCTGGTACCTCCATGAAACAATAAAATAACTTACATTTATATAGCGCCTTCCAAGGCCTCAGGACATCCCAAAGGCGTTTCACAGCTGAGTATCCTTCTTTTTGAAGTATGCTTACTGTTGTAGCTTAGGAAACACGGCATGCAGCAAGCTCTCACAAGCAGCAATGTGATAATGACCATATAATGTTTCAGTGATGTTGGTTGAGGATAAATATTGGCTCAGGACACTGGAAGAACTCTCCAGCCCTTCTTTGAAATAGTGCTGTGGGATCTGTTACATCCACCTGAGGGGGTCAACGTGCCTCGTTTTAATGTCTCGTTAGAAGGACACTGCCTCTGACAGTGCAGCGCGACCTTGGTACTGCACTGGCAGTCTCAGCCTGGTCCTTAACTCAAATTAAAAACAAGCAGGGTATGGTACAACAGTCATGACTATGGTGTTGGACGAGAACTCTAAAGTCCATGAGTTCCAATCCCATCAAGCCGCAAAATTATTCTACAACGACGTGGATAGACCAGAGAAGCTCTGATTGTTTTCCTTAGAGCAGAGCAGGTTAAGAGGAGAATTAATAGAGGCGTTCAAAATTATGGAAGGTTTTGATAATAGATTGGGAGAAACTGCTTTCATTAGCAGGAGAGGTAACCATAGCACACAAATTTAAGTTCATATCTTGACCCAGAGTGATCAGAACTCACTACCACGTGGAGTGGTTCAGACAAATAGCATAAATAGATTTAAGGAGAAATCTGCTAAGTCTGTGCGGGAGGAAGGATCAGAAGGATATGCTGATGGAGGTGAGATGAAGTAGGGAAGGGGGAGGCTCAGGTGGAGCTTAAAAACTGGCCCAGACCAGCTGAGCCCAGAGGCTTGTTCCCATGCTGCACATTCCGTGCAATGCTTTGCAACCAACGGCTCAACTGCTATCAAACTGAACCAAGCTGACGTCCAAAGTGTTTGTCCATCTCTAGTGGGTTAATGGAGGGGGAACAGAAGATGCCTGTTAACAGAGGCTATGCTTGACACTTACTGTATGAAGAGATGTCGATCTCATCAGGCAGCTCGCTGATGTTCACTTCAAACCTGTCCTGCACATCGTTGAGGATCTTGGCGTCATTCTCGTCCGACACGAAGGTGATGGCCAGCCCCTTAGTGCCAAACCGGCCAGCTCTGGCCACCTGCGATGCAAAGACCCGGATGTTAGGATTAACTGGGAGAGCTGTATCCGTAAAATATCGGAGCTCAGAGAAAGCGTCAGAGAGCAGTCTGGAGTCGGACCCTACCCGGTTCCCTTTCTCTTCCCGCCCAGAGCTCTCAAGGCCCACGGTTGCACCATCCTGAGACCAGTCCTGGGCTCTCCCCGCCTGCGCAGCGCATTGCTGCAACACTCATTGCATTGACCTGCAGATGGAAGCTGAAACTATTGAAATCAGCCTAAGAACCTGCTTACATTATTAAGCAATAAGGACTCCCAGTTTAAACCGTGGATGTATTTTCCTCCAGTTGTAATTTGAAAGGTTGGCAAGAGTATGAAACGTGGACATTAGATTCAGCATATTCCTTCGCGTTGGTGACATTATGGCTAGCTGGGTGTCCAACACCTTGCAAAAACCCATGGCAGAAGTCTCCAAGTTATATAACTGGAGTTTGCGTTTTGTCCGAGTGTGAGTGCACACGCTCTCCATCCAGACACAGTTTGATAAGTTAATCCCAGACAGTCTCAGGTGCCAGTTGGTAACAGCCACTGTTTATCAATGCCAGGTGGTACAGAGAGTGTGGAAAGAATGTTTCCCCTTGTGGGAGAATCTAGAACTAGGGGTCACTGTTTAAAAATAAGGGGTCGCCCATTTGAGGCAGAGATGAGGAGAAATTTTTTCTCTGAAGGTCGTGAGTCTTTGGAATTCTCTTCCTCAAAAGGACGTGGAAGCAGAGTCTTAAGATTTTTAAGGCAGATGTAAATAGATTCTTGATAAGCAAGGGGGTGTGGAAGGTTATCGGGGGTAGGTGGAAATGTGGAGTAATCAGTTCAGCCATGAACTTATTGAATGGCGGAGCAGGCTTGAAGGGCCGAGTGGCCTTCTCCTGCTCATAATTCGTATGTACAGCTGAAGTTCAATCCCAACAAGGATTTACCAGCAGGGAGCTTCCCATGTCTTGGATGGTTAGGAACACTTTAACAGTTTGGACACAGCTTTGTAGAGGGCAAAGCATCCCAGTCCTGTGTGACTGCTCCAAACAACATACCATGGCTAGCTGGTCAATCTACACCAGGGCTCCAGGACACTGGAAATCTCCCAGCTCAGGTATTGCGTCTTCCATGGATGAGTTCCTTCCAATCTACCGTCACCAGGCAAGTCACCTTGGAGCCGACTGGACTCGAGATCCAGCTTACCATCCCCTCCACTCTCATCCTCAAGTAGCGTCATAGACAACTGATAAGCTTGGAATAGTGTTAGTCCCACACATGTCCATCAGAGAGGCAATGTGATTATTTACCCTGGACTGGAGGAAATGTGGCCCTTGACAGAACTGAAGTGATGAATTTCTGCTCCTTCAGTCAAGGACAAAACGTAACCAAAATCTGTAATAAAACCAGAAAGTGCTGGAAGTACTCAGCAGGTCTGGCAGCATCATGATGATGAAAGGTCACAGAGCTGAAACGTTAATACTGTTTCTGTCTCCACAGATACAGCCAGACCAGCTGAGCATTTCCATCACTTTCAGGTTTTATTTCAGATTTCCAACATCTGCAGTATTTTGCTTTTATTTTAGTGACCAAGATTTGTACTTGCTGAATGCAAGTTCGGGCCCAATTGGGTGTAGGCTGGAATTGTTGTTTCTCTAGTCTCAATAGACTCTGCTCCCCAGCTTTTCGGTCAGACTACGTCCCAATGATGCTCAGCATCTGTACAGTTCCAGCGACAGAATAAAGTGAAATTCAGGCAATCATCTATGGAAACAGTGTTAAGGATGCTGCCCATCATCACCTGCGTGCTTGAAGCCAACAGAGTAGCCTCGAAATAATGGTTAGTGATAATAGCGAACGCACACATAGTGCGCTCATACGACAAGGCTTTGCTTGCTATTTCAGTAAAGGGATGTTAAGTTAACTTGATTAACTTCAAATAAAAATCTTGTGTTCCACACGAGGGGGGCGTTTGCGCTGAGGAATGGAACAATTCCCATTTAAGGCGCCCAGCGTCAGCTAGTCAGATACAGTACAGCCAAGAGCAGAAAAAAGCCCCGTAATTCTGCCCCAACTGCATGCTCCAGCCGAACAGCATGCCCCCGCTCTGATTTTTTTTTTTAATGTACCATTGCCCACACAGCCACTTTGTGGCTCATCTGAGCGAGGGTGCCAACTAGCGCTGGACCAGGCTGAGTTTGGTACTGTCAGGCCACGTCCATTCGGAGCCGACCGTGATTGCCCAAAACTCATTTCACCCAGAGGACCCCATGCCCCTTATGGCCTTTCATACCACCAGTCTGGCTGTGAATTTAAATCCAGGTCTCAGCGGTGAAAGGCTCGGGTCATCAATCTGTATTAAACTAACCGACATCACAACAGCTTGCGCTTGTACAATGCCTTTAACATAGCAAACGTCCCAAGGCGTGTCACAAGACGACCACTAAATAAAATTTGACACCGAGACACAAAGAGCTATATTTGCACAGGTGATGAAAGGCTTGGCCAAAGAGGTAGGTTTTGAGGAGCATCTTAAAAGTAGAAGAGAGAGGTGGAGAGGCAGAGAGGTTTAGGGAGGGAATTCCAGAGCTTAGGGGCTAGGCAGCGGAAGGCACGGCCACCAATACTGCAGCAATAAAAATCGGGATGCTCAAAAGTTCAGAATTAGACAAACATTGAGGCTTGAGTGCCTGAAAGTGAAAGCTGTTAAGTCACCGTGTTGTTACTACATTCACTACAATAAAGCAAACACTTTGTGCTTTGGTACCACAGCAAAAGGCACTGTACCCTGTGTAAGTAGGTGTCGGAATCCTCTGGCATGTCATAGTTAAATACAATGTTGACTCGCTCAATGTCCATCCCACGGCCGAACAAGTTGGTGGCGACCAGAATCCGCCGCTGGAAATCCTTAAACTGCTGGTATCGGGATAACCTGGGGAAATGAAATGCTTGACAAATTCATTGCATTGATTTAATTTGGTCCTGGGGCTTGGTTGGGGGGTGGGGGGGGGGGGGGGGGGGAGGCGGGGAAAGAGAAATAGAAGCACAAAGGAGGGGGGAAAACAAGAGTCAGCCAAGGATTCGGACTTCTGGTCATTAGCACGCAACCCTTTTGCTGGAAAGTGCATATAAATTGGGCATCACATGACATCAGGATCAAGCTTGGCTGTGAAGCACGCAGCAGTTGGATAGTCCACTGATGTTCAGCACCATGTTCACATTAGAACGGGCACCTGGACAAAGTAAGGGAAGGTGATGAGCCCAGGGAAACATACTCCATAGAGTAGCTCTTCAGAAGAGGGGGGGATGGGAGAAATCTGGAGAGGGGGATGGTTATATGCTAATGCTCAGAGTCACGGTGCAGCCAGGGAAATAGATCTGAGCTCGGGATCTGGTGGCCCACCACAAGGTTTATTCTAGCATGCAGTGAGGGTGGTGGGGAAAGGTGAAACCTGAAGAGGAAGGTCCCAGTAATCTTCCAACAGCTATTTGCAGCGAGAGCCCTATGTTGAAGATTACAGAGGCCTTTCTCCCCACTCTTTCCGCAGCTCTATATGGCTGAGTAGAGAAAGTGGGATTGTTTATCTCAGAGCAGAGAAGGATAAGGGGACACTTAATAAGAGGTTTTCAAAAATATGATAGGTTTTGATAAGAGTAAATAAGGAGAAACTGCATCCGCTGGCAGGAGGGTTGGTAACTAGAGAACACAGATTTAAGATAACTGGTAGAAAAACCAGAGGGGAGTTGGGAAGAAAAGAGTGTTGTCCCAGTGAATTATGATCTAGAACGTGCTGCCTGAAAGGTTGGTGGAAGGAGATTCAATAGTAAACTTTCAAAAGGGAATTGGATAAATAATTGAAAAAGAAAATTGTGCAAGGTTAAGGGGAAAGAAGAAGGGAGTGGAACTAACTGGATAGCTGTTTCAAAGAGCCAACATAGGCTTGATGCATCTGTGCTGTGTGATTCTTTAAGTTCCACACTCCGTTCCCTTACAAACTGGGTCATGAGGGCAAGACTGCTCTCGCCTGACCATCTGTGTCACTGAACGTGGCCGCACTGACCTCTCCTCCTGGGGCATGCCTCGGTGAATGGCTATAGCAGGGAAGTTCTGCTCGACCAAGAGCTGTGCCAAGGCGATGCACCTCTGCACTGACTTTACGAAGATCACCACCTGCAGAGAAACAGAATCTGGTGAAGGCGGAACCTCACAACTCTGCTGTTCACTGTCTACAAGGGTTCCGGCCGGCCAAACATCCGAACCAACAAGCTCTTGACTAATGCGTACAAAGGCATCCCCACAGAAATGCTATTTTCTAACCTTAAACCCATCACCTTTCAATACACGCATCACCCAGTAGTTGTCACATTGCTCACTGAATGCACTAATGCTTCTCATGACGTTTTACAAGAGAAAAGTTAGATTTTGCTATACACAATGTATTATGTTGCTGAGATTTAGCTGTGGCAAACCTAACTTGGCAGTTTAAGGTCCTGTAAGGAAGCGATCCTAAAAAGATAAATTAGCAGCTAATTACTGTTCAGAGTTTCTCTAGAGTGACAGCTGCTCACCTCCTTTCATTACCTCAGCACCTCTCCGGGTTACCCCAAATCACAAAAGAAATGACTGGATTTCATTTCTCGTGCATTATTTTTTTTTAAATAAGCTACAATTTATTTTTGCTTTATGCAGAAGGTGACATCAAGAGCATAGTGGGCTCTGAAGATCTTATACAAAGATACAGATTAGCACCAATAGCTATAAAGAGAGAAAAAAGTCACACTTGAGTCATTACACAGTAATGCTCTTTGTTCACCACGTCAGTGCATCCATCATCAGTGTAAACCCCTGTAGTACATTGAAGTGTTACACCTCAAAGTGCTCACCCCAGATGCAGACAAGTTTGGGCGGACAGAATCTATAATTGTGCTGCTGGCGGGGGAGAGGGGGGTGGGGGGACGCGTCCACAGCTCAAGCAGATGGTGCCCGAGAGTTTCAGGTGTTCCCCGATACACTTCAACAACCTGAACTTCTATAGTGCCTTTACTGCAGCAAAATGTCCCAATGTGCGCTCAAGGAGCAATTATCAAATAACATTTGACACCAAAGCCACAAACGTGAGAGAGAGAAGCAGAGAGGTTTAGCGAGGGAATTCCAGAGCTCAGGGACCAGGCAGCTGAAAACATGGCCACCAACTGTGGAGTGATGAAAAACAGGGATGTGGAAGAGGCCTGAATTGGAGGAGTGCTGAGATCTGAGGGTTTCTGTGAAATCCCAGTGGCAACAATGAATTTTGTTTTGATGCACATCAACATGCACTCTAAATATGGGAGCAACTTCACCATATAGACTACTGTGGTTCAAGAAGGCCCATCATCACCTGCTCAAATGGATAAGAAATGCCAGCCTTGCCATTAAATACCTGGATATCTATATTAATATTTAATTTTGACATGATTTATTTGATGTAACTTTGTTTTCATAATTTTTGTTTTTCTTCCATTTAACAAGTTTTCTCTATTCCTCTCCCTCTGCTGGGCTGTGTGATTCCACAAGCACAGGCAGCTGTCCACTACCTCAACGTGAATGAGCATTCTTCATCTGCGATTCTGGACAGAGAGCATCAGCAGGTTATTCACCTGTAGGGGCATCGCAGTCGCTCCAGCTAAGACCGGGGAACCAATCTGATACCCCCCTGGTCTATATGGCCGAGTACCAGACTGAACAGTCCAGTTACCCGCAAGGCCACCAGAGGAAATTTTGATAGAGTTTATAAATTTTTTTCAATAAACCCAATTTTAAAAATGCTTTTAGCAAAGAAGATTGGAATTTTAAGCTACCCCAATGTCAACCGTGGCTCTGTCAGTAACACTCTCGCCCCTGGGTCAGAAGGTTGTGGGTTCAAGTCCCACTCCAGAAACCAGAGTACAAAAGTCTCGGCTCACACTCCAGTGCAGTTCTGAGGGAGTGCTGCACTGTTGGAGGTGCCGTCTTTTGGATGAGACATTAGGGCAGACAGAGCCTCGGCTCATCAGATGAATGCAAAAGATCCCAAGGCACCATTTAAGGAGTAGGGGTGCTTTTCCTGGCAACCTGGCCACTATTTATCCCTCAACCAACATCACGAAGAAAACATAATATCCAGTCATGATCACATTGCTGTTTGTGGCAGCTTGCTGTGCACAAATTGGCTGCTGCACCTCCTACAACAGTGACTGCACTTCAAAAGTGAACATCCTGAGGTTGTAAAGGCACTATATAAATGCAAGTCTTTCTTTATAACCTGCCCGTCGGGAAACTGACAGGGTTGGGTGCAAAACCGGTTTTGCCTCCTGCCCTTAAAACACTGCAATGCCCTGTTGGATAGCCTTATATGGGAAATTCCCAACCCGCATCCAACACATTGTCAGGTCCCGTCGGGTCGCGGACCTTTACTGATGTAAAGGCCTGCTACCTGACCCGACCTCGACAGGCGCGGGTTCGGGTAGGGTCGGATCGCACTTCCAGGCCCGGCATTCGGGCTCGGTTGGGTTTCCTTTGCAAACCTTTATCTGCCCTGACTTTATCCTCCATTGAAGTCAGTAATACTGGGGTGCGGAGGGTTGTAAAATCGGCATTTTACCCAATCCCGTGGAATCCCCGTCCAGCGAAGTTTGGTTAAAATAACCCCCACAAAATGTTGCGTAAGTTGATCATCTTTTCAATTCATTTCTTCCCCAGCCAACAACCCCCACTCCCCCTCAAACACCTGATTAGAAAGTCCTAAATAAAGGCAGAGAGAATGCTGGATGTACACAGCGATTATCTCATGAAGGGAACATGCCCAAAAGGCCATAACCCATCTTTTCACTCCATTCAGATGTTGGGGTGAACCTGCCATGTACTCCAGGCTGTATTGCTGTTTCTACTACCCCACCTTTCCCCCCCAAGAGGAAGGGACTATGGGAGGTGTCGATACCTGGTTGAATTCCAAAACATCGAGCAGGTCGAAGAGCTTGCGGTTCTTCTCGTTGTCTTTCAGTTTCACGTAGTACTGTTGCAATCCATGCAGGGTGAGCTTCGTCTCATCATCTACAAAGATCTCCATCGGCTGTGAAGCAAATTACCCCAATGTTAAATCCACGCCCCCCTCTAAGCAGCCTCCGAGCTTTACCGCTCTGAGACCACCACCCCCCCCCCCCCACCCCGCCCCAACCCACACAAGATATTCCATCGTTCTAAGAACAGCAAGACAACAATCTTGTACTAATGACATGCTGAGAGATGCTAACAGGAAGGTCACCAACCCTTTGGGAAATGAATGCCAAGCGTGAGATTACACCGTTCTTAACCCTCTCCCGCACGTCAGCTAGGTTTCCCAACAAAAAAAACTTTTCACTGCAATGCACAGACTAAGCTTGTATATCCTCGAGTATAGAAGATTAAGGGATGGGCTAATCAAGGGTTTTGTGGTGATCGAAGGAATCGACAGGGCAGACAGAGAGGAACTATTCCCTCTGGTGGGGATGCTAGAATAGAAATTTCTTCTGTTCCCCTTTCTCGTTCTCTTAGTGGCAATTTCAAATTAATGACCCCTGGTCATTAGAGCTGCGCCATTCAGGGTGATGTCAGGAAGCACTTCACACAAAGCGGAGTGGAAATCTGGAACTCTGGCCTAAGAAGATGCTGAGGTTGGAGGTCAATTCAAAACTGAAAACGGAGATTGATAGACTTTTATTTATTTTTATTTTGTTATTTAGAGATACAGCACTGAAACAGGCCCTTCGGCCCACCGAGTCTGTGCCGACCAACAACCGCCCATTTATACTAACCCTGCAGTAATCCCATATTTCCTACCACCTACCTACACTAGGGGCAATTTACAATGGCCAATTTACCTATCAACTTGCAAGTCTTTGGCTGTGGGAGGAAACCGGAGCACCCGGCGAAAACCCACGCGGTTCCAGGGAGAACTTGCAAACTCTGCACAGGCATTACCCAGAATCGAACCCGGGTCCCTGGAGCTGTGAGGCTGCGGTGCTAACCACTGCGCCACTGTTAGGTAGGGGTATTAAAGGATGTGGAGCCAACGAGATGGAGCAGATGTAGTTAAGGTGCAGAGCAGCTGTGATCGAATTCAATGGTGGAACAGGCTTTAGGGGGCTGAATGGTCTCCTATGTTCCAAATATCCCAGAAGTTTGACATATTCAGTTACCTTAAATCAGTGTCCATTGTATAACTGCTGCACCAGGAGACCGTAAAGTCATTTCACAAGCACTAGGAGACACCTCGGGACGGAACGCTCCAACCATAACCTCCACCTTCTCTGCACTTAAAACCCCTTTGACCCAAGAGCGCGCAATCCTGTGGTTAATGACCACAGTGGCTGCCTTACGACAGAATGGACCACTCTGCAGTCAGTCAAATTAGATGAAGAAAGAAACTTTAAGAGCTTGCTTCACTGCATTATCGGGAAAGCCTTTTAAATCAGTACTTTCTCCGAGTTCATCAAGCATGCAGTCGGATCATACTGAGCAAGGAATCTTGTTCCTGGTGTGTGCCCCGTTGTTTGATCTCAGCAGAGGCAGATGTGAGGGGCAATTTGCTTCAATTAACTTCAGTGCTTCAGAGTTAGAAGCTAAGAGCGAGGAGCAGCAGTAGGTCATTCGGCTCCTCGAGCTTGCTCCGCCAATCAATAAGATCATGGCTGATTTTCTACAACTCCACTTTCCCACCCTATCCCCATATCCCTCGATTCCCTTAGTGTCCAAAAAAATCTATCAATCTCAGTTTTAAATATACTCAACGATGGAGTATTCACAGCTCTCTGGGGTAATGAATTGCAAAGATACACAATGCTCAGTGAAGAAATTTCTCATCATCTTAGTCCCAAATAGCCGGCCCCTTATCCCGAGACGATGAGCCCTAGTTTTAGACTCTGCAGTCAGGGAAAACAGCCTCTCATCATCTAACCCATCAATCCCTCTCTGAATTGTTTTTTAAACCTTTCAATGAGTTCGTCTCTCCCTCTCCTAAAGTCCACAGAATATAGGCCCATTGTACTCAATCTCTCCTCATAGGAGAATCCCCTCATCCCAGGAAACAACCTTGTGAATCTTCATTGCACCCCCTCTATGATAAGTATATCCTTCCTTAGGTACGGACACCAAAACTGTACACAATCCTCCAGGTGTGGTCTCACCAAAGCCCTATACTATTACTGCAAGATTTCCTTACTCCAATCCCCTTGTAATAAAGGCTAACATATCATTTGCCTTCCTAATTGCTTGCTGTACCCAAAGGGTCACTACCCGACCTGAACCAGACGGGACACGACGACACGTGTCGGGCCGGATCGGACATGCTTTATCACCACCTCAGGTAAGTGACTTTAATGTTAATTTACTTTTTGGACTTTAAAGGTGGTTTTGCAGGTTATTTTAAGCTTGTGCAGGTAAGGAACAAAGTGAAAAACAAAAGGTAAGTTAACTGATGGTCAGGTCGGGTCGGGCACGGGAAAAAAATGGAAGGACCTGGGCCGGGTCGGGCAAAGGTTTGGATTGGGCTCTGTCGGGCGTGGGTCAGGTCTCCAGCTGTCCCTACATTTTAACTTTCTGTGATTCGTGTACAAGGATGCCAAAATCTCTCTGTATACTAACATCTATTAGTCTCTCTCCTTTTAAAAAAATTCCACTTTTATAGCGGGCAAAAGAAATTGGTTTCGGTTTCTGTTCCTATCCAGTGATTTCCCCCTCCCGAATTGAAGTCCATGTACACAGATAAAGTAACAACATGATCGTGCGCAGTTGTGTGCTACCCAAGGCCAAATAACCTGCTGGTGCTCACTTTCGTTCTGCACATCGAGGATGGTCATTTGAGTGAGGTACCAGTCTCTGTGGTATGATAGCTCAGAGCCTTCAGCATTGGAAGAGAGACTGGTGAGCAAGGATTCAAGCAAAGCTTTCTCCACAATCAGCAGTCGGATGACAGGATGCGATAGAGTGGCAGGCCCGACATAGTGGTTTGGGGGTTAGGCCACACTCTCCCGCACTCAATACATGTCAGAGACAAGGGAGGAAGAAAATATAGCGAGGTCGAAAAGACAACAATTAGCTGAGCTTTTAATTACCGTTGATTTTTGTTTTTGAAAAAGCAGGATGCAATACTAAGGCTTTATAAATTACTAGTTAGGTCCCAGCTGGAGTATTGTTTCAATTCCGGACAGCACACTTTAGGGAGTGTACACACATCTTTGAATTTGAAAATGCCATTAAAAAAAACAAACTTGGCTTTATTAATAGACAGAGTACAAAAGCAAGGAAGTTATGCTAAACCTTTATGAAACCCTATTTGGCCTCAGCTGGAGCATTGCATTTAATTCTGGAGACAACACTTTAAGAAGGTTGTCAAGGCCTTGGAGAGGGTGCAGAGATTTGCTAGAATGGTACCAGGGATGAGGGACTTCAGTTATGTGAAGAGGCAGGAGAAGCTAGGATTGTTCTCATTACAGCACAGAATGTTAATGGGAGACTTAACAGAGATCTCCCAAATCATGATGGCTTGGGCTAGATAGCTCTTTTTCATAAGTAGCAGGAGTAGGCCATGCAGCCCCTCGAGTCTGCTCTGCCATTCAATAAGATCATGGCTGATCTGATCGCGAGCTTAACTCCACTTTTCTGCCTGCACCCCCCCCCCCCCCCCCCCCCACATAACCCCCGACTCCCCTGTAGTTCAAAACGCTGTCTAACTCAGCTTTGAATATATTCAATGACGCAGCCTCGACTGCTCGCTGGAGAACAGAATTCCTAAGATTAACGACCCTCACAAAAGAAATCCCTCCTCATCTCCACCTTAAATGGGTGACCCCTTATTCTGAAACTATGTACCCTAGCTCTAAATTCCCCCATGAGGGGAAACAGCCTCTCACCGTCTACCCCGTCGAGCCCCCTCAGAATCTTATGTTTCAATAAGATCACCCTTTCTTCTAAACTCCGAGTATAGGCAAACCTGCTCAACCCTTCCTCATAAGACAACCCCTTCATCCCCAGAATCAACCTAGTGAACCTTCTTTGAACTGCCTCCAATGCAAGTATATCCCTCCTTAAATAAGGAGACCAAAACTGTAATCGGTACTCTAGGTGTGGTCTCACCAATGCCCTGTACAGGTGTAGCAAGACTTCCCTACTTTTATACTCCATCCCCCCTTGCAATAAAGGCCAACATTCCATTTGTCTTTTGAATTACTTGCTGTACCCTTTGGCCGGCAGGACACAATGGGCAGAATGGCCTCCTTCTGTGCCGAAAATCTTTCTACATTTCTATTAGAGGTTTTGATGGAGTAAATAAGGAGAAACTGTTTCCACTGGCAGGGGTGTCAGTAACCAGTGGACACAGATTTAAGGTTGGCAAAAGAACCTGAGGAGAAATGCACAGCCTGAGAGGGTAGAGGACACAGATTCAATAATAACTTTCAAAAGAGAACTGGATATAGACTTAGAAAAGAGAAATTTGCAGGGCTACGGGGAAAGACCAGGGGAGTGGGACTAATTAGCTTTTACAAAGAGCTGGCACAGGCACAATGGGCTGAGTGGCTGTCTTCTGCCCTGTATCATTCTATGAAATACCCAGAGAGGCCACCATCCGGACAGAGGTGGCACCAATAACCAGTTTGAGACAGGGAGCTGGTCCAATGTCTGAAAACCGCCCAAACAGTTAAGGAGATTAATGAATTCAGAAAATGATAGATTCAGCCCCCATTTTTAAAATAGGGGCATTAACCAGAACGAAAACGAAATATTCTTAGCTTGGAAATAGCAATTTAAAAATAATACATTCTTTATAAGGGCTGCGTCGTTGGTAGCTTCATTATTATACAGAATTTACAGCACAGATACAGGCCATTTGGCCCTACTGGTCCATACTGATGTTTATGCTCCACAGGAGCCTTCTCCCACCCTTCATCTAAACCCATCAACAGCACCCTTCCATTCATTTCTCCATCATGTGTTACATCTCTCCTTGTCCAAGGACCATCTCGAGTGTGGAAAGCATTGGTAAACAAGGAAGAGAGAAAATGGGGCAGCAGAAACTAGGGAGGAAGGGGTTCCCAAAAGTACAGTCAGAGAGAAGGGTGCTTGTGTGGTTTGGGAAAGCAGAGCAAGATTTAGGGAGGGACTTAAGGGTGCTGTGGCTGAAGAGGTCACCACCAGTGGGGGGAAATGAGGGAATGCCCAAGAAGCAGGGTTTTCATGCAAGGGCTCCAGAGCATCCAGTTTAAACCTATTTTCAGAGAGCCATCCAGCAACCACACTGAGACTGTCTCTAAAGCAGCCTGTGTTAATTATTTAATATAAGCATAAAATGCATGGGCAGACTTATGGGAGCATGCAAGGCCACATTGTTGGCATCATGCATGCATCATTGCAATGATAAGCTGAGGGCAATTACAATGCACCTCTCCCTGCAACTTGATACAGCCCTTTAAGTGCTGCACTGAGTAATTGCTAGCAATGGTACCTACCACCAAGGCGTTACTTAATGATCAAAATCAAACAAATGTATTTAAAGGGAAGCTAGATAAGCACATGAGCGACAAAGGAATAGGAGGCTACGCTGATATAAACGAGAGTGGGTTAAGGCTCGTGCAGAGCACCATTGCCAGCATAGACCAGTTAAGACAAATGGCCTGTTTCTGTGCTGTACATTCTTTGTAATGATGTCCAACATAGCTTTCTAAAAAAAAAAAATCAAAAGTCTCCAGTTCCATAAACATTAATAAAAGACCGTCAAATCTATAGAGCAGCCCAAAGGATTAGACGCTGATGGACAAAGTGGAAAACCTCCTGCTAATCATCATGGATAGAAAACGGGAGGTGAAAAATGACTGACAGGAGGAATTCCACCCCCACGCAGGATGCAAGGAAAAGAAAGCAATTTTTACTGAGGAAAACCAAACTGTCTATTGTGGCTGCTCAAAAGAAAAATAAATCCGGTTAATGCTGGAAATAGGCAGCAGCTAAAGACTTTGTTTTAGAAAAGGTATTGAATGGGTTATTATTCCTTTTCTTGGGCTGTTGGATTTCCTGAGCACAATTAATACAGGAGAATATCTCACTCCCCAGACAGAACGCACCCAGTTTCCCTTCCATTAATTTAAGTGGAAAATCAACTGGATTCACTGACAGTCGTACGTTCCGTCCTGCCCAATTTTCTTGTCTGTGCTGTGTCGGGCGATCCACAGCTCAAGAACAGTAAAATCGTCCCCGTGACTATCAGTGACAGAAGTCGGCATGCCACGACTCTTCCATTCTAGCCCTTGTACGCCCTCCGCCCCATAACCCCATCACTTCATTTAATGCAGGCCAATTAACCTCTTTCTGTTTTCAGCTGACAAAAATGCAGAAACCCTTACTTTCCAATAACAGATGCTGACAGGCCTGTTGTATATTTCCAGCATTTTGTTTTGTCTTTAATTCATCTATCATAGCTGCTGCAATCTAAAGAGTCAATTTCAAATGAAACATTTAGTATGTAAACTTTTGTAAATACAGGGTATATTGGTGAGGTAAAATAACTGGGATGGATCTATAAAAAAACGCCAGTGTTTATAATAAAGATAGATGGGCCTGTGGTTTTTAGTGCGCACTTCATATTAATATTTGTCAGCCCAATGCAAAATAAAAGGTGGAAAATTTGACAGATTCGTGACATTATTTAGAGTGCTTCAAACCTCTAGGAAGTTTCTGTGTAGATATATAACCCCTTTGATGAAGTAAAACATCCCAGGGCACTTCTCAGGAGCATTACCAAATAAAATTTGGCACCATCACATAAGGAGATATTAGGATAGGTGGAGAAAAGCTTGGACAAAGAGGTAGGTTTAGGGAGAGTCTTAGAGAGAGATAGCCAGATGGAGAGGTTTAGGGAGGGAATCCCAGAGCTTAGAGCCTTGGTAGCTGAAGGCATGACCACCAATGGTGGAATGAGTAAAATCAGGAATGCCCAAAAGACCAGAATTAGATGAGTGTCTCAGAGGGTTGTAGGACTGGAGGAGAACGCAGAGATAGCAAGTGGCAGGGACATTGAGGGAACTGAAAACAAGGATAAGTTTAAAATCAATGCGTTGCGAACCGGGGCCAGCGCAGGTTGGGGAGCACAGGGGTGATGGGCGAATGGGGCGAGTTAGGATACGGGTAGCAGAGTTTTGGATGAGGATGGGAGGCTGGCAAGGGGAGAAATGGAACAGTCAAGTATAGCGGTAACAAGTGCAAGGATGAGGGCTTCAGTCACAGAAATAGTTGAAAAGGAAACAGTTGTATATGTTTTCAGGAAGAGCAGTTGGATTTTTATTTTGAGTGGGCTGCCCAGATATTGTTAAAATGGAAACCACAGGCCAGAATTTTAGGTTTTTACAACAGATGCCAAATTCTCAATGCCCCACTTCTGCGCCTTAGTGAGGGTGATTTTTTTCTGGCCTGAACATTAGCAGGGCAGTGCTACACCACATCTGCAGGAGTGCTTGATGCTTGAAATGGAAACCCTATCAGGCCTCAGTACTAACAGGCCCACACCTCGATTAGCAGCAAGTTCACAACGAGAAAGAGCACTTGCAGACTGGGTTAAAGGAAAAGTCTGTCTCTAAAGCAGATTGTATGGAAACAGCACACCAGGGGCTATACGTTAGCTGTTCCAATCAGCATCAACACAGTGGCGCAGTGGTTAGCACCGCAGCCTCACAGCTCCAGGGACCCGGGTTCGATTCTGGGTACTGCCTGTGCGGAGTTTGCAAGTTCTCCCTGTGTCTGCGTGGGTTTTCGCCGGGTGCTCCGGTTTCCTCCCACATCCAAAGACTTGCAGGTGATAGGTAAATTGGCCATTATAAATTGCCCCTAGTGTAGGGAGGTGATAGGGAATATGGGATTACTGTAGGGTTAGTATAAGTGGGTGGTTGTTCCAAACAAAAATAAATTGAATATCTCGTTTAGTGGAGAGGAAACAGCCACAATAGATCTGCAAGACAATTCCATTTTGGGTTTAAGTTTACATGCTTTGGAATCCTTTGAGCTGAACTATGAATAGGGGCTTTTCAGGGCTGCCTTAGCAACCAGCTCAAAATGTTAAACAAACCCTTCTTAACGCAAACCAATTCTCTCCAAGATGCAATTCTTTCATGTTAAAAGGACTTACAAACATCACTTGTCTAAAACAGCAAGTCTACATCCTTTCATTCTCCATATTTTCAACACTCGAATGCATCTAAACACCATACAATCCCATGTTGGCACATCAATGCTGGGAAGAGGGCCACACCCAGAAGCAAATGGAAACTACTTCTCCCTCATCCTCTCTAGATTGGACAGTTTTCTCCATTTATGCTACTCCTTTCTCCCCAGTGAACATTTCCTCTCTCTTAACTGTTTGATAACAACACTGAATTTGTATTGCATGCTCCTCTCAAAATGGTCAGAAGTCTATTGCAATCTAAATTCTGCTTTTTGACCAACTACTGGCTGAACACAGGAACAAGAGGAGGCCACTCAAGCCTGTTCTACCATTCAACTAGATCATGGCTGATCTGTACCTTTACTTGCCTTGGTTCCATAACTGTTCATACCTTTGCCTAACAAAGATGAAGGGGGCTGGCACTTGCTCAACCATTCCCTAGCATGGAGTCATTGCCTTCAGAAAAGAGGGGAGAACTACAAAGATATAAATTATATATTTACACTTACTAAGTTATGAGAACGGGAGGATTTAATATCATGAAATTAGAGTTGAAAAACAACTGGTCAAATTAGCCCATTTCTAGAAATGAAAATAGAGAACAATTTTTTTTTTTACAGATTACTAAAATAGGAAAGATTACGCCCATTTGCTTACCAACTAACTATGTCGAGTTTCAGAGCGGCCATTTAATACAGCAACTCGAGCTGGGTAAGGCTCAATAAAGAATTCCTCGTTTCTGGTGATGAGCTTTATGGTCAGTCACCAGGCCTCCCAACTTATGCCGATATGCCACCGGTCTGAAATTTTCACTCTCTCTCTCTCCACAGATGCTGCCTGACCTGCTGACTACATTCCAGCATCTTCTGTTTCTATTCCCAATTTATAACGTGTCCATGAGGGTGTGTTACAACCGCTGCCAGTCAATGTTGCAGGGAAACCAAATCACCACTGTCTGGCAAGGCTGGCTACTGCCTGGGTCTGTGTCTGGAGAAAGGGGAAGCCTGCCAAAAGGAGATTGTATGGTGTGAAAGCTTGAAATTTCATGCCCTATGCTCCTGCTATGCTTGTCCAGAATGCCACAGTGATGCAAAGCAAAGACTAAAAAGAGACAGCTTCCTTATGGTCAGTTGACCTAGACTTTGCGGAGAAATCCCATTGAAAATTTGAAGGATTTTAACCGGAGCTTTCTGCAATTGCTCAATGGGCAAACTGACGTCAGCTTCGCTCAATTGGAAGCACACGTGCCTCAGATTCAGGTTATGGGTAAAAACCTAAGCTTTTGCTCCAGTGTAAGCTGAGGGAGTGCTGCATTGTCAGAAGCGCTGTCCTTTAGATTAGACTGGGGTCCCATTTCCCCTGGACATAAAAGGATCACATGGTGTTACTGCATGCAGTTCCAGTCACTAAACCACAACTGCCATCTTGTGATGGCACAGAGGCAGAACAAAGATGATTCTGTGTTCCTGGAGTTTAATTTATGAGAAGAGGTTCAGGAAGTCGGGATTGCTTTCTTTGGGATAGAGAAAAGTAAGTAAGTCATGCATTTGTATCACGCCTTTCATGACCTTGAGACGTCCCAATGTGCTTTACAACCAATTAAGTACTTTTTGAAGTGTAGTTACTGTGTAATGTAGGAAATTCAGTAGCCAATTTGTGCACAAGGTCCTACAAACAGCAATCTGTCTTAGTGATACAGGTTTGATGGATAATCATTGGACACTGGGGATAACTCCCTTGTTTTTCGTCAAAATAGTGGCATGGAATCTTTTACGTCCACCTGAGGGGGCAGACGGGACCTCGGTTTAACATTGCACCCAAAAGATGGCACCTCCGGCAGTGTAGCACTCTGTCAGTGCCGGCCTTGATTTTGAGGAATTCAATGAAGCTTTCAAGATCTCGGAGGGGAAACTGGCCAATCTGGTGAATGAACTACCAGGGAAGATAAGTTAAAAACTAGCAGTGCAAAGGGAAGCCAGGCATTACTTTGCCACCAAAACGGATAAAAAGGTAAGAGAAAATATTGGGGTAGGTCAGTAGCGGCAGTACACAAAGGCTCGAGAGAGAATTGGATGGGATTCTGGAGGGTTTGAGATACAAAGTGCGTTTCATCTGTCAAAATGGGATAGGCTTGTTGGACTTAAATGGCCCTTATACCTGTTCCTTAAAATAATGATGAATTACATTACTCCCCAACTTTCATTCCCTCAATCCTCGGTTAAAAGCTTTCTGAATCCAAAGAGTAGGCCAACAACAGGGATGCTGTCTCGACATAGCAGCAGCCTCCTAAATCTTGTAGTTCCTCTCAAGATGACAAAGCTTTTAGCCTTATCTTTCCCACGCTGGACTCATCCACAAAAGACCGCTTAACCACAAGATAACAAGCATGCTAGAATAGACTAGATATTGCTCCCTTGCACTATACTTCAGGCAGCTGGTTTTAACCTTTGCATCTTCACCCTTCTAAAAACCAACATGACAGCAACACAAAAAGGATAGAGTGCCCCCCCTGCTGGTCGACAGCATCGTCTTCCTCCTCAGTTCCGGGCTGCGGACACCGATCCTCACCAGAGATTTCCGCGTGCGGTCTGCACCCAGCCATCCACATCACTCTCGCCTGCTGCACTGGCCAAGATGTTCTGCTGCACTGGGAGATCAGAGGTTTTGTTGGGGGTGGGGAGGGTGGGGTGGGGGAAGGTGTGTGTGGAGGTGTGTTGCATCAGGAAAGATCTTCTGAGTGTGCGAACAGACTCAGCAAACTGTGGTCTGCCCCAACGACTATTAACTGCTGGGGCTGGGTGTGTGTGCGTGTGTGTGTTAGGTAGGGGATGGTGGGGAGAGTTAAGATACTCATTCCTTCTCCCTCCCCCACCCCTTGCTCTAGCAGCTAGCAACTTGATTTGTTTTTTTCTTTTTAAAAGAAAGTTTTTGCCCATTTTAATGTGCAAAAAACTGCAGTTTTCTCCTGTTCTTTTAAACAGACATTAAAAATGTCTAAAGCCAGGATCTGACGAACATCTGGTATTCCTTCAGACTTGCTACAGGGAAACTGCACTTTCTTGCTTGTAAAGGACAAGAGGCGATGGGTGGTGTTGATTTAGGTGAACAGAATGATCTCCGTCCTTATGTTGGGTCATTGCTGTTTCTCACTACATTCTCATGTATTTGGCCAGTTATGCTTCAAGTACTACAGCTACCTTGTGATGGGTAGGGAGAGAAACTGCTTCTATCTACATGTGACCCGAACGTTCATCGGAGGTGGTCTTCCCGCAATGTCTTCCGCATATCTCTGTTCCTCGCTCTGAGTGAAAACAAAGGACTCGCCGCCCTTAACCTGACTCAAGCTAACAGCGTTAAAGGGCGACTGCATTTTTCTTCTGTATTTACATTCGTCGGCCCACGACGGGGCTGGGGCTAAAAATTAGGCTGCGCTGGTACTGAGGTGCTGCCAGCTTTATGTGGCGGGAATTAAGGCCAAAAAGAAGGTAGAAGGATAATTACGTCTTGCATGAACTTGCGGCAGACGGGGCGGATCTCCTTGCTTAGTGTGGCACTGAACATCATGACCTGCTTCTCATGAGGGGTCATGCGAAAGATCTCCTGGACATCTCGACGCATGTCTGAAAGAAAGCAAGGGTGGGGTGGGCGGGGAGGGAAGGAGCGGAGAGAAAAATAATCAGCCATTTTGTAGATTCAAATATTCACCATCTTCAGCCTACACTGTACCAGTACGAATCTTCATTCATCAAATCAGCCAGCCATCCTGTGGTCTGAGAGAGAGACTGGCACATGGGATTAGAATAGGTGGATTATTTTTCAGCCAGCACAGACATGATGGGCTGAGTGGCCTCTTTCTGCCTTAAACTATGATTCTACGATTTACGTGGTATTATATAGTATCGACCACATGGAAACAGTTCATGCTCGGCACAAGCCACCTCTTACCCTACTTTATCTCACCCGACCACCATATCTTTCTATTCCTTTCTCCCTCATGTGCTTGTCTAGCTTTCCATTAAATGCTACTCATCTTAACTGCTCCCTGTGGTAGTAGTCCCACATTCTCACCACTCTCTGGGTACAGAAGTTTCTCCTGCATTCCCTATTGAATTTATTAGCGACTTTTTTATATTTATGGCCACTGGTTCTGGTGTTGCCCACAAATGGAAACATCTTCTCAACGTCTATCCCTTGCATAATCTTAAAGATGTCTATCAGGTCACTCCTCGGGTAAAAAGAAGCCCCAGCTGTTCATTCTTTCCTGATGAGTATGACCTCTCAGTTCTGGTATCATCGAGGAAACATTTTTCCACCTTCTCCGGATCCTCTATATCCTATTTATAACATGGGCATCAGAAATGTTCACAGTACTCCAAGTGTGGTCTAACCAAGGTTACATATCAGTTCAATGTAACTTCGCTGCTTTTCAAATCTCTCTCTCTAGAAATGAACCCCAGTGTTTTGTTTGCTTTTTTTGTGTATCTGTACCGCATACCCCTCTGTTCCTCCACCCCATTTAAACATAATTTCCAAAGATTGTGCGCCTTCCTTATTCTTTCTACAAAAACGTACGACCTCACACTTATAAATATTGAAGTTCATTTGCCAATTACATGCCCATTTGGTATAGTTATGCATTGTGGGCTCTTGCTCCCGATTCCCTGGGTTGAAACTACCCCCAAAGCCAATGACTGACAGCAGAGAGGGGTGACGTTCTTGGAGCTGGATTTGAACACTGTAGTGGAAGGAGTGTCAAACCCACTGAATTGCCCAATCTCGAGGGGATAGAGCAGCATTGGGCTTACTGCACTGGCCAGTCTAAAGCAGCGCGAAAATATTCAGTACTACGGATGTGCGGCTGCATTTCAAACTCTCTTTGTCTGACGCACACACAAAATTAAATGCATATACAAGTCTGATAGAAAGGCTCAGTGCGTTTGACTTGCTTAGTAGAAGCCCAATATTGTTTGCACAGACATTTACTACCAAACCGGCTGTGGCCAGGGGCTGAACACTCACCGAGCTGCTCGAGCATCTTGTCACACTCGTCCAGGATGAAATGCTTGATGTGTTTGAGGTTCAGAGACTTGTTGCGAGCCAGTGCCAGGATCCTGCCAGGAGTGCCCACCACAATGTGCGGGCAGTTCTTCTTCAACAACTCCTCGTCCTTCTTAATGGAGAGCCCACCGAAAAATACAGCGACCTACGACAGCCAAAAGATACACGCGAGTAGTACCCTCTGGTGAGGACAGCAGCTCCCACCTCCACTTTTAGTGAACGGAGTTAAAGGGGAGCTTCAAATGGATCACTCCCTCCTGCATCAGTGGGTAAATGGTCTCAAACTGAACCAGGTTGTCCAGTCTTCACTGTCCAGTGAGTGTGGGACCCTCCCACATACATACATGGGATTCTACATCCATCAAACATCAGGGTGGACAACTGATTGAGATCATCAATCAGCCCGACTGGATAGTGTATAGGCGAGTGGATTTTAAAATAAATTCTTGGCACGTGGTCGTCACTAGCAAGACCAACATTTATTTCCGATCTCTAGTTTAGTTTAAAGATACAGCACTGAAACAGGCCCTTCGGCCCACCGAGTCTGTGCCGACCATCAACCACCCATTTACACTAATCCTATATGAATCCCATATTCCTACCACATCCCCACCTGTCCCCATATTTTCCCTACCACCCACCTATACTAGGGGCAATTTATAATGGCCAATTTACCTACCAACCTGCAAGCCTTTTGGCTTGTGGGAGGAAACCGGAGCACCCGGAGAAAACCCACGCATACACAGGGAGAACTTGCAAACTCCGCACAGGCAGTACCCAGAATTGAACCTGGGTCGCTGGAGCTGTGAGGCTGCGGTGCTAACCACTGCGCCACTGTGCTTGAAAAGGTGGTGGTGACCCAGCGGCCATGAAGGAACAGCGATATATTTCCAATCTGGATGAGGTGTGGCTTGGAGGGAAACTTGCAGTTGGTGGTGTTCCCACACGTCTGCTGCCCTTGTCCTTCCAGGTGATAGAGGTGGTGGGTTTGCGAGGGGGCTGCCGAAGAAGCCTTGGCAAGTTGCTTTGAAATCAGGCAAGGACAGGTCAGGTAGGGCTTTGACATCCTCCATAGGGGAATATCTTGCCACCATTCACTGGCTGGACTCAAACATGGAATACAACTATTTGGGCAAGCAAATACCCCATTCACCAACCAGAAACGCAACTGGACCATCCACATAAATACTGTGGCTACAGAGGCTGGGAAATCTGCAGCAAGTAATTCACGTCCTGACTCCCCAAAGCCTTTCTAGCATCTACAAGGCACAAGTCAGGAATACTTTCCACTTGTCTGACTGAATGCAGCTCCAACAATACTCAAGAAGCTCAACACCATCCAGGACAAAGCAGCCCGCTTGATCAACACCCCATCCACCACCTTAAACATTTACTCCCTCCACCACCGGCACACAGTGGCAGCAGTGAGCACCATCTACAATTGCACTGCAGCAACTCACCAAGGCTCCTTGGACAGCACCTTTCAAATCTGCCACCAGTACCACCCAGAACAAGGAAAGCAAACGGATGGGACCACCACCACGTGCCAGTTCTCCTCCAAGTCACATACCATCCTGACTTGGAACTATGTCACCGTTCCTTCACTGTTACTGGGTCAAAAGTCTGGAATCCCTCCCTAACAGCACTGTGGGTGTACCTACACCACATGGACTGCAAAGGTTCAAGAAACCGACTCACCATCACCTTCTCAAAGGGCAAATAGGGATGGGCAATAAATGCTGGCCTTGCCAGTGATGCTCATATCCTGCGAATGAATAGATAAAAAAAACCAAAAAAAAAATCCATGCAACCATATCCCAAGTGAGAGTCAACGCCTTCAGGGCAAGGAGTGAGGTTGGGGGTGTAGAAGGCTAATGCCTTGGGGACACATTCAAATCCCACCTTGCCAGCTGGTGGAATTTAAATTCATTTTCTTAATAAATTCAATTGATTAATAAAAATCTGGAATTGAAAGCTAGTCTTAGTAATGGAGCCATGAAACTATCTTCGATTGTCATAAAAACCCATCTGATTCACTAATATCCTTAAGGGAAGGAAATCTACAATCCTTCTCTGGTCTGGCCTACATGTGACTCCAGACCCACAGCAATGTGGTTGACTCTTAATGGCTCTCTGAAATGGCCTAGGAAGCCACTCAGTTCAGGGGTAATTAAGGATGGGTAACAAATGGTGGCCTTGCCAGGGACGCCTAAGTTGTGTGCAAAAAATTGGAGGGAAAATATTAAATGTGAAGTATAAAGAAAACTACACACTTGGCCGTCATCTCTTACCTTCACGCTTGGCATGTACTTAGAAAACCTTTCGTATTCCTTGCTGATTTGGAATGCCAGTTCTCGAGTGTGGCACATCACCAGGACTGAAATCTAGCAACAAAAAAACAATGAACATTCCTACTGCACAACCATCAGACTTTATACAAACAGGGCACTTAACAAGGTGGGTGCTCTGCTGTATTACAACAGAGACATCCCAGCAGTGGATACAGGAGAACCGCAGGTAATTCAATTTATACCGTTGATGAGGCAACAGTGCTAACAGGCCAGGCCTAAGTGAAACACAGAACATTTACAGTGGAGAAAAGGATCAAAAGAAGCATCACTAAAACACCCAAGATACCAAAGGGTTAACTGAACCCTAAAAGTTTAGCATGATTGCAAACCCGATGAGATGCAGCCTCCAGGTCAGATGGAACTGTAGTACAAAGGACCGATACCACTCACAGATCAGGAACTGTAGTACAAGGGACTGATACTACTCTCAGATCAGGAATTGTAGTACAAGGGACAGATACCACACTCAGATCAGGAACTGTAGTACAAGGGACAGATACCACACTCAGATCAGGAACTGTAGTACAAGGGACAGATACCACACTCAGATCAGGAACTGTAGTACAAGGGACTGATACCACTCTCAGATCAGGAACTGTAGTACAAAGGACTGATACTACTCTCAGATCAGGAACTGTAGTACAAGGGACTGATACCACTCTCAGATCAGGAACTGTCGTACAAGGGACAGATACCACTCTCAGATCAGGAACTGTAGTACAAGGGACTGATACCACTCAGATCAGGAACTGTAGTACAAAGGACTGATACTACTCTCAGATCAGGAACTGTAGTACAAAGGACAGATACCACTCTCAGATCAGGAACTGTAGTACAAAGGACTGATACTACTCTCAGATCAGGAACTGTAGTACAAGGGACAGATACCACTCTCAGATCAGGAACTGTAGTACAAAGGACTGATACCACTCACAGATCAGGAACTGTAGTACAAAGGACTGATACTACTCTCAGATCAGGAACTGTAGTACAAGGGACAGATACCACTCTCAGATCAGGAACTGTAGAACAAGGGACAGATACCACTCTCACAGAATAGAAGAATTGTTACAGTGCAGGAGGTGTCCATTCAGCCCATTGTGTCTGCACCAGCTCTCCGAATGAGCAATTTACTTAGTGCCATTACCCAGTCTTCTCCCCCAACCCTGCACATTCTTCCTTTTCACGTAACAGTATAATTCCCTTTTGAATGCTTCAATTGAACCTGCGTCCGTCACATTCTCATGCAGTGTTCTCCAGACCTTAACCACTCTCTGCATGAAAAAGCTTTTCCTCGTGCCACTTTTGCTTCTTTTACCTATTACTTTAAATTTTGTTCTCGATTCTCACGAGTGGGAACAGTTTCTCTCTAGCTACTCTGTCCAGACCCCTCATGATTTTGAATCACCTCTCAGTGTTCTCTCCTCCAAGGAAAACAGTTCTAACTTCTCCAATCTATCTTCATAACTGAAGTTTTTCATCCCTGGAACCATTCTCGAGAATCTTTTCTGCACCCTCTCCAATGCCCTCACGTCTTTCTTAAAGTGCGCGTCCCCCAGAACTGGATGCATTACTCCAGCTTCGGCCGAACAATATACAAATACAAATTCAACAAAACTTCATTGCTCTTGGACTCTATTAATAAACCCACGATACTATATGCTTTATTAACCCCACACTCGACCTTATGCTTATGCACATTTACACCCAGGTCCCTCTGCTCCTGCCTCCCCTTTAGAATTGTACCCTTTATTTTATATTGTCTCTCCATGTTCTTCCTACCAAAATGAATCACTTCACATTTCTCTGCATTGAACTTCATCTGCCACCTGTCTGCTCATTCCACCAACTTGTTCATGTCCTTTTGAAGTTCTACACTATCCTCCTCACAGATCACAATGCTTCCAAATTTCGTATCATCTGCAAACTTTGAAATTGTGCCCTGAACATCAAGGTCTAGGTCATTAATATACATCAGGAAAAGCAAGGGTCCCAACACTGATCCCTGAGGAACTCCACTACAAACCTTCCTCCAACCCAAAAAACATCCATTCACCACTACTCTTTGTTGCCTCTCAGCCAATTCCGTATCCATGCTGCTACAGTCCCTTTTACTCCACGAGCTATAACTTTGCTCACAGGTCTGTTGTGTGGCACTGTATCAAAAATCTTTTGAAAGCCCATGTACACCACATCAACTGCATTGCCATCATCAAACCTCTCTGTCACTTCCTCAAAAAACTCCAGCAAGTTAGCTGGCTTCCTTTAATTAACCTGCACGTGTCCAAGTGAAATCTCAGATCAGGAACTGCAGCACAAGGGACCGATACCACTCCCACATTACGAACTTCTAAATAACTCCAGCCTTAACCTCAAACAAGAGCCAAGTACTGCGGATGAAGGAAATCCAAAATGAAAACAGATAGTGCTGGAAACGCTCAGCAAGTCTGGCAGCATCTGTACAGAGAGAAACAGAGTTAACGTCAGGCGTATGACCCTTTGTCAGAACCTCTGCTTAAGCATTCACTCCACTCAGCACCGACACAACAAGGCTGCAGACTGCATTGTCTACAAGATGCACTGAGTTCTGACGAAGGGTCATCGACCCGAAATGTTAACTCCTGTTCCTCTCTCCATACATAATGCCCGACCCGCGGAGAATTTACACCATTTTCTGTTTTTATTGTAATTACTGTTTGTTGACTTCACATGAACACAAGAAATAGAAGCAGAAATATGCCCTACACCTACTGCCAGAAAAGTGGGGCACAATTAGCGACAACATGGAACTCACTTGTCCGGTAACAGGTTCAAGTTGTTGGAGAGTAGCCAAGACGAACACCGCTGTTTTTCCCATGCCAGATTTGGCCTGACACAGGACATCCATGCCCAGAATTGCTTGGGGAATGCACTCATGTTGCACTGCAAGGGAACAGAAGCAACAATTAACAGAAATAAACAGACATCAATTAAAAGAACCTACAATCAGAAAATAGGAGAAGTGCAGTGCTGGAAATCTGAAGCAAAAGCAAAAAATTCTGGCAACGCACAAGTTAGTCAACCGGCCTGAAAATAAAAAGTAGGCTAATGGTTCAGGTGAGATGCTTCATCAGAATCCAAAACTATTTGCCAACAGGACCGTGAAACAATAAGTCCCTTCTTGTCAGCCCTGAGAATTTGCTGGATAATTTCCAGGATTTTCTATTTTTATTTCAGAGAAGCAGGTGCTTTAAGCCAGATCAAAACTATAAACGTCAAAGCTTGGAACACTCTCAAGCTCCTGGTCATAACAGCAAGTCCCAGGCTGTTACAATGTGTTTACTTCTCTCGCTATAGATGGCTGTTACATACATGATAGCACATAGATAGGCGAGTGCTACAAGACAGCAAGTAATTTAAAGACCATCACAATTGGCACTTATACAGCAGCTCCACGTAAGAAAGGATACCAAAGTGCTTCGTCGAGGTGAAGGTAACCACGACACTTTCGTGCTGGGATATCCGATGTTGGTTGAAGGCAAGATCACAGCAGTGGACCTTAAGCGTGCTTAAGAGCTGGAGAGAGGGTGCAAGGTGGTGACGTTTAGTGGAGAGAATTCCAATCATGGGACCGAGACAGCTTACAAGTCTGCCAGTGACACTTTTTTAATGATTCATGGGGTGCCGGCATCGCTGGCAAGTAATTGCCCAACCCTAATTGCCTTTGAGAGGGTGGTGGTGAGTCGCCTTCTTGGACTACTGTCGTCCATGTGGTGTAAATACACCCACAGTGCTGTTAGGGAGGGAGCTCCAGCATTTTAACTCAGCGACAATGAAGGAATGCTTGATGCATGTCCGAATCATGATGGTGTGCGACGTGGAGGGGAACTTGCAGGTGGTGGCGTTCCCATGAATATGCTGCCCTTGTTCTTCTACGTGGTAGAGATCGTGGGTTTGGGAGGCGCTGTTGAAGGAGCTTGTAGACCAACTGGGGGCGGGGATGCAAAGGAGGCCAAAGTTGGAGGATGGATGGCATACATAGGAATTAGATTCCAGGGATGAGGAACTTTAGTTACCTGGATAGGTTGCAGAAGCTGGGGTTGTTCTCCTTAGAGAAGGTTGAGAGGAGATTTGATATGAAGTGTTCCAAATCACGAGGGGCCTGGACAGAGTAAAGAGAGAGAAACTGTTCCCATTGGTGGAAGGGTTGAGAACCAGACGACACCAATTTAAGGAGATTGGCAAAAGAATCAAAGGCGACATGAAGAAAAACATTTTTATGCACTGAGTGGTTAGGATCTGGAATGCACTGCCTGAAAGGCTGGAGGTAGATTGAATCGTGGATTTCAAAAGGGAATTGGATAAGTACTTGAAGGGAGAAAAATTGCAGGGATTCAGGGAAAGGACAGGGAAGTGGGACTAGCTAAATTGCTCTTGCAGACAGCCGGCATAGACTCAACGGGCCGAATGTCCCTTTCAGCGCGGTCATGATTCAAAATTGATGCTTGTGATGAAGGGGTTGGCCTATGAGGAGCGATTGGGTAGAAAGGGTCTGTATTCTCTGGAGTTTAGAAGAATGAGAAGTGTTTTCATTGAAATGTATAAAATTCTTATAGGACTTGAGAGGTAGCTTCCCCTGGCTGGAGAGTGTCCAACTAGGTGTCACAATCTCAGGATAAGGGGACAGCCATTTAGGACTGAGATGAGGAGAAATTTATTCACTCAGAGGATTGTGTATCTTTCGAATACTCTAGTCATTGAGTATCTTCAACGTAGAGATCGATAGATTTCTGGACATTAAGGGAATCAAGGGGTAAGGGGATAAGGCAGGAAAATGGAGCTGAGGCAGAAGATCAGTCATAATTGCAGAGTTGGCTCGAGGGGCTACTTCTGCTCCAGTTTCTTACACTGACTTTTGCAAAGAGGTTGCAAAGGTAGGAAAGGGCAAGGGCATGGTAGGACATGTAGATGAGGTCAAAGATTTTGAAACTGAGGTGTTCAGGATAGGTAAGCCAGTGATATCTGGTGAGGGCAGACAGGATTGTGGAATGGGTCTCATGTGTGGGCTACACTAGACAGCAGAAGTTTGTACCACTTCCAAACTGAGAGTGGCAGAATTCAGGGTCCATCTGGTGAAGAAAGTGTTGGGTGGTAATTGGAAAGGTCAAAGGAATTAACCATGTTTCATTAAAGGAGCAGCCTGAGCCAGAACAGGGGAGAAACTACCAAAAATGTGAGCGAGCAATGTTTTTTTTTTATTCTTTCATGGGATGTGGGCATTGCAGGCCAGGCCAGCATTTATTGCCCATCCCTAATTGCCCTTGAATTGAGTGGCTTGCTAGGCCATTTCAAGGGCATGTAAGAGTCAACCACATTGCTCTGGATCTGGAGTCACATGTAGGCCAGACCAGGTAAGGACAGAAGATTTCCTTCCCTAAAGGACATTAGTGAACCAGACGGGTTTTTACAACAATTGACAATGGCTTCATGGTCATCATTAGACTAGCTTTTAAATTCCAGATTTATTAATTGAATTCAAATTCCACCTTCTGCTGTGGTGGGATTCGAACCCATGTCCCCAGAGAAATACCCTGGGTCTCTAGGTTACTAGTCCAGTGATAATAGCACTAGGCCACCACCTCCCGCTATGTGCAAAAGAGGGGGCGTTGTGTCGAGAGAGGACCAAGGAGGCAGAATGTGGATCTAATGAAGATGCGCACAGTGAAAGCAGGGGAGGAATGGAAAAGTATGGGAGGGAAGAGTCCTGTTCAGAAAGGAGGAGCCTCAGCATAGGTCTTTTCCTTTGAAATGCAAACAATCCATGCGCTCCTCATGTTTGGTATTGGGGTGGAAAGATGGGAGGCTGAAGGAGACAGTACATCATCCAGGAAAGGTTTTTGGGGGTTATCCTTCCCTTCCATGATAATCCCGAAGGACTGGGAGAATTTGGACAGGGAGCATGAGGCATGACATCGCTTTAGAAGATCTAGCAATCACCAACTAGGCCAACTGTGTTCAAAGTATGACTCAGTCTTATAGACACGAAAATGGGAATTAGATTGCAGGCTGTGAGCTTAAAAACTGAGATTCTCAATTATGTACACTCCCATGAAGAGCTCAGCCAGTATGTGCACTGAACAGTGCGAGGCTAAAGCCTGAAGATTCCTGCAAGTACAAAGTTAATTGAGCTTGGGTGCGTGCTACAATTGGGTTTAGTTTGGAAGGTTGAGGGGGGAGACCTAATAAAGGTATTCAGAATTATGAGGGGTTTTGATTGTTCCTCCCTGCTTGCTCTATTTCTTCTGGAAAGTGGGTCAGTAACCTGAAGCCACAGATTTCCAATATTTTGCAAAAGAACAAGGGGAAATGAGAAGTTACTTCTTCTGGAACACATCACCTGAAAGGGCGGTGAAATCAGATTCTATTGGAATTCAAAAGGCAAATTGACAGGTACTTGCAGGGTTATAAAGGAAAAAAGCTGTGGCGTGGGACTAAATTGGACAACTCCTCCAAAGAGCCAGCACAGGCACGATAGGCCGAATGTCCTCTTCCTGTGCTATCAGATTCTACATTTCCAGTGCCCCAAGATAGGGAGAACGGGAAACAAATTAGCTGCTGATCCCGATCTCAATCCAGAGATTTCTGCAGCAAAACTGAGTAGACAAGAACAGGATCAGCTATTATATCCCTCCACTCCCCTCGCCCACAATCAAATACCCTGCCAACACTCAGTGGGCTCTATCACAATGCATGAAGGTACTAAAGGATGGGCTGTAGCCATGAAATGCCTTGAGCCATTTATCCATAGTAAAGGCGCTTTACAAATGCAAGCTGCTGTCACTGTTTTGGGAACGGAACAGCTCAGGATAGGAAGAAAGCAGAGAAAATGGGAGAGAAAAAAATAGAGGAGATTGAAACTTCCTACACAATCTGTGCTGGAGTTAGTGGTTTGGGGAAGTGAGCTACAAAAACATTGTTCACCTCAGAAATTCGGAAGGCACTGATAAAGCTACCGGAGCTTTCGCTCGCGTCACTGTCTTGTAGCTCACTCCGACCCGGGCGGCCCCCATTACGGTTCGTTGCAACAAATACTGCCTCAGAGCTCAGATACCTTCAGAGGGGTGCTCAAAGCCGCAGTCAACAATGGCGCGCAGTAACTCCGGTTTCAACAGGAAGTCTCGGAACCCAGAGCTGTGGATGGACACGTAGGAGCCCTTCACATCCTTCTTAAGGGGCACCTCCGAGGCATCACCAGCTGCCTGGTTCTCAACCTCATCATCCTCGTAATCCAAGAGCTCATTGTCTACGTCATTTTCTGCCATTCTGTGCTGTTAAATGTAGCTGGGTTTTGCTAAAACAAGGAGAGAGAAATGTTACGTCAATTTGCTTTGTTGAATGATCATTTTCTTTAATTCACTGACTGGAGATCTGAATTCGTATTTTTTAAGACATTTTTAAAAAGACAAGCTGCCAACAAAGTCATCCTTTCAGTTTAAGATAATCGCCTAGTTTGCAAAAGTGTATCCTACACTACAATGCTTGTGAGGAGATACGAAATGTCTAATTTCCCAGCAAGAACCAAGACCCAGGAAGTTTAAAGGAACTACCTGTTCTCTCAGCAATCAGAGAAATACTGCTAACTATGTTTGAATTACTGAGTGACTGTCATTTGACAAGCCCCTCCCCATCTGTGGTTTTAAGTTTTTTTTTTCTCTGCAGCAGAGGAGACATGCACAGACCCTAAGTGGGGGTCCCTTTCTCTCTCTCCATTCCAGCTTGAAAGCTTTCAAATCCTGCTGTTGGCTGACCACCATTGTATACTCCGGCTACAACCAGAAACACCACTGGAGGAAATCATCTGCAGTGCTATCTCCAAGAGACTCACCGAATCAGTCATCTACCTCTTCAAACTAAAAACCTCAGGACCACTGAATTCAGCCAGAAGCCAGCTGAATCACCAAATCCACAGACTGCATACCGTTCTTTTAAATGGATCCTAACTCAACCAATCTACCTTTCCCCACTCAGTAATCTATTTGCGTGTGTAAACCACTTTTGTGTGTGTGTGAGAGTGGAAGTTGGCATGTTGTTTATTATTTTATTAGTGTGGTTTAGGGAATATAAAGTTAACCTCTTTCTTTGTTAACTCAAGCAATTAAGTAATCAAACACCTACTGAATTGGCCAGTACATCCACTTTAAGAAAGAAGTAAACTTCTTGTGGTCAAACAAGGAGAGGGAACAGAGGGAAGCCCTTCCAGCCCTCCTCACTTGACCATAACAGAAAGAACACGACAGTTTAATTTCGAGTTTAAGCTCTTGTAAGCTAGAGACTGCTGAGCTTCCGTACAAAGATTAAGTTTTATTAAAGCTAACATTAACTAAGCAGTAACTTTAATAAAGTATTGATATGATATTATGAAATTAGACAACCCGGCTATCCTGGATCAGACCCAGACTTCCAGCAATAAAGTGGGTGATCCAGACTCAGAGCTCTTAAAAATCTCTTGACACTTGCCTTATACCCCACATGTCAGGGTCAATCACGTACACTCTGGCCTAGTCCACACCAGTGACCTGTTGTTCCAACCTGTTATCTGCATATGTCTTGTCCTGGCAGTGGCAAGCTCAGCTTGTTCCCATAGAAACCTGCGAAGCTGCTCAGCTGGCACGTCAAGAGGACAAGCAACACATGGCAACTTGCCAAAAACAGGCAAAGCCTGATGGGGAAATGGCCAACAATCAGATTCATTCAATCAGTAATATTCAAAAAAGAATTCACTAACTACCTGAAATAAAAGCATTTACAGAGCTATGGGGAAACAGCAAGGTGAGGCAATGGGAGTACACAGCACCCAATGTACTTCATTGCTTGTGGGATCAGCAAACCGCGAGTTAAAAGAGCTTTCAGGTCTGCTGAACAGGGATGCTTTGTGAAGCAGGCCTAAGGAAAGATTGAGCTGCTGAAGAAATGGGAAGGTCACTCATCCATCTCTTCAGGGTCTGGGACATGTTGGTTTGGTCACTACTTATAATAATGCAATTAAAGAACTTAAATGGACTGTGCAACAAAATCATTCGGAGAGATTGAGATGAACATAAGTGTATCTGCTTGGCTCCATGTTATTCGAAAGTCCCATTTGTGTTCTTTTGTAATTTAGTGTTAGGATGCATGGAATGTAGAGAACAAATGTAGAATTGGCATAAAAGCAAAACACTGCAGATGCTGGAAATCTGAAATAAAAACAGAAAATGCTCAGCAAGTCTCGCAGCATCTGTGGAGAGAAAAACAGAGTTAACCTTTCAGCTCGATGACCTTTCATCGGAACGGTATAAATGTTTTGAGTAAACTACTGTTTGCTATAGTCACCCTGGAATTGTGAAGTGTGGTACCTGAGTTTTACAGTGAATCGCGACCTCAATAATAAAGAATCATATAATCAAATGAAATCGTATTGTTGATTTGACTGAGTACTCATGTTGGATTATGTAACATGAGCTCATTAAAGAAAAGATCTTTTTCTGCAGTTGTTCCAACTGATGTGTGTTTAAAGTAAAGGAAGAAAACAGAACAGGAAAGCAGACCAATACAGGGGAGTGGGATTAACTGGACAGTTCTTTCAAAGAGTCAGCACAGGCATGATGGACCAAATGGCCTCCTTCTGTGCTTTGTCATTCTATTCTGATAACAACCTCTGCCTTTCTCTGGCAATTTTCATCCTGCCTCTCCCTGTGAAGCATTTGCCTCTTGCTAAGATAAAAGGCAGTCAACCCACCCTGAACAGCAACCAAGTGCTAGTCTAGGGTGCTGGCAGGCTGTTTGATAGTGGAAGGCCTCACCCCCAAGTCCCAACCTGCCCTCAACAGACATCAACATACTTAAAAGGTTCTTAGCAGGCTTCGGGTGGTGGTGGTGGTGGTGGTAGGGTTGTGGTATAACTGGATAGTAATGAGGCATGGCTACATTGGCTTATCTTGCCTCTCTCTAGCTCAAGAGCAGAGGCTGCTTGTGGCACCCTTTATAGTTTCATGAGATGTTTAAAATGACAAAAAGCATTTGTTAGGGTAAACGCAGAGCAAAAACTTCCACTGGTGGGTGAATCAACCAAGACGGGGAGCATAATTTAATAGGCATTTAGGAAGGAAAGCAGCACTTTTTCTTCACAAAAAGGTAGTGGAAATCTGTCCTCAACTCCTGCAAAAGGTTATGGATCAATTCAAATACTCCAGATTTGAGACTGACAAATTGTAATCAGGTTAAAGACATCAAGGCAAATAAATGGATTTGAGGGGACATTTCAGCCATGGACGTAACTCAACGGCAGAACGGACAGGAAATAAAGAATGGCCTTCCACTCCTATTCCTAATGGGGTACAAATAGTGCAACGGTTATGGTGTTGGAAGAGCAAGAGAATGGTCAATGAAAAAGGCTTCAAAGCACTGCAAAAATACGGAGCGGGGTGGGGGAAAGGGGGTCAGCGTTCCCTCATTTGGAGGGGGGGGGTTGCTCAGTGATCATTCCCTCTCGGGGGGGGGGGGGGGGGGGGGGGCTGGTGGAGGAGACAGTGTTCCCTGATTGGTGGTGGTGGTTGGGGGGGTCAGTGTTCCCTGATGGAAGGGGTGGCAGGGGAGGGGGTCAGTGTTCCCTGATTTGGGGGGGGGGAGCAGCATTCCCATGGGGGGGGCAGAAACGCAGGGCAGTGTTGCCTCCCGGAATTGGGAGGGAATTTCCTCCTGGGGGGAAATGGAGCAACATTCCCCACTGGGGGGGGGGGGGGGAAAAGAGAGGAGATGGAGCAGCATTCTCTACCAGGGGAGGGGGAGATGGAGCAGCATTCACTCCCGGGGGGTGGGAGGAGAGAAGGAGCAGCATTCCCTCCAGGGGGAGATGGAGCAGCATTCTCTACCAGGGGAGGGGGAGATGGAGCAGCATTCCCTCCTGGGGGGGGGGGGGGAGGGAAAGAGATGGAGCAGCATTCTCTACCAGGGGAGGGGGAGATGGAGCAGCATTCCCTCCTGGGGGGGGGGGGGGGAGGGAAAGAGATGGAGCAGCATTCTCTACCGGGGGAGGGGGAGATGGAGCAGCATTCCCTACTGCAGGGGGGGGGGGGGGGGGAGAAAGAGAGAGGAGATGGAGCAGCATTCTCTACTGGGGGGGGGGGGGGGAGATGGAGCAACATTCCCTCCCGGGGAGGGGGATATGGAGCAACATTCCTCCCGGGGAGGGGGATATGGAGCAGTATTTATTCCCTCCCGGGGGAGATGGAGCAGTATTTATTCCCTCCCCCCACCACCACACATCACAGAAGCCGCTGCTGCAAACACCGTTCACATCGCCTCACACATTTTTAACCGCCACAGCAGTAACCTTAACGAGTTTGTTTTTTGGCTGTTAACCTACCTGAAGGAACAGAAATTTGGAGACAGATGATGGTCAATGAATCTCTCTTCACTCCGCTTTCACCCACTCCATTCACCTCCTCCTCAAGACCCCAACACTCAGGCTGCCACCCGAGTGCCGGTCTGCTCATGACCCCTTCCCCCCGACAACCCGGGATCTAGAAACAGAGATTCATTTTAAACTATTTTCATGATTTAAACGTCAGCTTATTTTTTTGCTGTTGCAAGGAAATGTCATTCCCAATCCCCTGGCCCGTTTTCCCACCTGTTGCCTCGGCAATTGAAGGCATCTCGTCGGACAGCTCAATTAGGGTTTTTCCTTTGGTGCCACAGGGATTTCGCGGAGATTCCGGCACTGCGCATGCGTCTCCGTGAATAGCCGCTCGCCACCGCGCATGCGTCTCCGTGAATAGCCGCTCGCCACCGCGCATGCGTCTCCGGGAAAAGCCGCTCGCCCCCGCGCATGCGTCCCGCGGAGGCGCTACTGCGCGTGCGTCTGTGGGCAAAGTGGAATTCCATTTTCTTCCCCATAGCTGTTAAGTGGGATAAACTTTTCAGGCTCTTTGTTGTTGTGGGATGATTTGAAATGGGATGTTTGCCTTCCTTAAAGGTGGCATGGGACTGAAAACAACGTGTTGAGGGGAGGTCATCATCTTGAGTTATATATAGGTCAAGAACAGTAAGCCAGGGAAGTAGGAGCAGAGGGACCTGAAATCAGTGCAAGGTAAATTTAAGGAGTTTCCTGCTCAAAATTGGTAATGAAGGTTTGAAAAAATCGACCAGACAGGGTTACACGGACATCACAACAACAACACAACTTGCATTTAAGTAGTTGTCCAAAGCTTCACCAAGGTGTAATCGCACCAAGGTGGATGGTGAATCAAAGAATGTGGTATTTGTTAGAAAGGGGGAGGGGGAGGGTCAAAAGCTTGGTTAAAGAGGTTGGCTTTAAGGAAGGTTATCAAGGAGGGGAGAGAGAGGTGCAGTGGTTGAGGGAGGGAATTCCAGGCCTCGGCTGCTGAAGATATGGCCATCAGTAGTTGGGGCTAAAGGAGTGGAGGTGCACAAGCAGCCAGAGTCCAAGGAATGGAGAGGCTTTACGGCTGGATTTAAACACAAGGCTAAGAGACAGCAGAAAAGTGGCGAATGGATGGTTATCAGATTGGAGATAAGTAGATTGTGCTGTTTCCCCAGAGGTCAGTATTAGGACCATTGCTCCTTTAGGTACACGTTAATGACCTGGACTTGGGTATAGGTGGCATAATTTTAAAGTTTGCAGATGACACTAAACTTGGAAATGTAGTAAACAATGAGAAGGATAATAATGGACTTTAGCAGTTTATAGACTGGTGAAATGGGCAGATTTGGGAGATTAAATTTAATGCAGAGTGTGAAGTGTTGCATATTGGAATAAATAAGGAAAGAGAATATAAACTAAATGGTACCTTTTTAAAGGGGGTGCAGAACAGAGAGACCTTCACATACACAAATTGGCAAGTTAATAAAGTTGTGATAAAAGCAAATCGGATCCTCAAGTACAAAGGCAGGGAAGTTATGCTAAACCTTTAATATATCACTGGTTAGACCTCAGCTGGAACATTGTGTCCAATTCCGAGTGTCACATTTTAGGAAGGATGTCAAGGCTCTTGAGAGGGGACAGAGGAGATTTACTTAAATGGTACCAGGAAAAAGGAACTTCAGTTATGTGGAGAGACTAGAAAAGCTCTTGGGAGCAGAGACAGTTAAGGGGAGATTTAATGTAAGTGTTCAAAACTGTGTAGGATTTTCATAAGTAAGGAGAAACTGGCTGGAATTTTACACCCCCTGTGGGAGTGGGCTGGAGACGGGGAGGATGTAAAATTGAGTGGGAAGCGGAGGAGGTGCTGCTCCCATCGCCTTCCCGCCCCCACTGCAATTTTGAATGCAGTGGTGGCGGCAAGAAACGGCCTGCCTGCATCAGGCCAATTAAGGAACTTAAGTAGCCAATTAACTGCCACTTGAGGGCCACCTCCCACTGCTACTGGTATATTACCAGCGGGGGGGAGGCGTAGGTGGCTCAAGACCTCAAGAGGCTGCTCAGTAAACTCTGGCAGCCTCCTTGTGGGGTGGGGGTGGGCCCTCCTGCTTGGGCACCCTGTGCCCCACAGTGGGCCCGCCTGCGGTACAAGCCGCCCCCCCCACTGCACTATGTTCCCCCTGACCGACCACATCGCCCCCTTGCCTCGTCGGGGTCCGGCCGTTTGTCCCCAGCGAGGCCTGACACACTAACCTTTATTCTGGGGTTGGCAGCCCTCCTCCTCTTCTGGCGGTGGTGCTGCTGGGACTGAGAGCTACCGGTCCGCTGATGGGCTGGCAACTCTTGGAGGTTGGACTTCCTGCCTCAGAGGGGTGGAAGTCCCGCCCGAGGCTAATTAAGGGTCTAGGCCATGTAAAGTCCAGACTTGCCGGAGGCGGGCTCGCCCCCGACTTTTTGGCCAATGGGTGGGGCCTCTAGCCCAACATAAAATTCCGGCCACTGTTTCCACTGGTGGGAAGGTGGGCAACCAGAGGGCACAGATCTACGATAATTTGCAAAAGAAGGGCAGCACAGTGGTTAGCACCGCAGCCTCACAGCTCCAGCGACCCAGGTTCAATTCTGGGTACTGCCTGTGTGGAGTTTGCAAGTTCTCCCTGTGTCTGCGTGGGTTTTCTCCGGATGCTCCGGTTTCCTCCCACAAGCCAAAAGACTTGCAGGTTGATAGGTAAATTGGCCATTATAAATTGTCACTAGTAGAGGTAGGTGGTAGGGAAATATAAGGACAGATGGGGATGTTTGGTAGGAATATGGGATTAGTGTAGGATTAGTATAAATGGGTGGTTGATGTTCGGCACAGACACGGTGGGCCGAAGGGCCTGTTTCAGTGCTGTATCTCTAATCTAAACCAGGAGGTGGTGAGGAAATAATTTTCCGTAGTGAATTGTCATGGTCTAGAATGCATTGCCTGAAAGCGCGGGAGAAGCAGATTCATTAACATCTTTCAAAAGGGAGTGGAATTTACACTTGAAAGGGAGAAATTTGCAGACTACTTCTGAGAGAGAGTTTTCCATTTAACTCATTGGAGGACCTGGAAGCAATGTAAGCCTGTAAGTACACAAGTGGTGGACGAGCAGGACTCTTGTGTGAGATGGAATGCAAACGGTAGACTCTTGGATGTGCTGAAGTGAAGAGAGTATTGAGCATGGCAGAGCAGCCAGGACAGCCTTGGAATAGCCCAGTCCGGAGGTGACAAAGGCATGGACGAGCATTTCAGCTGTGGACAGGGTGAGGCAGGAGATGGAGACAGATAGTGTTCCGGAGTTGCAAGTAGGAGCTGTTTTTGAGGGAGCAGATTTGGGATGGTGTAAATATTGGGAAGAATGTTATAATAGGAGAGGTTACTGAAAGGATAGGTGGATGCCGGGTGGGGGGAAGGGGGTGGAGGGAAGTGGGTGCGAGGGGGTGGGGGGAAGGGGGTGCGCGGGGAAGGGGGTGGAGGGAAGTGGGTGCGAGGGGGTGGGGGGAAGGGGGTGCGCAGGGGAGGGGTGCATGGGGAGGGGGTGGAGGGAAGTGGGTGCGAGGGGGAGGGGTGCATGGGGAGGGGAAGGGGGTGCGCGGGGGAAGGGGGTGCGTGGGGGAGGGGGTGGAGGGAAGGGGGTGTGAAGGAGAGCTGGGAAGGGGGGGTGCAGGGAGGTTGGGGAGGGGGTGCGAGGGGGAGTGGGTGCAGGGAAAGGGGGTGTGAGGGGCTGGTGGGAAGGTGGTGTGGGGGGGTGAGCTGGGAGGGGGGCACGAGGGGGGAGCTGGGAAGGGGGTGCAGGGGGGAGGGGGTGGGGGAAGTGGGTGCAGGTAATAAAACATTTCATCAGCTCCGACACAATGCGGTCCCCATGTAAAGTTGGGGTTGCCTTGTGTAGTTTCAACCTGAGCAGGGGCCCTAAAAACCCCACTGCCTTGTGGGAGTCTCGGGAGAGACCAAGGCTAAGGGAGTAAACCCTAACAGAAAATCCGGAGTGGAACCCCGAAGGCGGTCATGTGTCACCTTTGGCATGTTTCCGGCAGTTCCTGCAGCCATCCCAGTGCCAAATGTCGTGCTCTCCATTCCTTTGGACCCCACCAGGAAGGCCGAGAGGGGGGTTTTGACGCTTGGGCAACTCACAACCTCCATACATTCGCCCAGGCATGCGCCATGGAGAGGTCACTCCATAGTCACCTCACAGTGATCAAAACAAAACGGAAGGCAGCAGTTACGGGTTATAAGTCCAGCTGAATTGCCGTAGAGATTGGGTGCCACGGGTTGCCTTTGTCGGTGGGAGAGGTCATCGCAACTCACCGGACAGCTACCGCGCGCCTCAAATCGGGCAGCCCCCGGTCAGTAAGGTTCTGTCCTGCCACAGTCCACCTGCTTCAATGGGTGCTTGGAGCTCAGGGTCATTTCCCGACAAGTGGACTGTAACACCGCACCAAACAGCACGACCAAAAAAGGAAAGAAGGTACCAGCCCTTTGTTTTGCAAGCTGGAATGTCAGAACTATGTATCCTGGCTGTCGGAAGACCTTACACAAATCAACGATTCTCGGAAGACCGCCATCATTAACAACGAGCTCAGTAGACTCAATGTGGACATTGCAGCACTTCAGGAGACACGCCTCCCTGCGAGCGGATCTCTAAGAGAGCAAGACTACACCTTCTTCTGGCAGAGTAGGGATCCTGAAGAACCAAGACAGCATGGAGTGGGCTTTGCCATCAGAAACTCCTTGCTCAGCATGATAGAGCCACCTTCAAATGGCTCGGAATGCATACTTCCATCTGACTGCTCACCGCCTCTGGTCCAGTACACCTACTCAGCATCTATCTTCCAACGCTCTGCTCCCCACCTGAAGTTAAAGACCAGTTCTACGAGGAACTCCATAATATCATTAGTAGCATCCCCAATATCGAATATCTGTTCCTGCTGGGGGACTTTAATGCCAGGGTTGGGGCCGACCATGACTCATGGCCCTCCTACCTTGGGCGCTATGGCATTGGAAGGATGAATGAGAAAGGACAGAGACTGCTTGAGTTGTGTAGCTAGCGCAACCTCTGCATCAACAACTCGTTCTTTCACACTAAACCCTGTCACCAGGTTTCTTGGAGGCACCCAAGATCACGTCGTTGGCACCAGCTAGACCTCATCGTCACAAGGCGAGCCTCCTTAAACAGCGTTCAAATCACACACAGCTTCCACAGTGCGGACTGCAACACCGGCCACTCCCTGGTGTGCAGCAAGGTTAGACTCAAACCAAAGAAGCTGCATCACTCCAAGCAGAAGGGCTGCCCGCGCATCAACACTACCAGAATTTCTTATCCACAGCTGTTGCATAAGTTTCTAAATTCACTTGATAAAGCCCTTCAAAACACTCCTACAGGTTATGCAGAGACCAAGTGGGCCCACATCAGAGGTGCCATCTATGACTCAGCAATGACCAGCTCTGGCAAACGTGAGAAGCAGAATGCAGACTGGTTTCAATCTCACTTTGAACAGCTGGAACCTGTCATAGCCGCTAAGCGCATTGCACTGTTGAACTACAAGAAAGCCCCTGGCGTGTTAACATCCGTAGCACTTAAAGCAGCCAGAAACGCTGCAGAAAGAACAGCCAGGCGCTGCGCAAATGACTACTGGCAATACCTATGCAGTCGTATTCAGCTGGCCTCCGACACAGGAAACATCAGAGGAATGTATGATGGCATTAAGAGAGCTTTTGGGCCAACCATCAGGAAGATCGCCCTCTCAAGTCTAAATCAGGGGACACGATCACTGACCAACGCAGGCAAATGGACCGCTGGGTGGAGCACTACCTAGAACTGTACTCCAGGGAAAATGTTGGCACTGAGACCGCCTTCAATGCAGCCCAGTCTCTGCCAGTCATGGATGAGCTGGATGAACAGCCAACAAAATCAGAACTCAGTGATACCATTGATTCTCTAGCCAGTGGAAAAGCCCCTGGGAAGGACGGCATTGCCCCTGAAATAATCAAGAGTGCCAAGCCTGCTATACTTTCAGCACTCCACGAACTGCTTTGCCTGTGCTGGGACGAGGAAGCAGTACCACAGGACATGCGTGATGCCAATATCATCACCCTCGATAAGAACAAGGGTGACAGCGGTGACTGCAACAACTACCTTGGAATCTCCCTGCTCAGCATAGTGGGGAAAGTCTTCGCTCGAGTCGCTTGAAACAGGCTCCAGAAGCTCGCTGAGTGTGTCTACCCTGAGGCACAGTGTGGCTTTCGAGCAGAGAGATCCAACATTGACATGCTGTTCTCCCTTCGCCAGCTACAGGAGAAATGCTGCGAACAACAGATGCCCCTCTACGTTGCTTTCATTGATCTCACCAAAGCCTTTGACCTCATCAGCAGTTGAGGTCTCTTGAGACTACTAGCAAAGATCGGATGTCCACCAAAGCTACTAAGTATCAACACCTCATTCCATGACAATACGAAAGGCACAATTCAGCATAACGGCACCTCATCAGACCCCTTTCCTATCCTGAGTGGTGTGAAACAGGGCTGTGTTCTCGCACCTACACGATTTGGGATCTTCTTCTCCCTACTGCTCTCACATGCGTTCACGTCTTCAGAAGAAGGAATTTTCCTCCACACAAAATCAGATGGCAGGTTGTTCAACCTTGCCCATCTAAGAGCGAAGACCAAAGTACGGAAGGTCTTCATCAGGAAACTCCTCTTTGCTGACGATGCTGCATTCACATCCCACACTGAAGAGTGCCTGCAGAGACTCATCGACAGGATTGCTGCTGCCTGCAACGAATTTGGCCTAACCATCAGCCTCAAGAAAACGAACATCATGGGACAGGACTTCAGAAATGCTCCATCCATCAATATCGGCGACCACGCTCTGGAAGTGGTTCAAGAGTTCACCTACCTAGGCTCAAATATCACCAGTAACCTGTCTCTTGATGCAGAAATCAACAAGCGCATGGGAAAGGCTTCCACTGCTATGTCCAAACTGGCCAAGAGAGTGTGGGAAAATGGCGCACTGACACGGAACACAAAAGTCCGAGTGTATCAAGCCTGTGTCCTCAGTACTTTGCTCTACGGCAGCGAGGCCTGGACAACGTATGTTGGCCAAGAGCGACGTCTCAATTCATTCTATCTTCGCTGCCTCCGGAGATGCCTTAGCATCAGGTGGCAGGACCGTATCTCCAACGCAGAAGTCCTCAAGGCGGCCAACATCCCCAGCATATACACCCTACTGAGCCAGCGGCGCTTGAGATGGCTTGGCCATGTGAGCCGCATGGAAGACGGCAGGATCGCCAAGGACACATTGTACAGCGAGCTCGTCACTGGTATCAGAACCACCGGACATCCTTGTCTCCGCTTTAAAGACGTCTGCAAACGCGACATGAAGTCCTGTGGCATTGATCATAAGTCGTGTGAGTCAGTTGCCAGTGATCACCAGAGCTGGCGGACAGCCATAAAGGCGGGGCTAAAGTGTGGCGAGTCGAAGAGACTCAGCAGTTGGCAGGAAAAAGGGCAGAAGCGCAAGGGAGAACCAACTGTGTAACTGCCTTGACAACCAATTTTATCTGCAGCAGCTGTGGAAGAGTCTGTCACTCTAGAATTGGCCTTTATAGCCATTCCAGGCGCTGCTTCACAAACCATTGACCACCTCCAGGCGCTTACCCACAGTGTCTCGAGACAAGGAGGCCAAAGAAGAAGAAGACTGCAAGGATGAACTTTGATCAGCTGAATGGTCACTGCTTGACCTTGATGTTTGGTAAATGCCTCTGTTTCTATAATTGGGCAGCTCCAGGTTATCCCTCAGGCTTGTAAAAAGTCACTATTCCCGATTGAGCTTACCTGCTGGAGGATACCTGTGTCTGCAACCCAGCTGGACCAATCTGTAGATAAAGTGACCTGACATGGTGCATCTTGGTTGAAGTCAAAAAAATTAGTTGATTTTAAGCAAAGGAGTTTTCGATAGTATTTACAGCACTGACACAGGCCACTCGGCCCAAGAGGATCATGTTGCTGTTTGTTTTCCACACAAGCCTCCTTCTGCCATTTTATTAATATGCATGATGAACTCTCCCTAAATTTATTCTCACCCTTTATAATTATTTGCTTTTTATCCAGTTGAGACATTCCAGATTGGACAGCAACCCTGGCCAACAAGTCCCTGACAAAGCTTGAGGTAGCCAGAGAATGGCCATTCCTCTGATTTTTTTTTCCCCTGCCTCGCTGTCAGGGGCAGTACCACTGGTACAGTTAACGTGGGGCATCCAGTCAGGGGGTTTCCGAGCGGATCCACTCCCGGCAGCCGTCTGCCTCTCGCGGCATTATTAGTCAGTCCCAGGTAGGCTGAACATTATAGCCTAACGCCCACGGTCTCTGCACAGACAGCCGGTATAGATCCTCCCCATTATCGATGAGCTTAGGGGTGGCGTTTCTACCTTGCAACCCGTGCAGTTGAACAGTGAGGGGTTCCTCAAGCAGACTCTTTGCACAGGGATTCCCGCCAGGGAAAGGCCACCCTGCCTCTTTTGGGTCAGTGTCTGGTGCTTTTGAGTAGCAGGTACAAATGCATATATGATCGGTTGATATAGACTTGCAAAAGTCCCCAGCATCGAAAGGGCTATTCAGCCTGAGCTGTCATAGAACATAGAACAGTACAGCACAGTACAGGCCCTTCGGCCCACAATGTTGTGCCGAACCTTTGACCTACTCTAAGATCTAAGTAACTACCTACGCTTCATTCTACTATCATCCATGTACCTATCCAAGAGTCGCTTAAACGCCCCTAATGTATCTGCTTCTACTACCACCGCTGGCAGCGCATTCCACGCACCCACCACTCTGTGTAAAGAACCTACCTCTGACATCTCCCTGAAACCTTCCTCCAATCACCCTAAAATTATGCCCCCTGGTGATAGCCCTTTCCACCCTAGGAAAAAGTCTCTGACTATCCACTCTGTCTATGCCTCTCATCATCTTGTACCCCTCTATCAAGTCACCTCTCATCCTTCTTCGCTCCAATGAGAAAAGCCCTAGCTCCCTCAATCTTTCTTTGTAGGACATGCCCTCCAGTCCAGGCAGCATCCTGGTAAATCTCCTCTGCACCCTCTCTAAAGCTTCCACATCCTTCCTATAATGAGGCGACCAGAACGGAACACAATATCCCAAGTGTGGTCGAACCAGGGCCTTATAGAGCTGCAGCATAACCTCACGGCTCTTAAACTCAATCCCCCTGTTAATGAAAGCCAACACACCATACGCCTTCTTAACAACCCTATCAACTTGGGTGGCAACTTTGAGCGATCTATGGACATGGACCCCAAGATCCCTCTGTTCCTCCACACTACCAAGAATCCTGTCTTTAAGCCTGTATTCCGCATTCAAATTCGACCTTCCAAAATGAATCACTTCACACTTTTCCAGGTTGAACTCCATCTGCCACCTCTCAGCCCAGCTCTGCATCCTGTCAATGTCCCGTTGCAATCTACAACAGCCTTCCACACTATCCACAACTCCAGCAACCTTCGTGTCATTGGCAAACTTGCTAACCCAGCCTTCCACTTCCTCATCCAAGTCATTTATAAAAATCACAAAGAGCAGAGGTCCCAGAACAGATCCTTGTGGAACACCACTGGTCACCGAGCTCCATGCTGAATACTTTCCATCTACTACCACCCTCTGACTTCTATGGGCCAGCCAATTCTGTATCCAGACAGCCAACTTTCCCTGTATCCCATGCCTCCTTACTTTCTGAATGAGCCTACCATGGGGAACCTTATCAAACACCTTGCTAAAATCCATATACACCACATCCACTGCTCTTCCTTCATCAATGTGTTTTGTCACATCTTCAAAGAATTCAATAAGGCTTGTGACCTGCCCATCACAAAGCCATGCTGCCTGTCTCTAATCAAACCATGCTTTTCCAAATAATCATAAATCCTGTCTCAGAATCCTCTCCAATAATTTGCCCACTACCAACGTAAGACTGACTGGTCTATATTTCCCAGGGTTATCCCTATTCCCTTTCTTGAACAAGGGAACAACATTTGCCATCCTCCAATCATCTGGTACTACTCCAGTGGACAGTGAAGACGCAAAGATCATCGCCAAAGGCGCGGCAATCTCTTCCCTCGCTTCCCGTAATATCCTTGGGTATATCCCATCTGGCCCCGGGGACTTATCTGTCCTCATATCATTCAAAATTTCCAGCACATCCTCCCTCTTACCCTCAACCTGTTCAAGCATATCAGCCTGTTCCACGCTGTCCTCACAAACCACCAGGTTCCTCTCACTAGTGAATACTGAAGCAAAGTATTCATTTAGGACCTCCATTACCTCCTCCGACTCCAGGCACAAGTTCCCTCCACTATCCCTGATCGGCCCTACCCTCACTCTGGCCATCCTCTTGTTCCTCACATAAGTCCTTACTGGCATGTCTGCTCCACAAAAGCCCCTCACCCCCCTCGGTATCTAACCCCATCAACATATCCTGTTCCTTGTCAGCTTTGGCTCAGTTGGTAGCACTCTCGCCTCTGAGTCAGAAAGTTGTCCCACTCCAGAGACTTGAGCACAAAAATCTAGGCTGACATTCCCGTGCAATACTGAGGGAGCGCTGCACTGTCAGAGGTAATGTCTTTCAGATGAGATGTCAAATCGGGGGCCTGTCTGCCCTCTCGGGTAGATGTGAAAGATCCCATGGCACTATTTTGAAGAAGAGCAGGGGAGTTATCCCGGTGTCCTGGGGTCAATATTTATCCCTCAAACAACATCTCAAAAACAGATTATCTGGTCATTATCGCATTGCTGTATGTTGGAGCTTGCTGTGCATAAATTGTCTGCAGCGTTTACTACATTACAACAGTGACTACAGTTCAAGAGCACTTCAAATCTTAGACGATTTATGGCACAGAAAGAGGCACTTGGTCCATTGAGTCTGCGCCGGCCGAAAAACAAGCCACCCAGCCTAATCCCACCTTCCAGCATTTGGTCCATAGTCCTGCAGGTACGGCACTTGAGGTGCATATCTAGACACCTTTTAAATGAGTTGAGGGTTTCTGCCTCCACTACCTTTCAGGCAGTGAGTTCCAGACCCCCACCACCCTCTGGGTGAAAAAATCTTTTATCATCTCCCCTCTAATCTTTCTACCAATCACTGTAAATCCATGCCCCCTGGTCACTGACCTTTCTGCTGAGGTAAATAGGCCCTTTACATCCACTCTATCCAGGCCCCTCACAATTTTGTACATTTCAATCAGATCTCCCCATAGCTTTCTCTGTTCCAAGGAGAACAACCCCAGCCTATCCAATCTTTCCTCATAGCTGCATTTTTCCACTCCCAGAAACATCTTCGTAAATCCCCTCTCTACCCTCTCTAGTGCAATTACACATTTTCTCTAATGAGGTGACCAGAATTGCACACAGTACTCGAGTTGTGGTCGAACCAATGAGTTATACAGTTCCAGCATAACCTCCTTGCTCTTATATTCTATACCTCAGGTAATAAAGGAAAAGATTCCATATGCCTTCTTAACCACCTTATCGACCTGTCCTGGTACCTTCAGGGATCTGTGGACATTCACTGCAAGGTCCCTCACTTCCTCCACACCTCTCAGTATTCTTCTATTAATAGTGTATTCCTTTGCTTTGTTTGACCTCTGCAAATGTATTACCTCACACTTCTCCAGGTTGAATTCCATTTGCCACTTTTCTGCCCACCTGATCAGTCCAGTGATATCTTCCTGCAGCCTGCAACTATCCTCCTTGCTAACAATCACACGGCCAATCTTTGTGTCATCTGCAAACGTCTTGATCAGGTCTGCTACATTTACATCCAAATCGTTAATATATACCACAAAAAGCAGGGAACCCAGTACTGAGCCCTACGGAACACCACTGGAAACAGCCCTCCAGTTGTAAAAACACCCGTCACCAATTACCTTTTGTTTCCTGCTACTGAGCCAATTTTGTATCTACCTTGCTTTTCTTGGATTCCATGTGCTTTTATTTTTTTAACCAGTTTGCCATGAGGGGCCTTGTCAAAAGCCTTGCTAAAATCCATGTAAACCCACATCAACATGTTTCATCCTGCACAGGTGGTTTATCCACTTTCAGGGATGCTAATCCCATTAATACATTCAATATTTCACACCCCTCTTCCTTGACTACAATATCTGCATCGTCCCTCTCTTTTGTGAAGACAGATGCAAAGTATTCATTAAGAACAATCGCGACATCTTCCTCCCCTTACCTTTTTGGTCTTCAACCAGTTTGTCATGTGGGACCCTGTCAAAAGCCTTGCTAAAATTCATGTAGACCTCATCAATCTTCCTTGTTACTTCAAAAAATTCAATCAAGTTAATCAGATAAGTTTTTCTCTCAACTACGCTGACTGTCCTTGATTAATCCGTGCCCTTCTAAGTGACAGTTTATCCTGTCTCAGAATTGCTTCCAATAATTTGCCTACTACTGAGGTTAAACTGACTGGCCTGTAATTATTCAGTCTATCCCTCACTCCCTTTTTAAACAAAGGTACAACGTTAGCAGTCCTCCAATCCTCTGGCACCACACCTGTATCTGGTTAGGACTGGAAAATGATGGACAGTCCTTCCATTGTTCCCTCTCTGGCTTCTTTTAACAGCCTAGTGTACATTTTACCTGGCCGTGATGATTTATCCACTTTCAAGGATGCTAATCCCATTAATACTTCCTCACTCCCTATGCTTATCACATCCAATACACCACACCCCTCTTCCTTGATTACAATATTTGTATTGTCCCCCTCTTTTGTGAAGACAGAGGCAAAGTATTCATGAAGAACGATACCAACACCTTCTGCCCCTATACATAGGTTACCTTTTTGATCTTTTATGGACCCTACTCTTTCCTTAGATATCCTCTTCCAAGGTTCACCTTGATTTTGTTTGCCAATGTTCTTTCATGCCCTCTCTTTGCTTTCCTAATTTCCTTTTTGATTTCACCCCTCCACTTTCTATACTCCTCTCAGCTTTCTGTAGTATTGCATTCTCAGTGTTGGACATAAGATTTCCTTTTCTGCCTTATCTTACCCTGTAAGCTCCTTGACATCCAGGGGGCTCTGGTTTTGACAATCCCAGCCTTTTTCTTTGTGGGAACATGTTTAGTCTGAACCTTTTGAATCTCCCCTTTGAATACCTCCCACTGCTCTGACACTAATTTACCTTCAAGTATCTGTTTCTTGTCCACTTTCACTAAATCACTCCTCAGTTGGTCTTGCCCCAAATGAGAACTCTAACTCCTGTTCTATCCTTGACCTTTTCCATAATTATGTTTAAACAGACTGAATTATGATCACTACCATCAAAGTGCTCTCTCATTGCTACTCCTTCCACCAACCCAGCTTCATTTCCTAAAACTAAGTCTAAAACTGTTTCCTCTCTTGTTGGTCTCGCTACATACTGGCCAAAATAATTCTGCTTCCTCAATTCCTTTCACACTAAAACTATCCCAGTTTATATTGGGGTAGTTAAAATCCCCTCCTATTACTGCCTTATTGTTTTTGCACTTCTCAGAGATTTGCCAACATATCTGCTCTTCTGTCTCCCACTGTGGCTTGGAGGGGAACTTGCAGGTGATGGTGTTCCCATGCATGCGCTGCCCTTGTCCTTATAGGTGATAGAGATTGCAGGTTTGGAAGATGCTGTCTAAGGAGCCTTGGTGCATTGCTACAGTGCATCTTGTAGATGGTACACACTGCTGCCACTGTGCATTGTTGGTGGAGGGAGTGAATGTTTGTGGATGGGGTGCCAATCAAGTGGGTTGCTTTGTCCTGGGTGGTGTTGAGCTTCTTGAATGTTGGAGCTGCACCCATCCAGGCAAGTGGAGAGTATTCCATCACACTCTTGACTTGTGCCTTGTAGATGGTGGACAGGCTTTGGAGAGTCAGGAGGTGAGTTACTCGCCGCAGGATTCCCGGCCTCTGCCCTACTTTTGTAGCCACGGTATTTATATGGCTACTCCAGTTCAGTTTCTGTTCAATGGTAACCCCCAGGATGTTGATAGTGGGGGATTCAGCGATGGTAATGCCATTGAATGTCAAGGGGAGATGGTTAGAATCTCTCTTGTTGGAGAAGGTCATTGCCTGGCACTATTGTGTGGCGCGAATGTTACTTGCCACTTATCAGCCCAAGCCTGGATATTGTCCAGGTCTTACTGCATTTCTACACAGACTGCTTCAGTATCTGAGGAGTCGCGAATGGTGCTGAACATTGTGCAATCATCAGCGAACATCCCCACTCTGATCTTATGATTGAAGGAAGGTCATTGATGAAGCAGCTGAAGGTGGTTGGGCCTAGGATACTGCCTTGAGGAACTCCTGCAGTGATGTCCTGGAGCTGAGATGATTGACCTCCAACAACCACAACCATCTTTCTTTGGGCTATGTACGACTCCAACCAGTGAAGAGTTTTCCCCCGATTCACATTGATCCCAGTTTTGCTAGGACTCTTTGATGCCATACTCTGTCAAATGCTGCCTTGATGTCAAGGGCAGTCACTCTCACTTCACCTCTTGAGTTCAGCTCTTTTGTCCATGTTTGAACCAAGGCTGTGATGAGGTCAAGAGCTGAGTGGCCCTGGCGGAACCCAAACTGAGCGTCAGTGAGCAGGTTATTGCTGAGCAAGTGCTGATTGATAGCACTATCAACGACATCTTCCATCACTTTACGGATGATCGAGAGTAGACTGATGGGGCGTTAATTGGCTGGGTTGGATTTGTCCTGCTTTTTGTGTACAGGACATACCTGAGCAATTTTCCACATTGCAGGGTAGATGCCAGTGTTGTAGCTGTACTGGAACGGCTTAGCTAGGGGCAAAGCAAGTTCTGGAGCACAGGTCTTCAGTACTATTGCCAGAATGTTGTCAGGGCCCATAGCCATTGCAGTATCCAGTGCCTTCAGTCATTTCTTGATATTACATGGAGTGAATCGAATTGGCTGAAATCTGGCATCTGTGATGCTGGGAGGAGGCCGAGATGGATCATCCGCTGGGTCAAAATCCTGGAACTCTCTTCCTAACAGCACTGTGGGTATGCCTACCCCAAATGGACTGCAGCGGTTCAAGAAGGCAGCTCACCACCACATTTTCAAGGGCAATTAGGGATGGGCAATAAATGCTGGCCTGGCCAGTGACGCCCAAATCCCATGAATGAGTAAAAGAAAACTTGACATTTATGGCTGAAGATTGTTGCAAATGCTTCAGCCTTAACTTTTGCACTGGTGTGCTGGGCTCCCCCATCATTGAGGATGGGGATATTTGATAAGGTTTGCACCGCAGTGTCGCCTGCTGCTGCTCAAGTTCTGAAACCTGGAGCTCAAGCTGCTGCAACTGACGACAGTTCCTGCACATATGATTATCCAGGACCCAAGATGTGACCTGGAGTTCTCAGATAGCACAGGATGTGCACTGAGGTTGGAGGAGCCCTGCCATTCCTCTATTAGATAGTAACCTTGCTACTCCAACTAAATCCTGCTACTAATAAACCCTGCTGCTGCTGTTACTAATAATCCTATCAGTAGTAATAAACCTTACCAATAGTTATAATAACCTTGCTGCTGCTAATACTAAACATTATCAAAACTATTCTACCTTACCACTATTAGTATACCCTACCAACACTAAAACATTACCAATAGTAGTAACAACCTCACCAGTAGCACCTTATATAAAAACCATTAAATAATAAGAATGATTTCATAAAGATTATTTAAACCTTATTAAAAAATAAACGATAAGGCTCACAGCTAGCCACTTGTTACTTTTGATTAATATTTAATATTTTAATGTTTTTAAATTCCTAGTTGTTTCGACTGAGTTTCTCAGCTGCAAATTCTCACCAGCCAATCAACTCACCGCTTTCCTGTGATGTTACGGTTTGATTTTTTTTTTCCTTCACTTCTTCAAACCCCAGCGTCTAGGTTCCACACAGGTCCATTGGTGCTGCTGCCGCCGCTGTTTCCGACTCTCTCCAGGTACTTTGTTGGGTGTAAAGTACTTTCGGATGTTCTGAGGTCGTGAAAGGAGCTATAGAAAGGTGAGTCTTTCCATTTCCTTTCTCTGTCATGTTTACCTAGCTTCCCCTTTCAAACATCAATGGTACTGCGCACCAGAACCATGTTGATACTTCATGCTGTTACCTTCAGTCCTGCAGTGCAGTCACTCCTTAGAGAGGCCAAAGTGAAACAAAGTCCCTTCACAATACTTTCTTTGCTTTTATTCTTTGCCTCCTCTGTTAGCCTAGTTGAGGTGCAGCAATTGGTATTTTGGGGAATCATTGTAATAAGACATGCACCATTCCTTTTACAGAAAAATAGACACCAGAACACCGGACTATGGGGAAAAGACAGGGGAGTGGGACTAGGTGAGTTGCTCTTGCAAAGAGCCAGCACAAACACGACAGGCCAAATGGCCTCCTTTTGTGCTGTAACCATTCTATGATTCTATGACATCAATATTACCCTCATCGCTGCCTGATTGGAACCAATTTTGATCATCCTACACAATTAAAGGAATTAAAACTAATTGTACAGTGGATTTTGCCTGAGCTGATTTTAAAAAAAACTTACAATATGTCTGCAATGCTAGATTCAGTATTTTTATCAACGACAACTTATATAGAACCTGTTACGAAAGTGCCTCTGTATTTTGTTAAATATATTTTTTGAGGATTCATTTTTGAAACATTGAAACTTTACAGTCCAGTCCCTGGAAAGTTTTTTAAAAGGGGCACTAAGAGGTCTTGTGAGGAAAACAAACCTTTCTGGGAAATCACTTGACTTCCAGCAACAAGTCTTACTGGGAAACCACCTGACTTACAGTTCAATAAACAGAGAACTTTGGACACCTGGAGAAGTTGTTTACCAAGAAGTGACAGGTCAAGCTTTATGGGGGTCAAAAGGTTGAGCTCCTGTTGTCGGTTTCGCTTTTGAATTATTTTGAGTTGGGGTTGAACTTTGTAAAAAAGGAAGAGAACTTACAAGGAGAGAAAAGAATTCCCAAGGAAGGAGAGAAGACCACAACCCAGCTCAGCTTTCCGGCACCTCTCTAAAAGACCCGGAGAAGTCCACTGTGTCAACTCATCTCATCTTCTGTCTTTGAAGAAAAACCTGCTAAAATAATTCTCAACGCCACCTGAAAATAATTGTTCTGAAAGATCCCAGTGATCCATCTATGTGTACTCGGAGGCCAGACTGTATGCCAGTCTTTGGAACACAACGTATCTCATCTGCTGTTTCTTGAAGAATGAGCAAGTATTCAGCCAAGTGTTTTTTTGTCTGTAATAGAGCTCTAAAAACAAAAATCCCTTTATTTTTCTGGTTAACCGGTGTATGTATATCTGTGAGGGGGCTAAGGAAAAAGGGAACTTTAATATTTCAATGTGTGTTTATGCTTTACTTCATTACTAGTTAAGACTTGTTTTATAATAAACTGATAATTTTGTTTATTAAAGAAACTTAGTTGGTGTGTTTTATTCTGGGATCAAAAATAGAGTCTATGATTGACTGTATCGGTAAGTGGGGAAAAATTTAAATATATGTTATGACCTGTGAAGAAGTGGAACTCGAACAAACAGTGCACTCCTCCCGCCTCGGTTGTAACACAACTTTAATGTGATGAAATGTCCCAAGGCGCTTTACAGGAGCAATATAAAACAAAGTATAACACCGAGCCACAAAAGGAGATATTGGGTCAGATGACCAAAAGCTTGGTCAAAGAGGTAGATTTTAAGGTCTTAAAGGAGCAAAATGAGATGGAGAGTTTTAGGGAGGGTATTCCAGAGCTTGGGGCCTAGGCAACTGAAGGCATAGCCACCAATGGTGGTGTGATTAAAATCAGGGATGCACAACAGGCCAGAATTAAAGGATTGCAGATATCCCTGAGGGTTGTTGGGCTGGAGAAGATTACAGAGATGGGGAGGGGTGAGGCCACAGAGGGATTTGAAAAGAAGGATGAGGATTTTAAAATCAAAATGATGCTTGGCCGGCAGTCAGTGTAGGTCAGCGAGCACAAGGGTGATAGGGGAACGGGTGTGAGTTTATATATGGGCAGCAGAGTTTTGGAAGACCTCAAGTTTACGGAGAGTAGAATGTGGGAGACCAGCCAGGAGTGCATTGGATTAGTCAAGTCTAGAGGTAACAAAGGAATGAATGGGGGTTTCAGCAGCAGATAACCTGATACAGGGACAAAGTCAGGCATCAGTTCTGTAACAGACCATGAACCATAGGGCTTTTAAGTGTGAGTAAGCTAGTCTAAGAAAGAACTTGTGTTTCTATAGCGCATTTCACGATCTCAGGACATCCCAAAGCGCTTTACAACCAATAAAGTACATGTGAAGTGTAGTCACTGTTGTCGAAGGAAACTCAGCAGCGAAATTGAAGATACCACAAACAGCAATGTGATAATGGCCGGATAATCTATTTTTTCAGGGATGTTGATGAAGGGGTAAATATTGACTTCTTTAAAATAGTGTTATGAGATCTATTACATCCACCTGAGAGGACAGACGGGGCCCTCAGTTTAACATCTCATCTGAAAGATGGCCCCTCTGATAGTGCAGCAGTCCCTCAGTACTTCACTGGGAGTGTCAGCATGTACTTGATGCTGAAGTTTTTGGAGTGAGACTTGAATCCATGACCATCTGACTCCAAGGCAAAAGTGCCACCGACTGAGCCATGGCTGACAAAGGGAGGATTGTTTTGTACAATCCAGAAACATTTCAAACTATTGCGAACAAATTACTCCTTGGAATTCTGACACTGGGGAGCAACCCTACTGTCGCATCCCCAAGGATAGGGTCTAACTAAGTAGTCGGCAGAAAAGGTGAACTCTGGAACTTAGTGAAGTTTGCTTATGGGAGTGACTGGTGACATTGATCTCAAATGAACATCTTGTGCTAAAACCTGACAATTTTGACAATTAGAAACAATCCTCTTTCAACTTAAAATTTCCCACCATTTCTCAATTTAGAATATAGCTATAAAGTGGAGACTTCCACCTCCTTTTACCCCTGGCTGTTTTCAGTGTGGCTGGGATAAGGAAAGGGCTCACTACTATTCATGTGCATTGTCACATGCACAAGAAGTGCGATGATACAAAAATTATGGACAAAATCTGAATATTATAAAAACTAACTTTGTCTTTTAAAAAAAGGACCTTTCTTTTAAAAAGTGAACAATGTTCCAAAATGGCCACTGAAGGAAAAGGGCTTGGCCTTTGTATATTCAAACTGTCTGATGACACCGACAAAGTGTTTTAATTCTGACACCAGTCTTGTTTTCTGTCACCCAGGAAGGAATGGCTTTGCTGGTGAAGGTATTTTCTCATCGGAAGCTCCTGATGGTCTTGTCTGCCTGCACCTTTGCCCTGTTTCTAGTGCGTCGCCTGTCCAAAATAGCTGAGATAGAGCAGTTGAAGAGTGAGCTCCAGATGCACAACACATTCAGCCTGCCCAAGGTTCCTGTCAGAAAACCAGCCAACATTGACCGGCGCTGTCTACCTGGGTACTACTCTGGCGTGGAGCTGGGGCCGGCTGTGCCTCGTCAGCCTGAGGACCTGGGAGCACCGGGCGCTTCAGGCAACGCTCTGGTGCTTGACAACCTCAGCTTCAAGGAGGTGACTGAGAGGTCCATTGGTTTCCAGAAGCATGGCTTCAACGCCTTCGCCAGTGACAGGATCTCTGTACACCGCAATCTGGGACCCGACATTCGAGCTCCAGAGTAAGAATCTGTGTTGGCTATGGTATGTGGGTGGGGAGTGGGTGGGGTGGGTGGCTTGCTGGCTGGCTGTGGTGTGGGGAAGAAATGTACTTGTGGCTGGGCAGCTGGGCAACCCCAATCAAAGATGGAAATAGGTCATGTGGTGGCTTAGCATGTAATTTATATAGCGCCTTTAAATGGTTGGAAAACATCCCAAGGCGCTTCACAGGAGCATTATCAAACAAAATTTGACACTGAGCCACATAAGAGGATATTAGGACAGGTGACCGATAAGCTTGGTCAAAGAGATAGGTGTAAGGAGCGTCTTAAAAGAGGAGAGAGAGGCGGAGAAATTTAGGAAGGGAATTCCAGAGCTTAGACCAAGACAGCTGAAGGCACAACCACAAATGGCAGAGCGAGAAGCCAGAATTCTAGGAGTGCAGAGATTTTGGAAGGTTGTAGTGCTGGAGGAGGGTACAGAGATAGGGAGGGTCAAGCCATGGAAGGAATTGAAAAACAAGGATGAGAATTTTAAATTTGAGCTCACTACTTCATATTTTATTTTCACCTGGCTATTTCACTTTCTGAAATTTTATGCCCATCAAGGTGAAGGATGTCACTGGCAGGTAATGAGTTACTCAGTGTGTAGCTCTCTCATACCTTTACAGATTTTACACTTTTCACTAATCTCTTTTATTAGCCTTGTATACTCTTCATCAACCATTCCTGCATCTTTTAGCAACGCACCAAGGCTCCTTAGACAGCACCTTCCAAACGCGCGACCTCGACCACCTAGAAGGACAAGGATAGCAGTTACATCGGAACACCACCACCTGCAAGTTGCCCTCCAAAGCCACACACCATCCTGACTTGGAACTATATTGCTGTTCCATCACTGTCGTTGGATCAAAATCCTGGAACTCCTTTCCTAACAACACTTTGGGTGTACTTACCACACATGGACTGCAGCAGTCAAGAAGGCAGCTCACCACCACCTTCTCAAGGGCAATTAGGGATGGGTAATAAATGCTGTCTTAGCCAGCGACGCCCACATCCCATGAACGAATAAAAAAAGTTAACTTTTGACGAGTAGGGTGAGGAAATTGTCTGTGTAACTTTAAGACTTTTTTTTTATTCTCACCACCTGATGCCATTAATACTTGTCTAACACTCAGATAAGAAATATCAGGTTTTGTTAAGTGGATACAATAATGTCCTGACTCGGTAAACTGCAGATCCACTGACTTTCCAAAAATAATTACCTTATAATGCTCCGTATCAAATTTCATTTGTGCCTTTTTGCTAGAAGGTTTACTCAAAGCACAGGTTTCTCACTGAAGACTACATTAGTACTTATAAAATCACTTAGTCCAGCCATTTCATATGGAATTACAACTCTCTTTGGTAACATTAATGTGTTGTCATCATCAAACCTAAAGCAAGTAATACTTTTATATTCCTTAACTTGGCATTGGTCCTCACTACTTAGTGAATCAAGTTAACGTTTTAACCAGTCTGTTCCACATGCTGTCGATGTGCGAGAATTATTCAGCACTGCACAATTAAAGAAGTCTGTCACCAACACATTCATCACAAGAGATAGTTGATGCATTGGTGATCGTCTTCCAAAATTCTATAGATTCTGGAGCGGTTGCTGCAGATTGGAAGGTTGCAAATGTCACCCCACTATTTAAGAAGGGAGGGAGAGAGAAAACAGGGAATTACAGACCTGTTAGCCTTACATGAGTCGTTGGAAAAATGCAAGAATCTATTCTAAAGGATGTGATAAAAGGACACTTGGATAATATTGATCTGATTGGGCATAGTCAACATGGATTTATGAACAGGGAATCATGTTTGACGAACCTGTTGGAGTTTTTTGAGAATGTTACTAACAGAAGGCTTTTGATAAAGTCCCCCACAGGAGTTTGGTTAGCAAAATTAAAGCACATGGGACAGGAGGTAATATACTGGCATGGATTAAGGATTGGTTAACAGGCAGAAAGCAGAGTGGGAATAAACGGGTCATTCTCGCGTTGGCCGGCTGTGACTAGTGGGGTACCGCAGGGATCAGTGCTTGGGCCCCAGCTGTTCACAATATATATTATGATTTGAATGTGGGGACCAAATGTAGTATTTCCATGTTCGCAGATGACACAAAACTCGGTGGGAATGTGTGTTGTGAAGAAGATGCAAAGCAGCTTCAAGGGGATTTGGACAGACTTAGTGAGTGGACAAGAACGTGGCAGATGGAATATAATGTGGAAAAATGTGAGGTTATCCACTTTGGTAGGAGGAACAGATATGCAGAGTATTTCTTAAATAGTAAGAGATGAGAAAGTGTAGATGCATAAAGGGACCTGGGTGTCCTTGTCAATAAGTCACTGAAAGCTAACATGCAGGTGCAGCAAGCAATTAGGAAGGGTAATGGTATGTTAGCCTTTATCGCAAGATGTTTTGAGTACAGGAGTGTGAAGTCTTGCTTCAGTTGTATAGAACCTTGGCTAGACCACACTTGGAGTACTGTACACACTTTGGTCCCCTTATCTTAGGAAGGATATTATTGCCATAAAGTGCAACGAAGGGTCACCAGACTGGTTCCCGGGATGGCAGGACTGTCCTATGAAGAGAGATTGGGGAAACTGGGTCTGTATTCTCTCGAGTTTCGAAGAATGAGTGGTGATCTCATTGAAACCTACAAAATACTTAAAGGGATAGACAGGGTAGATGCAGCTAAGATGTTTTCCCTGGTTGGGGAATCTAGAACCAGGGGACACAATTTCAAAATAAAGGGAAGCCACTTAGGACTGAGATGAGGAGAAATTTCTTTACTCTGAGGGTTGTGAATCTTTGGAATTCTCTATCCCAGAGGGCTGTGGAAGCTCAGTCATTGAGTATGTTTAAAGCAGAGATTGAAATATTTCTAAATACAAATAACGTAAGTGGAGATGAGGACAGTGTGGGAAAAAGGCATTAAAGTGGATGATCAGCCATGATCAGATTGAATGGTGGGGCAGGCTCGCTGGGCTGAATGGCCTATTCCTGCTCCTATGTTCCTAAGACTAAAACTCCTTGTGACCAGTACAATTTCTTCAGATTTATCATTTTTTTTTATCCTCTTCCCTGAATTCTCTTCTTCATGTGTCATTTCAAGGACCCTGCCTCTTCACTTTGGGAAGTTCACTGCACAATGATACTTCAAGTCACACCTAAAGCACCTATTAACTGATCTATGGGCATTCCTAGGATTCATTTGCCTATTATTGCAGCTCCAATTCTGTCTTCTTCCGTAATAGCCGGACCTGCTAAAGGTGCTTTCATCCTCATTTTTCCTGTCTTTAAACCTTCCATTGTATTGGTACCTGAGTCCAGTATCTGGACCATTTTAAAATCTGTCAATCATTCAGGCCTTTATTCTTTGTGTCATCATGGAATGCCCCATTTGTTCCACGAAGGCTGAAGGAGATGCCTGTTTTCCCAGGAACTTTTTCAAGGCAGTAGACATCTGATCTAACAAGGTCTCCCTCTCCAAGAACCAAACGCTAGTTAGAGCCAAGAGCCTGTCCATATGAGACAACTTCGTACAGTCCAGCAATTTAAATGCTAGTACTGATGCAGGGATCTCCATGTTGAATTTTGTCATTCTTTTGTACAATCTGTTACAATCCATGATATATTTCTCCATAGAATGACCATTTCTGAAATCTATCGAAGCCTGACCATGCCTGATAGACATTTAACAGAACATATTTCTTGTAAATTTCATCCAAGAACTCTAAGAGAAAGTCCAAACCTTCAACACTATCTGTCTCACTCACGCAAAGAGCAGTTACGAGCTATAAAAAATTGAACTGATGAATTAAACTTCCAGAAAATGGACATACTTTTGCTACCAGACAAAATGGGGTAAGAGGTCAGGTGACCTCTCCTATACTGTAAATATACATAGTGACTGCTGGAGACTGAAATCATCATGTCTTGAAGAAAGCATTAGATATGCTAATGACCCCATTCCATTTAATGGCTACCTTTTCAACCATTTGGACTACCCATGACCTTTGCAGACATAGCATCTTCAGACCCAAACTCAGGATAATAGGTGTGACCAAACACCACTTTAACAAGATGAGCAGAATTCAGACAACATTGTCTAATAATGGCCACACGTTCAGAGACATTGTATGAAAACTCCAGGGGAGTGCAACTTTGGTCACCTGACAGGAACCAAGCCTGATAAGCTTTTTTTTTAAAAAAGAGACTTTTCAGTGCAGAAAGCCAGAGAGCAGGAGACAGAAAGCCAACAGCCAAGAAGGCTGAGAGAAAGAGAGATCTGTTCCATCCAAGAAGGAGACCCTGCTATATACCATCTTTTAAAAAACTACCAGGCGGCAGAGATGAAGAGGTGACCTTTGAAAACTCCCCATCTGAGAGATTGAAAAAGGATCTTCGTAATCGGACTGTAACTGAGACTTAACCAAAGAAGACTGCAGCAAAGCATCCATCCACCTGAAACTGTGGTGAACCAGGAGAAACAGGAAGAACTGGCCTGCACCGTTTAAATTTTTCTTCCAGGAAACCCAACAAAGTTTCATAACAAACTCTTTTAAAAAACACCAGGCCTAAGTGCATGCTATCTTTTGATCTCCATCTTCTCTTGTGTGTGTGCATGTATGGGTGAAGTTGCAAAGTTAGAGGTTTTGTTTCATTATTTTTATATTTAAACCGACGAGAAAACCTGTCATTTGTCTGTTTATTGATCATTAAAACGCTCAAGGGTTAAAACAACAATTCTAATAAAATACTGTGGTCAGTTGAGAGGTGAAAAGGGAAACCACCCCTATCATTTTTTACCTGTTCGTAACACTATTCAACTAATGGGTATCCAGCTCTTAAATACATTTTTTTCTGATTTTTCTAGTAGGAAGTGACAACAGCAAGGCTATATCTTATTTCCTTTTTGGTAGGGACATAACCGGTGTTGACATAGCACTTCATTCTTCCATGGTCATATTGTTCATACTCCGAGAACATCTTAGGGTAATCATTCCCCAACAATTTGCACAAGCTTTCTGCCATTTCTCACAATGGCTACTGGGATTGTAATTTTCTGTCTGAATTTTTTTTTTTAGTTTCCAACCTTCACCTTTAGGCAATCACCCTCTGCTATCATGAGCTATTCCAGAAAGCTGGTTGGTGAAGGATAGAGCTGGAGCCAATCTTTACACACTTTTAGAAGCATTTATTTACACAATTACAAGAAAGCACCTCCTAACCCCACAGTTGCAGTCTGTGTCTATTTATAGAGGCTCAGGTGAATCACCAGTTAATGCCCAGCACCTGTATATAATTAAACACAATTAATGTACACTTAACATGGTGTTCTTCCAAATATTTATCCCTCACTTAAAAACAAATTATTATTAAACAGGTGTCTTATTGCTGTTTGTCAGAGCTTACTATGTGCAAATAGACTGTTGCGTTTGTCTACGTTACAACAGTCACGACACTTAAAAAATGACTTCATTGACTGTAAGGTTGTTTGGGATGTCCTGAGGTTGTGAAAGGTGCTATATGAATGCAACACTTTTCTTTCCTTCCTTCTGTTCGTAATTTGGGCACTTCTTGTCAGCGTCTATCCCTCCCAGGTCTTGTACAGCATGGATTCACTGAAAAGTAAGGCTCCCATTACACAGCATGTTAACTTGCTGCGATTTGTGTACAAGGACATTCAGGTGCCTCTGAACACTAACATTTAACAGTCTAATTGAGAAATCTGAATGAAGGGTCGAAGCCCAAGATGCAGAAACACTGGCTTTCATAGCTTGGGAAGTGCACAAGAGGAAAGCTCAAAGGTGAAACGGTCTCAATGGCACTGATAAGGTTGAGGAAAGTTAGTGACTGAGCTACTGGCAGAGAGAGAGAGAGAGAAAGGTGAGAGAGTCACCGTCACTTTCTTGACCCGGTTCTGTTTCTTTATTCCCCACCTCAGGTGTGTCAACCAAATGTTCAAGCGTTGCCCTCCCCTGCCAGCCACTAGCGTGATCATCGCATTCCACAATGAGGCATGGTCTACTCTACTGCGGACTGTGCATAGCGTTCTGTACACGGTCCCCACCCTCGTTCTGAGAGAGGTCATTCTTGTGGATGACGCCAGCACAGAAGGTCAGATACTAAACGTGTTTAATAGCTGCGTTAACCCTTTTGAGACTGAACCTGCCCTATGATTCAACAACTTGCATTTACATAGTGCATTTAACATAATAAAACATTCCACGGCACTTCACAGAAAGCATTAGCAAACAGAAAATGCTGGAAATACTCAGCAAGTCTGGCAGCATCCATGGAGAGAGAAACAGAGTTAACGTTTCAGGTCGATGACCTTCTTCATTAAGGACCATCGATCTGAAACGTTAACTCTGTTTCTCTCTCCACAGATGCTGCCAGGCCTACTGAGTATTGCCAGCATTTTCTGTTTTTTATTTCAGATTTCCAGCATCTGCAGTATTTTGCTTTTGCGTTAACAAACAAAACTTGGCACTGAGCCATGTGAGGGAGATATTAGGACCACTGACCAAAAGCTTGGTCAAAGTAGTAAGTTTTAAGGAGTGGCTTAAAGGAGGAGAGAAAGAAGGAGAGGGAGGGAATTCCAGAGCTTAGGGCCCAGGCAGCTGAAGACACGGCCACCAATGGTGGAGTGATTGAAATTAGGGATGCACAAGAAGCCAGAATTGAGGGAATGCAGAGATCTCAGAGGGCTGGAAGAGGTTTCAGAGACAGGGAGGGGTGAGGCCATAGAGGGATTTGAGTGAATAGATAAGAATTTGCCAGACTGGGAGCCAATGCAGGTCAGGGAGCACGGGGTGATGGGTGGATGGGGCTTAGTGTGAGTTAGAATACAGACAGCAGAGTTTTAGATGAGCTGAGGTTTATGGTAGCTGGGAGACTGTCTGGGAGAGCTTTTGAATCGTCGAGACCAGAGCTTACAAGGGCATAAACCACCAGGTGTGATAGCGAGAGGTGTAGATCAGCAAGGTTTCAAGTTAGGCAGGACCCAAGTCCCATAGTTTTAAGTTATAGCAGACCTAGATTCTAGGTTACATGAGGAGGTGCTTTCTTTCCCAGAAAATATTGGTTTCGGGAAACAGGCTACCAACTTGTATAGTGGATGCTGATTCATTGAATTCCTACAGAGGAGTGCTGGACCCATTTCTGACCTGGGGCTGAGATTGCAATTTGGGCATTTGGGCTAGAGAGATGACACCAAAATCCGCCAGAGTCCCCAGACCTGACAGCTATCCACTGAGTCTGGTTGGTTATGAACACACAGTGGTTGGGTGGGAGCACTCCACTCAATCTGAGTCAGAAGGTCTTGGGTCCGAGCCCGCTCCAGAGACTTGAGCGCAATAAAGTAAGTTGACTCTTCAGTGCACTCACTGATGGAGTGCTGCACTATCAGAGGTGCTGTCTCTCCAATGAGATGTTAAACCGAGGCCCTGTCTGACCTCTCAGGAAGACATAAAAGATCCCATGGCCACTATCTCAGGCTGGGGATTTCTCCCCAGTGTTTATCCCTCGGCCAACGTTGCTGAAAAACAGTCTATCCGGGTCATTTATCTCATTGCTACTTGTGGGAGCTTGCTGTGTGCAAATTGGCTGCTGCATTTCCTCCTTTACAATAGTGACTGCACTTCAGAAATAATTCATTGGCTGTGAAGTCTGAGGTTGTGAAAGGCGCTACAGAAATGCAAGTTCTTCCTTTGTCACTGTCTTTTTCACTTTGTTCACTGTCAGACAGATGGGGGAAGAAAGGCTGTTTGACTGGGAATCATCCAATCAGTTGATGACGGGTCTGGCCACTTTGTGATTGGTGGGGAAGGGCGGTTCTCCACGAGGAGAGGTACGCCATGCAACCAATAGCGGGAGCTTGGGGTGCGGGGCGGTTGGACACATGTGATGGAACCTCTGGGGTATCTCCAATCAGAGTTGCCGGCCATAACTCCTGCCACATTTATGCTTTCAGTCTACTTGCAGGAGCGACTAGACAGCTACATCAAGAATCTCCCCGTTGTAAAGGTGGTCAGGCAGCGGGAGAGGAAAGGATTAGTTTCTGCAAGGTTGCTGGGGAGTTCCATAGCAACAGGAGAGGTCCTGGCCTTCCTTGACTCGCACTGTAAGTAAGGATGCTGTGCTTTCCATTCATTTATGGGATAGTATCATTTTCACCTGCAATAGTCATCTTTTTTTAATTTGTGGGATGTAAGCGTCGCTGGCTAGGCCAACATTTATTGCCCATCCCTAAGTACCCATGAGAAGGTGGTGGTGAACTGCCTTCTTGAACCGCTGCAGTCCGTGTGGGGTAGGTGCACCCACAGTGCTGTTAGGAAGGGAGTTCCAGGATTTTAACCCAGCGAAAGTGAAGGAACAGCGATATAGTTCTGAGTCAGGATGGTGTGTGGCTTGGAGGGGAACTTGCAGGTGGTGGTGTTTCCATGCATCTGCTGCCCTTGTCCTTCGAGGAGGTAGAGGTTGCGGGTTTGGAAGGTGCTGTCGAAGGAGCCTTGGCGAGTTGCTGCAGATGGCACACACTGCTGCCACTGTGCGTCGGTGGTGGAGGGAGTGAATGCTGAAGGTGGTGGAAGGGGTGGCAATCAAGCGGGCTGCCTTGTCCTGGATGGTGTTGAGTTTCTTGAGTGTTGTTGGAGCTGCACCCATCCGGACAAGTGGAGAGTATTCAATCACACTCCTGACTTGTGCCTTGTAGATGGTGGACAGGCTTTGAGGAGTCAGAAGGTGAGTTACTCACCACATAATTCCCAGCTTCTGACCTGCTGCTGTCGCCACAGTATTTATGTGGCTTGTCCAGTTCGGTTTCTGGTCATTGGTAACTCCCAGGATGTTAATAGTGGGGGATTCAGTGATGGTAATGCCATTGAACATTAAGGGAAGGCGGTTAGATTCTCTCTTGTTGCCTGGCACTTTTGTGGCGTGAATGTTACTTGCCACTTAATCAGCTCAAGCCTGAATGTTGTCCAGGTCTCGCTGCATATGGACACGCACTGTTTCAGTACCTGAGGAGTTGTGCAATCATCAGCAAACATCCTCATTTCTGACATTATGGTGGAGGGAAGGTCATTGGTGAAGCAACTGAAGATGGTTGGGCCGAGGACACTACCATGAGGAGCTCCTGTAGCGATGTCCTAGGACTGAGATGATTGGCTTCCAACAATCACAGCCATCTTCCTTTGTGCTAGGTATGACTCCAACCAGTGGAGAGTTTTCCCCCTGATTCTGATTGACTCCAGTTTTGCCAGGGCTCCTTGATACCACACTCAGTCAAATGCTGCCTTGATGTCAAAGGCAGTCGCTTACATCTCCCCTCTTGAGTTCAGCTGTTTTGTCCATGTTTGGACTAAGGCTTCAATGAGGTCAGGAGCTGTGCGGCCCTGGTGGAACACAAACTGAGCATCAGTGAGCAGGTTATTGCTGTGTAACTGCTGCTTGATAGCACTGTTCTAGATTTCCCAGCCAAAGGATACAACCTCTCAGGGTCTACCCTGTCAAGCCCCTACAGAATCTTGTATGTTTCAGTAAGATTACCTCTCATTCTTCTAAACTCCAGAGAGTATCAGTCTAGTTTACTCAGCCTCTCATCATAGGACAACCCTCTCATCTCAAGAACCAATCTAGTAAACCTTCACTGTAACGCCTCTAAGGCAAATAGATCCTTCCTAAGATATGGAGACGAAAACTGCACACTGTATTCCTGGTGTGGTGACACCAAAGCCCTGTACAATTATAGCAATACTTCTTTATTCTTGTACTCCAATCCCCTTGCAATAAAGGCTAACATGCCATTTGCCTTCCTAATTGCTTCCTGTACCTGCATGCTAACTTTCTGTGTTCTTTGTATGAGTACACCCAAGCTTCTCTGAACATCAACATTTACAAGTTTCATGCCTTTCAAAAAATATTCTGCTTTTATATTCTTACCACCAAAGTGACTATCCTCACATTTCCCCACATTATACTCCATCTGCCACCTTGTTGCTGACTCGCCTATATCTCTTTGCAGCCTCTTTGTGTCCTCCTCACAGCTGACATTCCTACCTAACTTTGTATCATCAGCAAACTTAGATACATTACTCCCAGTCTCGTTGTCTAAGTCGTTTATACAGATTGTAACAAGGCCCCAGCACTGATTCTTGCTAGTTACAGCCTGCCAACTTGAAAATGCCCCATTTTCCCCTACTCTCTGCTTCTTGTCTGTTTACCAGTCCTCCATCCATGCTCATATATTGTCGCCAACTCCATGAGCCCTTATCTTGCATATTAAAATTTTGTGTGGCATGTTATCAAATGCCTTTTGGAAATCCAAGTATATTACATCTACTGGCTCCCCTTTATCTACCCTACTAGTTACGTCCTCAAAAAACTTTTGTGAAACCATGTTGACACTGTGTGATCATGCTATTATTTTCTAAATGCATTGTTAAAACTTCCTTAGTAATAGATTCCAGCACGTTCCCAACGGCTGATATCAGGCTATCTGGCCTGTAGTTCCCTGTTTTCTCTCTCCCTCTTTCCTTGAATAACAGTGTTACATTTGTTAACATTGAATTTACTAAGACCTTTCTAGAATACAGGGAATTTTGGAAAATTATAACCAGTGCATCCACAATCTCTGCGGCTACCTTTTTTTAGAACCCTCGGATGCAGGCCGCCAGGTCCTGTGCATTTGTGGGTTTTTATTCCCTTAAATTGCTCTAATACTTTTTCTCTGCTGATTTTAATTAAGTTCCTCACTCTTATCAGCCCCTTGGTTAATCTCTATTTCTGCTATGTAAATTGGGTCTTTTACTGTGAAGACAGGCACAAAGGGCTGGATTTTACCTTTGGCGGATGGGAATTCACCACCGATGTAAAATTCGATGGAGAACCCGCTTCCGCCTAGCCCGGGGATCTGTGTCATTTTTTTACGGGTCCCCGGGCTTTAATTGTCCTGAGGTGGGACATCCACCCACTTGAGGGAGGAGGTCCCGCCTCAGTGAGCCGCTGGCCAATCAGCGGGCAGGCAGCTCTTAGTCCCAGCAGCGCCATCGGGAGTGGTGGCCACTGCTGGGACTGCAGCCCAGTCGACATCACGGAGACTGGAGATGAGGTAAGTTCGGCTGGCCTCACCAGGGGGGATCGGTCCTTCCCTGGTGAGACTGGAGTGGTCATTTGGGGGGAGGGGGGCATCTTGGGTCCCGGGGCTGGGAGGCAGGGGCAGCCCTCAATCGGGCAACCTGTGCCCGACTGCCATGGTCCTTCCGGGGTGCGGAAAGGGCGGCAGCTATCACTGGCGGCCTTTCACGTCCCCAGCACGGGAAAAGGGCCTTAAGTGGCCATTTAAGGGTCTTGATTGGCCTCGGGCAGGCGGGCCTTTCACCCCCCCCCCACCGACCGCCGTAAAGTTGACTGGAGGCGGGAGCTGCCTGCTCAATTTTACGCCGCCCCCATGCCACTATCCGACCTACTGGGGCGGCGTAAAATTCAGCCGAAAATATTTCTTCAACTTCTCTGCATTTCCTCATTCCGCATGATAAGTTCTCCTGTCTCTGCTTCTAGGGGACCAATGTTTACTTTAGCTACTCTCTTCCTTTTTATATATTTGTGAAAGCTCTTACAATCTGGCTTTATATTCCTGGCTAGTTTGTTCGCATTCTGTTTTTTCCTGTTTTACCAACTTTTTGGTTGCTCTTTGCTGGTTTCTAAAACTCTCCCAATCCTCAGGCTCACTACTGTTAATCTAATACTATTTTTAATTTCTCTAGTAAGCCAGCAGTGGATTTTTGGCAGCCTACCAGAGGTTGAGGTACTGGGAGAGGCAAGGTACTGAAGTGGGAGGTAGTGGTGAGGTAGTAGAGTGCGAGGTAGTAGCGTATGAGGTACTTGGAGGGGCGAGGTTCAGGGAGGGTGAGGAATGGTAGGGCTAAGTACCGGAGTGCGAGGTACCACTGGGTGAGGTACTGGGAGGCAAGGAATTGGAGGGTGAGGAATCGGAGGGCGAGGTACTGGAGGGTGATGTAACATCAGTGTCTTGTTAGAGATATGTTAGCGTGCTGTCTGCAGATGGTCGCAGAGGCCCCTGACCCAATTATTCTGTACCATACATAATGACTGTGCCTCCCTGCAGGTGAATGTTTTGACGGCTGGCTGGAGCCCCTGTTGGCCAGGATAGTGAAGCTGGAGCAGGTGGTGGTGAGCCCACAGATCACATCTATCAACCTGCACACATTCGAGGTGGAGAAACGCTCTCCTTATGACCACACTCATTCCCGTGGCACCTTCGACTGGTCACTCTCCTTCAGCTGGGAGGAGTTGCCCGCTTATGAGAATGAAGCAAGGAAGGACGAAAGCTTCCCTTTCAGGTCAGCAACTGCGGAGCTTGTAACCTCTTCGATAATGAAATATTTTTTAAAATTCTTTTTTTAATTACTCTGCGCCAGTTTGGCCCCACCTCTGAACCAGTGGCCACCAGGTCAAGCCTCCTTGCAGGATTTGAGCAGGTAACCTAGGCTGATGCATCAGTGTAGCACTAAAGGAGATGCTCAGTGGGTAGCACTCTGGCTTATAAGTCAGAAGGTTGTGGGTTCGAGTCCCACTCCTGGCACTTTAATACAGTACTGAGAGAGTGCTGCACTTTCAGAGATACAGGCCGGAATTTTACGATGCCCCAGCAGGTCAAATGATGGCGTGGGGTTGTCATAAAATTGAGCGGCAGGCTTCGGGAGACCTCACTGACCTGATTCCGCCTCCAACCAACTTTACGTTGGTCTGGTGGGGGGGTGGGGTGGAGGCGGGGGGGTTATAGACGGCCCGCCCGAACGATGCCAATCAAGACCCTTAAGTGGCCACTTAACAGCCACTTCAGGGCCCTTGCCCGCCTCCACGGGTATTTTACCCGTGGCAAGCGGGTGTGCCGGGGACGTGAAAGGCCGTCCAGCTACAGCTGCCGGCCTTTCCGCACCCCGGGGGAGGGAACCTTGCAATCGGGTACAGGGTGCCCGATTGAGGGCTGCCCCTATCTCCCACCCCAACGTCGGGAACCAGGATGCCCCTTCCCCCTAAACGACCACCCTAGCCTCACCAGAGCACGACCGATTCCCCTGGTGAGGCTGCCCGAACTTACCTTCTGTCCTGTTCCATTGCGTCCTCCTCGGTCGGCTGGGTTGCAATCTCAGCAGTGGCCACCGCTCCCGGTGGCGCTGCTGAGACTAAGAGGTGCCGGCCCGCTGATTGGTCGGCAGCTCACTGAGGCGGGTCCTCCTCCCTCAAATGGGTGGAAGTCCCGCCTCTGGCCAGTTAAAGCCTGGGGATCTGTAAAATACAGGACGGATCCCCAGGCTGGGCAGGAACGGGATCAGCACCGACATTTACGTCGGAGTCCGGCTCCCGTCCGCCCAGCGTAAAATTCCGGCCACTGTCCTTCAGATGACATGTTAAACCAAGAATCCGTCAGCCCCTTTAGCTGGATGAGGGGAAGTTCACCAACATCACTAAAACAAATTATCTGGTTATTTTCACATTGCTGTTTGTGGAAGTTTGATGTGCTACATTTCCTATATTACAGCAGTGACCCCACTTCAGAAGTAATTCATTGCCTGTAAGGCAACTGTAACATCCCAAGGCTGTGAAAGGTGCAAAATTAATTCAAATCGTTCTTTTTCCCTTTCTTGCCTTTCCAAAGAAGTGTTAAACTGTGACCTCTTCTCGTAAAAAAAAAATCCCACGGCACCATTTCAAAGAAAATTAGTGAGTTCTCCCAGCACCCTTGCTAACAGATTTATTTATTGTTATCAGGTCATTATTTATCATTGATCTGGTCATTTATCCCTTTGCTGCTTGTGGGACTTTGCTGTGTGCAAATTGTCTGCTGTGTTTGCCTTCAGAATTACAGGGACTACATTTTAAAAAGTAATTCATTGGCAGTAAAACAATACAAGCGGTTCCGAGAATGTGTAAAGTTATCCCTGTAGTGTCTGTTCAACCGAGGAGGGTAAGGAATTGGTAAAATATGTGGAGCCACAGTGAGTCTACAGCACAGAAACAGGCCATTCGGCCGAACAGATCCCTGACAATGTTTATGCTCCACACGAGCCTCCTCCCACCCCTCTTCATCTCACTTTATCAGCAATACTCGTATTGCTCTCTCCCTCGTCAAGCTTCACCTTAATTGCATCTATATTAGTCACCTCAAACATTCCTTGTGGGGTAGTGAGTTCCACATTCTCAATACTGTCTGGGTAAAGAAGTTTCTCCTACATTCCCTATTGGATTTATTAGAGCCTTTCATATTTATAACCTCTTGTTTTGGAGTCCCCCATAAGTGGAAGCATCTTCTCGACAATAATATAAAAGCAAAATACTGTGGATGCTGGAAATCTGAAATAAAAACAAGAAATGTTGGAAATACTCAGCAGGTCTGGCAGCATCTGTTAAGAAGCAGCGTTAACGTTTCGGGTCAGTGACCCTTCTTTGGAACCGGCAAATATTAGAAATGTCAAAGGTTATAAGCAAGTAAAGTGGGGGTGGGGCAAGAGATAACAAAGGAGAAGGTATAGATTGGACAGGCCACAGAATAGCTGACCAGAAGGTCATGGAGCAAAGGCAAACAATATGTTAATGGTGTGTTGAAAGACAAAGACAAAGTACAGATAGGGTGTTAACGGACTGAAGATTGAACAGCAGCAAGTACAAACACGAGAAAAAAGTGGGTAAGCAAACTGAACAACTAAGATGAAATAAAATAAACATACAAAAAAAATAAAAATGTATAAAATGTAAAAAAGAAAAAAATAACTCAAAATAAAAGTAAAATGGGGGGCCCGTCATGCTCAGAAATTATTGAACTCAATGTTCAGTCCGGCAGGCTGTAGTGTGCCTAATCGGTAAATGAGATGCTGTTCTTCGAGCTTGCGTTGATGTTCACTGGAACACTGCAGCAATCCCAGGATAGAGATGTGAGCATGAGAGCAGGGGGGAGTGTTGAAATGGCAAGCAACAGGAAGCTCAGGGTCCTGCTTGCGGACTGAGCGGAGGTGTTCCGCAAAGTGATCACCCAGTCTGCGTTTGGTCTCCCCAGTGTAGAGGTGACCACACTGTGAGCAGCGAATACAGTATACTACATTGAAAGAAGTACAAGTAAATCGCTGCTTCACCTGAAAGGAGTCTTTGGGACCTGGGATAGTGAGGAGAGAGGAGGTAAATGGGCAGGTATTACACCTCCTGCAATTGTAGGAGAAGATGCCAAGGGAAGGGGACGAGGTGGTGGGGGTAATGGAGGAGTGGCCAAGGGTGTCACGGAGGGAACGATCTCTTCGGAATGCTGACAGGGGAAGGGAGGGGAAGATGCGTTTGGTAGTGGCATCACGCTGGAGGTGGCGGAAATGGCGGAGGATGATCCTTTGGATATGGAGGCTGATGGGGTGGAAAGTGAGGACAGGGGGATCCCTGTCACGGTTCTGGGAGGGAGGGGAAGGGGGAGGGTAGAGGTGCGGGAAATGGGCCGGACACGGTTGAGGGTCCTGTCAACAACAGTGGTGGGGGGGGGGGGGAGGGGTGTGGAATCCTCGGTTGAGGATAAAGGAAGACATATCAGAAGTGCTGTCATGGAAGGTAGCATTATCAGAGCAGATGCGTCGGAGACGGAGAAACTGGGAGAATGGAATGGTGTCCTTACAGGAGGCAGGGTGTAAAGAAGTGTAGTCGAAGTCGCTGTGGGAGTCGGTGGGCTGATAATGGATATTAGTAGACAACCTATCCCCAGAGATGGAGACAGAGAAGTCAGGGAAGGGAAGTGTCAGAGATGGACCATGCTTCTCTACATCCTCATCAAACCCTTTCATAATCTTAAAGACCTCTATTAGGTCACCCCCTCAACCTTCTCTTTTCTAGACAAAAGAGTCCCAACCTGTTCCGCCTTTCGTGATAATTATATCTTCTCAGTTCTGGTAACTTCCTTTGTGAGTCTTTTTTGCACCCTCTCCAGATCCACTGTATCCTTTTTGTAATATGGAGACCAAAACTATTCACAGTACTCCAAGTGTGGCACGTTTAGCATAACTTCTCTGCTTTTCAAATCGATCCCTCGAGTAATTAGCTTAATGTGTTTTTTTTATGGCCTTGTTAACCTGCGTTGCAACTTTTAGGCGAGAATGAGTTGACAAGAATTGAGGTTCCGCAATCAGCTAGCAAAAGATTTTGATGCTTTTTTTTTCAGGACACCAGTAATCTCTGGAGGACTTTTTGCTATTTCCAAGGCCTACTTTGAATATATTGGGACTTACGATACCCAGATGGAGATATGGGGTGGAGAGAACTTAGAGCTGTCCTTCCGGGTAAGCTCCTTTAAATAAGACTAAGTAAAACTATTGAGTCATCTTCCAGTGTGTATATTGCTTAGTCATGTGGACTGCATGCATAGTAGAATCTCATTATACTGATCACTGTTAGTCGTGATCAGATAATTAAAAGGACCCTGTTCTTGCTGACCTACATTGGCTCCTGGTCCCAGAATTTAAAAATTCCAACCTTAATTTTAAATCCCTCCACGGCATCACCCCTCCCTATCTCTGTAACCTCCTCCAACTCTACAACATCGGAGATCTCTGCGCTCCTCCAATTCTGGTGTCTTGTGCATCCCCGATTTTCTTCAACCCCACCATTGGCAGCTGTGCCATTGGCCGTCTGGGCCTTAAGCCTGGGAATTCCCTCCCTACGCCTCTCCGTCTCTCTAACTCTCTCTTCCTGCTATATATTAATGACTTAGACTTGAGTGTGTAGTGCATAATTTCAAAATTTGCAGATGACACACAACTTGAAAGTACTGTCAGTTGTGAGGAGGATAGTGATAGACTTCAGGAGGACAATGGGTAGATATATTGCCCCACATTCCTTAATATCTTTGACTCACAAAAATCTATCAGTCTCAGTTTTAAAATCAACAGTTGAATCAATTACTGTTGCGGAAGAGAGTTCCAAGTTTCCAAGTGTCCAAGTGTGCGAAGATGTGTTTCCTAATTTCACTCCTGAAAAGGCGAGCTCTAATTTTTAGACTATGGCCCCTTGTCTGATACTACCTAACCAGCGGAAATAGTTTCTCTTCATCATTGGCGGCACAGTGGCGCAGTGGTTAGCACCGCAGCCTCATAGCTCCAGGGACCCGGGTTCAATTCTGTGTGGAGTTTGCAAGTTCTCCCTGTGACCACGTGGGTTTTCGTCGGATGCTCCGGTTTCCTCCCACATCCAAAGACTTGCAGGTGATAGGTAAATTGGCCATTGTAAATTGCCCCTAGTGTAGTTGGTCTAGGGAAAATGGGATTACTGTAGGGTTAGTATAAATGGGTGGTTCTTGGTTGGCGCAGACTCGGTGGGCCGAAGGGCCTGTTTCAGTGCTGTATCTCTAAATAAAATAAATAAAATAAAAAATAAAATACCCTATTCACCCCTTAACCTTCTAAATTCCAGACATTGGAAGCCTAGTTTGTGCAATTGCCGAGTAATTTAACCCTTGGAGTCCAGGAATCATTCTCATAAATCTACACTCCACCAAAGCCAAAACTCCGAGGTTGTGGTGCCCAGAATTGCTCTCAGTACTCAAGCTCGAACCAGGGCTTTGTATTGAAGCATGACTTCTATCACCTTGGCTTTCTATTCCATCATTAAAGATGTTAATAAATACATTAAATAGTCAAGGGCCCATCACAGGTCCTTGCGGGACACTACTGGTCCTGCCAATTAGAGTACCTGCCCTTTATCCCTGGGCTGCGTTTGCTGACAATGCTACCACTAGGTGGCTCTACAGTGGCACATGCGCAAATGCAACATGTGCCACTAAAACATCACAGTCTGCGACTTCAGGCAGCTGTCAGGACTCAAGATGGCGCTGCTCAAATAATCACAAAGGCAACCTAACTGAAACCCATGGGAGCACACAATGTGGGAGGGAGCGAGCGAGCGAGCGGGACGGGGTCAGTGGAGCAGGACGGGGGGGAGCGGAGCAGGCTGGGGACAGGGGTGCGGGGGTGGGGGGGGGGGGAGGAGTGGAGCAGGCCGGGGACGGGGGTGCCGGGGGGAGCAGAGTGGGAAGGGGATAGGGGGGAGCGGAGCAGGCCAGGGAGGGGGCGAGCGAGCAGGCCGGGGATGGAGGGGGGAGCGGAGCAGCCGGAGAGGGCAGCGGGGGGGGGGGGAGCGGAGTGGCCGAAAGAGCGGAGCGGCTGGAGAGAGCACGGGTGAATACCCGTTAGCGTTGCATTGCTGTATGCATAAAGCGCATGCGCAGAGGTCCACCAGGCGCGTTGCCCGAAGATGCACACGTCACGCGATGACGTCATGGCACATGCGCTAACCAGTCCTGGCAAGTCAGAACGCAGTGCACACGCAGAGAGCAGAGCCCATCTGTGCATGTGCGCACCTTGGTGCAGCCTGATGAAATCAGTGGCCGACTGCGTTGTCAGGAATCACTTTATTAACCCTGCACTCTGTCTCCTGTGTCATGCCAGGCCCCCACCTGCCAAGAATGCGACATTAATTTTGTCATGAACATTGATTTTAAACTGTTACTGGAGTGAAGAAAGGACTTGTTAAACAGATTAGCTGTTACTGAAAAAGACATTTGCACATGGGCGGCACAGTGGTGCAGTGGTTAGCACCGCAGCCTCACAGCTCCAGGGACCTGGGTTCAATTCTGGGTACTGTCTGTGTGGAGTTTGCAAGTTCTCCCTGTGTCTGCGTGGGTTTCCTCCGGGTGCTCCGGTTTCCTCCCACTGCCAAAGACTTGCAGGTGATAGGTAAATTGGCTGTTATAAATTGCCCCTAGTCTAGGTAGGTGGTAGGGCTTACGGGATTACTGTAGGGTTAGTATAAGTGGGTGGTTGTTGGTCGGCAAAGACTCGGTGGGCCGAAGGGCCTGTTTCAGTGCTGTATATCCAAAATAAAAAAATAAAAATATTAATGGACAGTGTTTGGAAGGACAAAGCAGCCATTCCCTAACACACTCAACCCACAATGGACTTTTGATCACCAGATGTTAAAGGTGGGGGAGCTCACATTCCAGGTTGACTGCTAAGATGGCCGAATACACAAATGGACATGGTCAAACCAACTAGTCACATGACTAACCTGCTGGGCAACCTGAGTTTTTCGAATTTGTACAAACAGCTTGGGCAGAAAGTCTGTTTTCTCCTGGACTGAGAAGATCTCTGTCCTGTCTGCTCCCATCTCTTTCTCACAAGCCTCTGAATCCACTGAAGCCACATGAACCCCAAGAGAGAAAAGTCTCCTACAACAAACAAGGTTTAAGAAGAATGCTGGGCCCCAACGAAAAGCAAGATCTACCTACAATCAAGGACTCTACAGTGAGCTCGAAGAACTGTAACAACAGCTCTTCAGATATTGCCTCAAACCTTTCCACTTTATTTTTCTTCTCTTTTCTATCTCTGTTTGCATGTGTGTATCGTGTATGCATGCTAGCATAGGGCAGGTATCCGTAGGCTTTAACTGAATTAGAATTTAAGTTTAAATTTATTAAAAATTTCACTTTTCTTCTTTAAACCTGAGAAAGCCTGTTGTGCTGGTTTCTTTGCCTAAAAATTGGAAAGCGGTGAAAAAGGATTCACCAAGGGGGTGCTGAAAACACAGTGTGTTTAAAATTAAACCCTGTTACAGTAAGACCAGTTGAAGGCTGAAATTGAAGCCTAGACCTCTTTCTCTCCTGGTTGTAACAGAAATTTGGGTGCTACCCTCCTGTATTCTACCCACAGACAAACGAGAGAAATTGGAAGTGGGAAGCCAAATTGTTCCCAATCAAAAAAGAGCAAGATTTCAATACAGGGTTTCTTGTGGTTGTGTGTGCTTGAATAGTAACACGCCTGTAAAAGGTCGACAAGGAATGAGAGAGCAGAGGTGTAGGGTAGTGAAGGGGCATACATTAATCAGAGTGTGACAGATAGGGACAGAGAATACGAGCATAAGAGGACAGCAGAGATTAGAACCAGAGTAGGTAAAAATAGTAAAAAGTCAAAGCTTTTAAGGCTCTTTATCTGAATACACGTAGCATTTGTAATAAGATAGATGAGCTGACAACACAGATAGAAATAAATGAATATGATTTGTTAGCTATCACAGAGACATGGTACAGGATGACCAGGACTGGAATCTCAATGTTCAAGGATATTCGACGTTCCGGAAGAATAGGCAGAAAGGAAAAGAAGGTGGGGTAGCTTTGTTATTAAAGGGAGGGATCAGTGCAGTTGTGAGTAATGATATAGGTGTAATAGATCATGATGTAGAACCAGTTTGGGTAGAAATAAGGAATAGCAAGGGGAAGAAATCATGGGTGGGAGTGGTCTATAGGCCGCGGAGGAGTTGCCTCTCTGCAGGACAAAATATTAATCAGGAAATAATGGAGACGTGTAAGAAGGACACTGCAATTATCAGGGATGATTTTAATCTGCATATAGACTGGACAAATCAAATTGACAAGTGTAGCATGGAAGACAAATGTGTAGAGTGCGTCAGGGATTGATTCTTACAACAATACATTGCAGAACCTACCGGGAACGGGCTATTTTAGATTTGGTAATGTGTAATGAAGTAGGATTAATAAGAGATCTCGTAGTTAAGGATCCTCCAGGGGGAAGCGATCATAACATTGTAGAATTTCAAATTCAGTTTGAGAGTGAGCAACTGGGGTCTCAAACCAGTGTCTTCAACTTAAACAAGGGCAATTACAGAGGTATGAAGAAAGAGTTGTCTAAAGCAGGCTGGAAAAATAGACGACAGGGGAAGTCAGTAGATGAGCAGTGGCAGACTTTTAAGCAGGTATTTCATAACACTCGGCAAACATTTATTCCGGGCAGAAGGAAGGACTGAATGAGAACAATGAACCACCCGTGGATAACAAAGGAAGTTAAGGAGAGTATCAAATCAAAAACAAAGGCATACAAAGCGGCGAAAGCCAGTGGTAGGCCAGAGGATTGGGAATTTTTTAGAAACCAGCAGCGGATGACTAAAAAACTAATAGAGAGAAAATTGATTCTGAGAGTAAATTGGCAAGAAATAAAAAACAAACAGTAAGAGCTTCTATGGATATATAAAAAGGAAGAGAGTAGCTAAAGTAAGTGTGGGCACCTTAGAGGATGAGACTGGAGAATTAATAACAGGGAACAGGGAAATGGTAGATAATTTAAACCAATATTGTGCATCGGTCTTCACGGTGGAGGACACTATAAACATCCCAACAGTAATGATGAGCAAGGTGTAAATGGGAGGGAGGAACTTGTAACAATCTCTATCCTGAGGGAAAAGGTGCTGGACAAACTGATGGGACTAAAGACAGACCAGTCGTCAGGACCTGATGGCCTGCATCCAAGGGTTTTAAAAGAAGTGGCTGCAGAGATAGAGGCATTGGTCATAATATACCAAAACTCACTGGATTCCGGTAGGGTACCAGCAGATTGGAAAACCGCTAATGTGACTCCTCTATTCAAGAAAGAAGGGAGACCGAAAGCAGGAAACTATAGACCAGTTAGCTTAACATCTGTCATTGGGAAAATGCTAGAGTCCATTATTAAGGAAGAAATAGCAGGGCATTTAGAAAAACATATTGTAATCAAACAGAGTCAACATGGTTTTATGAAAGGGAAATTATGTTTGACAAATTTGTTAAGAGTTCTTTGAGGATATAACAAACAGAGTGGATAAAGGGGAACCGGCAGATGTTGTGTATTTGGATTTTCAGAAGGTGTTCAATAAGGTGCCACATAACAGGTTATTACACAAAATAGGAGCTCAGGGTATTGGGGGTAATGTGTTGGCATGGATTGAGAATTGGCTAACACACAGAAGGCTGAAAGTCGGAATCAATGGGTCTTTTCAGGTTGGAAAGCCGTAACTAGTGGGGTGCCACAAGGATCAGTCTTAGGGCCTCAACTATTTACTATCTATATTAATGACTTGGAGGAAGGGACAGAGTGTAAAGTATCCAAATTTGCTGACGATACAAAAATAGGTAGGAAGGCATGTTGTGATGAGGACACAAAGTATCTGCAAAGGGATATAAATAGGTTAAGTGAGTGGGCAAGAACTTGGAAGATGGTGTTCAATGTGGGAAAGTGTGAGGTAATCCACTTTGGTAGGAAGAATAAAAAGGCAGATTATTATTTAGATGGAGAAAGACCACAAAATACTGCAGTACAGAGGGATCTGGGTGTTCTTGTACAGGAAACACAAAAAGTCAGCATGAAGGTGCAGCAAATAATTAGGAAGGCAAATGGAATTTTGGCCTTTATTGCTAGGGGGGTTAGAGTTTAAAAATAGGGACGTCTTATTACAACTGCACAGGGCGTACAATAGTGAGGCCACACCTGGAGTACTGCGTACAGTTTTGGTCCCCATATTTAAGGAAGGATATACTAGCATTAGAGGCAGTTCAGAAAAGGTTCACTTGGCTGATTCCTGGGATGAAGGGGTTGTCTTATCACGAACGGCTAAACAGGTTAGACCTTTATTCTTTGAAGTTTAGAAGAATGAGAGGTGATCTTATTGAAACATATAAGATTCTAAGGTGGCTTTACAGGGTAGATGTTGAGAAGATGTTTCCACTAGTGGGGGAATCTTGAACTAGGGGACATAGTTACAGAATAAGGGGGCACACATTTAAAACTGAGATGCGAAGAAATTTCTTCTTTCAGAGGGTGGTGAATCTCTGAAATTCTCTTCCTCAGAGAGTTGTGGAGGCCAGGTCGCTAATTGTATTTAAGGAGGAGGTAGGTAGATTTTTGAAATCTCAGGGAGTTGAGGGTTATGTGGAGCAGGCCCGAAAGAGGAGTTGAGGCCTGGGACCGATCAGCCATGATCTTATTGAATGGTGGGGCAGGCTTGACGGGCTGAATGGCCTACTCCTGCTCCTACTTCTTGTGTTCTTGTGAAGCTAGTAGCTCTCCAAGCCAGGATGAAGTAACTTGGGATAAGTTAAAAGCACTGTCTGTGGAGCAGTTGAGGAAAATGGCTCAGCAGTGTGGGATCACTGTATGTGGCAAGGATAGAAAGTTTGAACTCCTAAGGCTAGTGCCCAACTATTTTTCCCTTAAATCTGAAGAAGTAGAAAGAGGGTTAGAAACAGACTCCAGCAGGGTATTGTTAGCAAAGATAGAATTGAAACAGAGGAAACTTGAATTTGAGGAGCGGGAGAAAGAAAGAATATTCTGGAAGGATTGCAAAGAGAGTGAGTTGAAGTGGCTTGAGTTAACTAGGGGGGGTGGGGGGGGGGGGGTGACAAAGTAACCCCGGTGAAAGCATGGCCAGCATGGAGGAGTGTAATTCAGGCTGGGTACAGAATTGTTCAAACTTACTCAAATAATTCCAAAATTCAATGAGGAGGATGTAGAGGCATTTTTTGTGTCCGTTGAGAAACTGGAATGGCAGCTAAAATGGCCAGCTAAGACCTGGCCTTTTTTACTACAAAGCAAGCTGACTGTAAAAGCCCATGAGGTTTATTCCCTTTTGCCAGATGAGGGTTCATCAAATTATGAACTGATCAAAAATACTATCCTCGGGGCCTATTGCCAAAAGTTTAGAACCCTGAAGATGCAAGCTAATCCAACTTATCTGGATTTTGAAAGAAGTAAGAAAGAGTGAGACCCGGAAACCTGTGTGCTTACATTGTAATAAAGCAGGGCATTTAAGAGCTGACTCCTGGAAACTAAAGAGAAAACCTGTGGGTTAATCAGGGCACACCCGCTCAGTGAGGACGGAACCTGATGGAAAGCACAGCAGAACAAGCTGTGGCTTTAACTGTAGTAAGAGTGCGACCCAGGAAGCTTACTACTGCAAATGCAGGAAAGGTTAGTCGGATTCCTGAAGGTTATCAAGGTTTTATGTCTGAAGGGAAAGTAACCTCACACCGCTCGAGTGGGGCAAGCAAGCCCATAGTATGATCTTTATGTCGTCATTGTCGACAGGATTAGTGCCGGAAGACTGGAGGATAGCAAATGTTGTCCCCTTGTTCAAGAAGGGGAGTAGAGACAGCCCTGGTAATTATAGACCTGTGAGCCTTACTTCGGTTGTGGGTAAAATGTTGGAAAAGGTTATAAGAGACAGGATTTATAATCATCTTGAAAAGAATAAGTTCATTAGCGATAGTCAGCACGGTTTTGTGAAGGGTAGGTCGTGCCTCATAAACCTTATTGAGTTTTTCGAGAAGGTGACTAAACAGGTGGATGAGGGTAAAGCAGTGGATGTGGTGTATATGGATTTCAGTAAGGCGTTTGATAAGGTTCCCCACGGTAGGCTATTGCAGAAAATATGGAAGTATGGGGTTGAAGGTGATTTAGAGCTTTGGATCAGAAATTGGCTAGCTGAAAGAAGACAGAGGGTGGTGGTTGATGGCAAATGTTCATCCTGGAGTTTAGTTACTAGTGGTGTACCGCAAGGATCTGTTTTGGGGCCACTGCTGTTTGTCATTTTTATAAATGACCTGGAAGAGGGTGTAGAAGGGTGGGTTAGTAAATTTGCGGATGACACTAAGGTCGGTGGAGTTGTGGATAGTGCCGAAGGATGTTGTAGGGTACAGAGGGACATAGATAGGCTGCAGAGCTGGGCTGAGAGATGGCAAATGGAGTTTAATGCGGAAAAGTGTGAGGTGATTCACTTTGGAAGAAGTAACAGGAATGCAGAGTACTGGGCTAATGGGAAGATTCTTGGTAGTGTAGATGAACAGAGAGATCTTGGTGTCCGGGTACATAAATCCCTGAAAGTTGCTACCCAGGTTAATAGGGCTGTTAAGAAGGCATAGGGTGTGTTAGCTTTTATTAGTAGGGGGATCGAGTTTCGGAGCCACGAGGTCATGCTGCAGCTGTACAAAACTCTGGTGAGACCGCACCTGGAGTATTGCGTGCAGTTCTGGTCACCGCATTATAGGAAGGATGTGGAAGCTTTGGAAAGGGTGCAGAGGAGATTTACTAGGATGTTGCCTGGTATGGAGGGAAGGTCTTACGAGGAAAGGCTGAGGGACTTGAGGTTGTTTTCGTTGGAGAGAAGGAGGAGGAGAGGTGACTTAATAGAGACATATAAGATAATCAGAGGGTTAGATAGGGTGGATAGTGAGAGTCTTTTTCCTCGGATGGTGATGGCAAACACGAGGGGACATAGCTTTAAGTTGAGGGGTGATAGATATAGGACAGATGTTAGAGGTAGTTTCTTTACTCAGAGAGTAGTAGGGGGGTGGAACGCCCTGCCTGCAACAGTAGTAGACTTGCCAACTTTAAGGGCATTTAAGTGGTCATTGGATAGACATATGGATGAAAATGGAATAGTGTAGGTCAGATGGTTTCACAGGTCGGCGCAACATCGAGGGCCGAAGGGCCTGTAAAGCACTGTAATGTTCTAATTCTAAAAAAAAAATTCTCAGGGACACTGGGGCCTGACCTTTCCCCCAGAGAGTGCAGTGAACACCAAAATGGTGGTGAATGGTATTGGAGGGCAGTGTATGCCTGTATCTGTACACCAGGTGCACCTGGAGTACAAACTAGTTTCGGGACTGGTGACTGTAGGGATTGTCCCTAGTTTGCCTGTGGACAGGGTTGACCTGCTGCTTGGTAATGATCTGGCGGGGGTGACGGTGTTACCACCCCCCCAGCCCCAGAAGTGAAAGAAAGACAGCAGGAGGTCAGAGAGACAGGACAATGGTGGGAGACGGACCCCTGCAGTTTCCCTGAATGTGTAGTGGGCCAGGCCATGATCAAACCAGCTCTCCCAGAGGAGACTGCATTGGCACTGCAGGCAGATGACCATGAGCTCTGCCTGTCTGAGATTTTCTTTGGAAAGTTAGGAGACCCAGGGAATGAATTAAATGGATCTTCCCTAGCTGAGGCTCAACGAGCTGACCCAGTATTGCGAGACTTAGCATAGGCTACCCAGTCTGAAAGTGAAGCAGAGGGAGTCCCTGATCGCTACTATTTAAAGAATGAGGTACTGATGAAGAAATGGAGTTCTCCTCACAGATCTGAAAGCAAGGAGTGGGCAGTAGTTCACCAGTTAGTGGTGCCGCAGAGGTACCGGAGAGAAATATTAAGAAGGGTCCACGAGACTACAGTGGCTGCACATGCCGGTATACGAAAGACCAAAGCCCTCATAAGGCAGCGGTTTGACTGACCAAAACTCCACAAAGATGTGGTGGAGTATTACAGGAATTGCCACATGTGCTAGGTTGAGGGGAAACTCCAACCTACAGTGAAACCTGCACCCTAAGTCCTGTACCGGTGTTAGGAGGACTCTCCAGCAGAGGGCTGGTGAACTGTAAGGGACCCCGCCGATAGCAAAAAGTGACAGGCAGGCACAAGGCTGGAAAAAAGGTTAGACAGAGAAGGGGAAAAAGTGACCAAGAGGGCAGGTTAAAGGAAGTCCGGGAGGAATCCTGAATGAAAACCACCACTGTCTGGTCAGCCATCCCCGAAAAATGTGACAAGTTAGATCCCACATCCTCCTGCATAAATGCAGACACTGGAAGCACCCCACCAGAATTGGTAACAGCATTTACAGGAACCAGCAGAAACAAAGGAAGACCTCTAGGAAGGAGAGAAACCGTGAGGGTGATGCCTCACCTAGTAGAAGTGCCACAGGGGAGTTCAGTAGAGTGCACAAATACCTGCAGGCAGGGGTATCCTCTGGGACAAAGGGGAAATTAGCAATGAATCCTCCCCCGCAGTCAGAAAAAAAGCGAACCACCCAACCCTGAAGTCAAAAGCCTTTGCAATACCTCAACAAAACACTGAAAGAGAGTTCAGGATAGACCCGCCCACTACTGACTCTTTGTTAAAAAAAAATTACCTCAGTAGGAGCAAAGACTCTAGGCAGCCATGGAAATGGGCAAATGGAAGAGAAACTTCCTCCCCAAAAAAACACATTTATTGGGATGTCAAAAAGGGGGAAATTAAAGCAGCACTGGCACCAAGAGAAGACAGGCTGTAATAGGTTTTAGGATTTATAAATGAATGGGAATGAATGAGAGAAATGCATGTTTTTTCTGTATCTTACATTTTTGTCTCGACCCTTTTAATGAAATGCGCTTTTCTCAAACTGCATTTCAGTTCGCTGGTTGTGGAGGTGTCATGCTAGGGCCACACCTGCCAAGAATGAGGCACATTAATTCTGTTATGAACATTGATTTTAAGCTGTTACTGGAGTGAAAAAAGGACTTGTTAAACAGATCAGCTGTGGCTGGAAAAGACATTGGCAGATTAACAGACAGTATTTGGAAGGACAAAGCAGCCATTCTCTGACACATTCAACCCACAATGGACTTTTGATCACCAGATGTTAAAGGTGGGGGAGCTCGCATTCCAGGTTGACTGCTAAGATGGCCGAATACACAAACAGACATGGTCAAACCAGCTAGTCACATGACTAACCTGCTGGGCAACCTGAGTTTTTCGAATTTGTTCAAACAATGTGGGCAGAAATTCTGTTTGCTCCTGGACTGAGAAGATCTCTCTCCTGTCTGCTCTCATCTCTTTCTCACAAGCCTCTGAATCCACTGAAGACACATGAACCCCAAGAGAGAAAAGTCTCCTACAACAAGCAAGGTTTAAGAAGAATACTGAGCCCCAACAAAAAGCAAGATCTACCTACAATCAAGGACTCTACAGTGAGCTCGAAGAACTGTAACAACAACTCTTCAGATATTGCCTCAAACCTTTCCACTTTATTTTTCTTCTGCTCTTTTCTATCTCTGTTTGCATTTGTGTATCGCGTATGTATGCTAGCTTGGGCATAGGCATTAACCAAATTAGAGTTTAAGTTTAACACAATTTCACTTTTCTTCTTTAAACCTGAGAAAACTTGTTGTGCTGGTTTCTTAGCCTTATAATTGGAAAGCAGTGAAAAAGGATTCCCCAAGGGGGAGCTGAAAACACGATGTGTTTAAAAATTAAACCCTGTTACAGTAAGACCAGTTGAAGGCTGAAAGGGAACCCTAGACACCTTTCTCACCTCGTCATAACACCTGCCACTCAGCCAATAATTTGCCTTCAATTCCATGAGGTTCAACTTTAGCTGACAGTTTCTTATGAGGGACTTTATCAAATGCCTTCTGTAAATCCATATAAATAACATCCATATACATACCCCTGTCCACTACTTTAGTCACCTCTTCAAAAAGTTCAATCAGGTTCATCAGATATGACCTACCCTTTATAAATTCATGCTGGCTGTCTCTGATCAACTGAAAATTTTCTAAGTGTTCAGTCACTATCCTTTCTTATAGATTCTAGTAATTTCCCGACAACAGATAGACTAACTGATATATAATTCTCTGGTTTCCCTCTTTCACCTTTCTTAAGCAGCGGGGTGACGAGCACAATTTTCCAATCTAAGGGAACAGTTCCTGAATTGAGAGAAGTTTGGAAGATTATATTTAGGACATCTGCAATGTTCTCACCTACTTCCTTTATGGAAGCTATCTGATTCTGAGGATTTGTCACTCTTTAGTGCCATTATTTCCTTAATTAATGTTGTTTCGCTTACATTAATTTTGGTGAGTCCCTGTTCTTGATTCAGTATCAGTTTCCTTGAGATTTACAGCATGCTAACCTCTTCTTCATCTGTAAATACTGACACAAAGTAATTATTCAACATGTCTGCCATTTCCTTATTTTCATTGACAATATCACTGTTATCAGTTGTCAAGGGGCCCACATTGCTCCTGACCACCCTCTTTTTACTAATATAATGATTAAGAAAAATTTGTGTTGGTTTTGATATCCCTTGAAAGTTTCTTTTCATACTCCCTTTTTTGTAGCTCTTACAGTCTGTTTTTCTTGTCACTCTTTGCTGTTCTTTATATTTTTCCCAGTAGCCAGGATCTGTGCCACTTTTTGTATTTCTGTACGCTTTTTCTTTTAGTTTTATGTTATTGCTTATCTCTTTAACTGTCCATGGCCATCTTACTTTGGCAAGTAAAGCTCTTGTCCCTTCGAGGTATGAACTGGTTCTGCATCACATTAAATTATTTTTTGAACACCTCCCACTTGGTTGTTTTCCTCATTAACAGATTTGCCCAGTTTATTGTGTCCGTCTCATCGCATTGAAGTCGGTCTTACCTAAATCTAGATCTTCGTAGCTGTTCTGCATTTCTCTCTTTTAAACACTACATTGAATTAGATCATATTATGATCACTATTAGATAAATCTTCCCGCACTGCTAGGCTGCTAACTAAATTTGACTCGTAAACCATTATCAAATCTGGTATTGCATGCCCTGTTGTTGGCACGAGGACATATTGCTGCAGAAAACTATCCCAGACATACAACAAATTCACTATATTTCTGACATGTGCTAGTCTGCTATCCCAATCTATATTAAAATCCCCCATTAGAACAATTCTGCACTACAAGCTTGCCTAATCTCTGCATTTATACAAGCTACACTTCACCGCTGCTACCAGGGAGCCTATACAGAACTGCCACTACAGTCTCAAATCCTTTTCTTAGTCGCCCATAAAATCTCCCCTGTCTGCTCACCTCTCCTTATATCCTCTCTTACCATCCTTAATCACTAAGGCTACTCCTCCCCTGGACTATTTTCCATCTCTTTTCTGAACACCTTAGAACCAGGTATATTTAGTTCCCAATCCTGACCATCTTGCATACATGTCTCAGTAATGGCTACCATGTCATACTCACCCCTCCAAGTTGAATTTGTGCCTGCATTTCATTCCATTTGTTTCTTGCACTCCATGCATAGGTATTAAGAATGCTTATTTGGGCCACAGACCCTAACCTGCCCGTGTGCTCTAATGTTTTATCCACACATTTCTTATTTCTCTCTCCTGGTTTAATTACTTTACATTCCCTTTACTTCTAGTATCTAAAGCACAATTTCTGACTGATACTCTACTCTCTTCCATTTTGTTTGTTTGGAACTATCTTTTCCACCAGAACCATCCCTGCTGCCCCCTCCCCCCACCCCATTTAGTAGCTTAAAATCCTTCTGACTGTCATATTTATCCTTTCAGCTAGGACCCTGGTCTCAGCCGGGTTTAGCCCAGTTCAGGTGGAGCCAATACTATTGCCAGTGTCCCGTGAAATGGAACCCCTCTTTCTCAAACTGCTCCCTCAGCCACATGTTCACCTCCTTAATCTGCTTATCCCTACATCTGGATCTTACTTACAAAGGTTGCTATCTGTCCCCCTAATTATCGAATCCCCTACAACTACCACATTACACATCCCCCCCCACACCCGCTCCTCGTCTCTTCTCTGTACAGCCTCTTGCTCCAAGATGCCATGGTCCACATTTTGGCTGTCCTGCCAACAGTCTTTATTCTTATCCTCACAGGTAGTAAGTGCATCATACCTATTGGATAGGATCAGTTCCCGCAGATCTTTGTTTTCGATCTCACCTGGGTTCCCCTTACTCTGTACACTATCGGTCACACCAACCTTGTTCTGAACCTGCATCTCTCTACGAGGCATGACTGAGGTCTAGAGCCAACCCTTCACATATCTCCTCTCCCTTATGTGTCAGCAACTCACACTCAGCTCAGTGACTCTGAATGGGCAGGAACAGAGGGACCTGGGGGTGCATGTGCATAGAACCTTGAAGGTGGCAGGACATACTGAGAGAGTGGTTACGAATCATATGGGATCTTGGGCTTCATAAGTAGGGGCATAGAGTACAAATGCAGGAAGGTTATGCTGAACCTTTATAAAGCTCTGCTTAGGCCACAACTAGAGATCTGCATCCAGTTCTGGTCACCACACTTTAGGAAGGATACAAAGGTCCTTGAGAGGGTGCAGAGGAGATTTACCAGAATGGTTCCAAGGATGAGGGGATTTAGCTACAAGGTTATTTTGAAAAAGCTGGGGTTATGCTCCCTGGAGCAAAGGAGATTGAGGGGAGATTTGATAGAGGCGTACAAGATAATGACAGGTTTAAATAAGGTCGATAAGGAAAAGCTGTTCCCAATAACAAATGGTACAAGGACTAGGGGACACAGATTGAAGGTTTTGGGCAAAAGATGCAGGGGGAATGTGAGGAAGCACTTTTTATGCAGTGAGTGGTAATGACCTGGAACTCACTGCTCACGAGGGTGGTGGAAGTGGAGACAATCAATGATTTCAACAGGAATTTCGAGCACTAAAACACTGGACAAAAATTTTAAATACCTATTGCCTCAAGCTTACACGAACCACTACTGGAGGCTAAAAGGCAGCACTTCCTTCCCTCTTCTGCACCAAATTCCCACTTCTATCAAATTCCCGACTTTTGTCCTCTGATTATGATGCACTCCTTTTATAATCACTCTGTGTGACCGCTATTTGTCGACAAAAATCAACCTTGCAAGACCCCAACCAGTACTTTGTTGCTACTTCCCTTTATAGTGATTAGTGCAATTCAGTGGCTGCGATCACTCTAGAGGTCATATCCCTTTTGTTCATAGACAGTCACCTAAATTGTAGCATTTTTAATCTGCATTGTGAACCATATAAATGGGCAATGCCATTACTAACAGGCTGCTAATTTTTACTGAGAACTTATAGCACAGAAATAGGACGTTCAGCCTATTCAGATGCATGCTGGTGTTTATGTTGCAGAAGAGCCTCTTCCCACTAGAACCCATTTAACCTACCAGCATGTTCTTCTATTCCTTTCTCCCTCGTGTATTTGTCTAGTTCCCCCTTAAACGCATCAGTGCAGACGTGATATTAAACTGAGGCCCTGTCTGCTTGTGATCCCACGAGCACTATTTTGAAGAGGACAAGGTTGAGTGCTTCTTGGAGCTCTCGGCCAACATTTATCCCTCGAACAATACCTAAAACAGATTATCTGGTCATTGATGTTAGTGGGACCTTGCTGGGCCTAAGTTGGCTGGCACGTTTCGTACATTACAATACCTCAAAACATGAAGTATTTCATTGGCTGTAAAGCACTTTGGGACAGAAAGGTGCTGAACATACGCGCGTCCGTCTTTTCTGAATCAGGGGAGGGAAGACAGTCGAAATTTTTAAATGTATCACCCTCCTTCCCCCGCACCGACGACTGACTGACTGTTATCGCTTGCAGGTCTGGCAGTGTGGCGGGCAGCTTGAGATTGTGCCATGCTCTGTTGTGGGGCATGTGTTCCGCAGTGATACACCGTACACTTTCCCACGGGGAGCGCAGGTCGTGTATCGCAACCTGGTGCGACTGGCCGAGGTGTGGATGGACGAGTACAAGAACATCTTTTACAATCGGATCCAGGAAGCGGCAGAGATCGCGCAGAAGGTGATCCGCACCAAGAATCAGTTTAATGTGGGAGCCATCTCAGCAATATCAGCAACTGAGGGAGTGGATGTGGGGCAGTGCAATGCAAACAAAGCACTGGGTGTCAAATAGATTGGAAAAATTAAACTAGTATTGAACTTTGATGAGAGCACCCTTGCAGTACTGGGGACCACACTTGGAGCACTGGGAAACCACACTGAAGTACTGTGCACAGTTGTGGTCTCCATATTATATAAAGGATATAGAATCACTGGAGAACATGCAAAAAAATGCTTTACAGGGATGATATCAGAGAAGATTGAATAAGGTGGGGCTCTTTTCTCTGGCAAAGAGAAGACTGATGGGTGATCTTTAAAATAATGAAGGGGTTTGACAGAGAAGAAGTTGTAGGGGAGTCCAAAACCAAGGACCATAAATATGTGACCGTCACTAATGAATCCAGTAGGGAATTCAGGATAAACATCTTTACCCCGAGAATGTGGAACCTGCTACCACAAGGAGTGGTTGAGGTGAATGGCATCGATGCATTTAAGGGGAAGCTGGACATGTATCTGAGGTGGAAAGGAATGGAGTGATATGCAGATAGGGTGAGATGAAGAAGGTTGGGAGGAGGCTTGTGTGAAGCATGGACATCGGCACAGACTAGTTGGGCCAAACAGGACAGGATTGGGGTCGTACACAAGATGAGATCGGCATATGGAAATAAGGTGAGTAGCTGGGGTTAATATACAGATCAGCCATGATCTAACTGAATGGCGGGACAAGCTCGAGGGGCTGAATGGCCTCTTCCTTCCTCCTATTGGCTGCAGCCAAGGTATCCAGTATCTCCAGGACACTGCGGTGAGCATCCCAGGAGAAACACAGACTCATTAAAAAAAAATTTTTCTTTCTCATTTTTTTGAACATTTTTGGTTTATTTGTTGTAAAATAAAATGCTGGAGTTGGAGTAAATCGGCTGCTTGACTGACAGTCAAGACTGAATGAAGACGCTGTTGGTCGTTGGTACCCGAGGATGGGCGTGTTGGGTGACCAATGGCGGGATCGTGGCCTGCGGGGGTGCTTGGAGGTCAGAGGACATGTAATGAGGCCTCCAGGCCGACATCCAACCAGACTTGGCAAACGCAGGCGCAATGGCAGACTGACAGTCATCATCTAAGGCGGAGGTTTTGTGGGAGGTACAGGAAGCTGCCCTGGAGTCAACGGGATGCCATTCTAGGAAGGAAATCAACAGCTTCAGGAGAGGAGGGAATACTAAAGGGGAACCGCGGAACAAAGAGGATTAATCTGCTGTCCCTTTCTCTTTCTTTCAGGGTTTGTATGGTGATATTTCTGAGAGGAAACAGATTAGAGAGAGATTACAGTGTAAGAATTTCACCTGGTACCTCGACAACATCTACCCAGAGCTCTTTATACCAGACGTCCGCCTGGCCATGTCTCCAGCAGTGAGTTGGCTGAGCTTTCCTTATGCATTGATAGCTTGCTCAGAGTGCCCGGTGTAGGAAAATAATGAGACTGCCCTTGAGTATCAGTGTAAAGTAACAACAACTTGCATTCACATAGCCCCTTTAACGTAGCAAGACGCTTCACAAGAGCATTATCAGACAGAATTTGACACTGAGCCACATAAGGGATATTAGAACAGGTGGCCAGAGAGCTAGGCTTTAGGGAGCATCTTAAAGGTAGAGAGAGGGGCAGAGGGATTTCGGGAGCAAATCCCACAGCCTTGGGCCCAGGTCGATGGTGGAACAATTAAAATCGGGGATGCACAAGAGGCCAGGAATGGAGGAGCGCAGAGATGTCGGAGGGTTGCAGAGATAGGGAGGAGTGAGATCATGGAAGGACTTGAAAACAAGGATGAGAATTTTATATGTGAGGTGTTGCCAGACTGGGAGCCTCTGTAGGGGGGGATGGGTGAATGGGACTTGGTGTAAGTTAAGACACGGGCAGCAGCATTTTGGGGGAGTTTAAGTTTAGGGAGGGTTTACGATGGTAGGCTGTCCAGAAGTGCATTAGAATATTCAAGTTTAGAGGTAACAGAGGCATTGTTGAGGGGGTCATAGAAATCGTAGCAGCCAGGAATGGGGATGGGCAGGACCGGAGGTGGGCTTCGAAATGAAGAACCTACAAAGGGGTGGCGCGCTCCTGGGGGTTACCGTGCAGCATCCTGCTCAAGAAGGCGGACAGAAGCCGTGCATTGCTCCCAGGCTGCTTTCCAGCCCACTTGAGTGCCAGCCACAGCTCCAGGGATAACACACTCATCTCTTAGTCAGGGGTTTGTGTGTTCGAGTCCCACTGCAGAGATTTGAGCACAAAATCTAGGTAATCAGAGGTGCTATCTAAATGTAAGTCATACGAAGTGGTGAATTAGGAACAGGAGTAGGCCACTCAGCTCCTTGAGCCTGCTCCCCATTCAATAAGATCGTGGCTGATCTGATTGTAACCTCAACTCCTCTTTCCTGCCTACTCCCAATAACCTTTCACCCCCTTTCTTATCAAGAATCTATCTACTGTTGTCTTAAAAATATTCAAAGACTCTGCTTCCACCGCCTTTTGAGGAAGAGAGTTCCAAACACTTACGACCCTCTGAGAGAAAGAAATTCTCCTCATCTCTGTCTTAAATGGGCAACCCCTTATTTTTAAACAGTGACCCCTATTTCTAGATTCTCCCACAAGAGGAAACATCCTTTCCACATCCACCCTGTCAAGACCCCTCAGGATCTTATATGTTTCAATCAAGTCACCTCTTACTCTTCTAAACTCCAGAGGATACAAGCCTAGCCTGTCCAACCTTTCCTCATAAGACAACCCACCCATTCCAGATATTAGTCCAGTTAACCTTCTCTGAACTTCCTTCAATAAGGAGACCAGTACTGTACACAGTATTCCAGATGTAATCTCACCAATGCCCTGTATAGCTGAAGCATAACTTCCCTACTTTTGTATTCAATTCCCCTCACAACATATGATAACATTCTATTATATTTCCAAATTACTTGCTGTACCTGCATGCTAACCCTTTGCGATCCATGCACTAGGACACCCAGATCCCTCTGCATCTGGAATCTCTCACCCTTTAGATAATATGCCTATTTTTTATTCTTCCTACCAAAATGGACAATTTCCCACTTTCCCACATTATACTCCATTTGCCAGGTCTTTGTCTACTCACTTAACCTATCTTTATCCCTTTGGAGCCTCCTTATGTCCTCTTCACAGCTTACTTTCCTACCTACCTTTATGTCATCAGCAAATTTAGCAAGCATAGCTTCAGCCCCTTCATCTAAGTCATTTATATAAATTGTAAAAAATTGAGGCCCCAGCACAGATCCCTGTGGCACACCACTCATTACATCTTGCCAACCAGAAAATGACCCATTTATGCCTACTATCACTTTCCTGTTAGCTAGCCAATCTTCTATCCATGCCAAAATGTTACCCCCGACACATGAGCTTTTAGTTTCCGCAATAACATTTCTTTCTGAGCCTGGGAATGATACACAGATGAAGGGAATAAAAGGATAAGTTTAAAAACATGGGAGATAATACATTGTTAAGTATCTCAGAATGTTCCAGGGCTCCCTCCAGGGCTGTATTGGTGAGTATCCAATTTCCAGTTTCGAGGCTTCGTCCCAGGTCAGTGCTGAATTAACTGGTCTCAGGTGAAGCAGTCACATCTGGAGGTTACCAGCATGGACGAGCATTCTCAAGACAAATCAATTGCAAAGCTGGTGCTGTAGTGTGATTTTACACCAGTGGCTCTTCCCTGAACACATCTGTAACACTTGTGTATTACTGTTCCAGCTGATTAACAGAGAGAGCCAGCTCTGCTTGACCTTTGGACTGGCTAGACGGCCTGCGTTTATGTATCCCTGCCACAGACTTGAGGAACGTCAGGTAAACGGGCAAGTGGGAGTAGCCCAGGAAATAACAGCGAGGGAAAACTTGAAATGTGTCCAGTGCACTGTGGCTGTGGGCAGTGCCTGGTGTAACCGTACAGACCAGAAAGTGCAGGATTCAATCCCTAGTCTGCATTGGCCACAATCACAGCAGCTAGCCAGCTGTGGCTCAGTGGGTAGTACTCTCGCCTTTGAGTCAGAAGGCTGTGGGTTCAAGTCCCTTTCAAGAAAATTGAGCACATAATCGAGGCTGATGCTCCAAGTGCAGTACTGCACTGTCAAAGGTGCTGTCTTTCAGCTGAAATGCTAAGTGACACCCTGTCTGTCCTTTCGTGTGGTTGAAAAAGATCACATGGCAGTATTTTGCAGAAGAGCAGGGAAGTTTTTTTAAATTCATTTGTGGGAGTCACTGGCCAGGCCAGCATTCAAAATCCCAGCATTCAAAATCCCTCCCTAATTACCCCTGAACTGAGTGGCTTGTGAGGCCATTTAAAAGTCAACCACATTGCTGTGGGTCTGGAGTCACTGGTAGGCCAGACCAGGTAAGGACAGCAGATGTCCTCCCCTAAACGTCATTAGTGACCAGATGGGTTTTTACAACAATCGACAATGGTTTGATACTCATCATTAGACGAGCTTGATAATTGCAGATTTATTAATTGAATTCAAATTTCACCATCTGCTGTGGTGGGATTCGAACCCACGTCGCCAGAGCATTAGCCTGGGCTCTGGATTGCTGGTCCAGTGACATTACCACTGCGCCACTGCCCTGATTAATGCTTATTCCTCGGCCAGCATCGCTCAAAAAAAAAAGATGATCTATTTATTGTTGTGTATGGGATCTTGCTGTGCGCAGTTTGCTGCTGTGTTTGCTACATTACGACTGCACGTCAAAAAGTACTTCATTGGCGGTAAACGCTCTGGGACATTGGGGAAAGAGTCTGTCTAAATGCAAGTCCCACGTTCTTTGATAACAGGACCCAAAATGAATTCTCACCCTCACCATGTTCACTCTCTCTACCCCCAAATCCCCACAGAACTTTCAGTACTCATCCCATGGCGAAATCCTCACCAAATCCCCCCACCGCCTGTGCCTGCAGGCTGGGATTTTGAGTGTGCTGCTGGTCAAATGTGCCGCCTACGGGGGAGTCGTTAATGTACCGCCGGCCCAGAGGTTCGAGATCAAACAGGTGAGTGCGAGCTTTCTGGGACGTGGGTTGCCACCGCAATTCTGCAACTGGCGAAGGTCCCAGGGTGGATCTTTTCCAATCTGAATGTTTCTCGAGCCACAAGCTGTCCCGGAAATTCCAACATGCACTGGAGGGAAGCTAAATATCAACTGCATTTTCAGATTGGGTGCTGCAGTGGGTCAGACACTGTCCTTTCCCCCTGTGGGACTTAGTGGGTCAGACACTGTCCTTTCCCCCTGTGGGACTGGGTGGGGTGGTGGGTCAGATACTGTCCTTTTCCCCCTCTGGGATTGGGTGGGACGGTGGGTCAGATACTGTCCTTTCCCCCTGTGGGACTTAGTGGGTCAGACACTGTCCTTTCCCCCCTCTGGGATTGGGTGGGACGGTGGGTCAGGCCCTGTCCTTTCCCATTCTGGGACTGGGTGGGGTGGTGGGTCAGACACAGTCATTTCCCCCTCTGGGACTGGGTGGGGTGGTGGGTCAGATACTGTCCTTTCCCATTCTGGGACTGGGTGGGCACTGGGTCAGACACTGTCCTTTCCCCCTCTGGGATTGGGTGGGACAGTGTCAGACACTCTAAACAGCACACTACGGGAAACAGTCTACAGGGTCTATTTCAACTGAACTTCTGTGAACTACGGCAAACAGAATAGATGAACGAAACTACAGCAACTTCCACCTATAAAAGCAGGGTAAATTCTCCAGCAAAAGGCAATTAGTGAAGGAAAGTTACAAACAAATTTTGTGTGTAAAATCAATCCCAGTCACTTACAGGATTGGGGTATTCAGGTATGATTGACAAAGCTCTGGTGGACCCCACCTGGATTAGCTGCATTCAGTTCAGGGCCCTGCATTCTCAGGAAAGGTATGTTTGTTTTGGAACGGGTGGAGCACTGATTATATGGGGGCTAATAGGGTTAAATTCTGAGGCAAGTTTCATAGGCTCATATTTCCTCGAATGTGGCAGATTAAGGGGTGATTTGATGAAGGTGTTGAAGACGGTTAAAGGAATTCATCGTGTTATGATCCAGTAGTTTTATTTTCTGGGAAGTACGCAGTTTGCCTTTAAGGCTGGAAAAAGAGCTGTACTGCTTTAAGGCAGCAAGCTCTGAAGACTGAGTCAAAGAATGCATTCTCGTTGCATTGGATGCAGCCACTGAGCATTGAGAGATACATTTGTTACAGTTTAATTTTGAACTGGCTTAGAGTGCAAACAGCCTGTTCTAACAGGGGTCACAGACAGACAGCTGTGTGTTAGCACCTGAAAGAAGGGCTCTCAGCTGATTTCAACTGAAGGAAGAAAATTTAGTCTGTTTATTTATTATTATCTCTCAAAATTCTAAAAAGGTCAAGCCAAAACAGAGATCTCTGATAATTTAAAGTGAAGAAAGGGAAGTTAGATTGTGACAATCTTTTATCCCTCAAAAATTCTAAAGCTAAATTGATTCATTAAAAAAGTGTTTGCAAGTCATTAATTGTTGAAATTCGTCGCTGGAGAAGGAAAGCATGACTTACTGCTGGAATTAGACTACGGACTATTCGACTGTTGAAGAACCTTTTCTTCCCATTGAACGGCTGTGAGGACTTCAGGCAACATTGGACTGTAAATTTGCAAGGACTCTAATTTTTTCTATTTTAAATGTTAGTTATGTCTTAGTAGTGTTTAATAATTTAGTTTTTCTAATTATACAGTCAATTTATTGATTTAAAGACACTTGGTTAGGTTAGCCTCATTCGATGGTACAATTTGGCTGGGTCCTTCTTTAATTTGGAACATTTAAAATGATATATAAGGCCATCTGTAGAGGGACGGGCTTGAATTAACAGTGCGTTTCTCCCACCACAATCAGAATCGTATATTTTGCTTGGGTGCTTTGACTGGAGTGGTCGGTCGTAACATATTAATTGGGGGCTCATCCAGGACTTGAATCACATATTAATTGGGTTTCTCGTCTGAGATTTGAATCATATCTCAATTGGGGGCTTGCTCGCAGTTGAATCATATTTAATTCGGTGGCTCGTGTCTGGGATCAGAATCAGACTAACCTGGAGGGCTCACTTTTGGAATCTTAGTAATTACTCATTTCTGATAACATATTTAAATTGGGATCCTGCGTTTGGCATCATATCAATTGCTGTCGAGTCTGGGATCATATCAATTGGAAATTTGATTGTTGGGATCTTGATATGACACCAATTACAAAGAAATTAAAAGAACTAGGTCTCTTGTATAATAAGGTACAGTCTGTACCATTGATATGTTGTTGTAGCAGAGTTTTTGGGAAAGCAGAATGTTTCTCTGAGTGACATGATAACTTTAACTAAGAGCAGATTAAAAGAATTGGCAGTGAAATTGGGATTGGAAATGAAATCAGGTGCCAAGAAAGCAGAGATAATTGACATAATAGCGGAACATCTGGAATTAGTAGTAGAAGATGATGATGATACAGATGAAAGAAAATACGAGGAACAAGAAAGGAAATATGAGAAACAAGAAGGTAGTAGGTCCGTGAGTGATGCAGTGGTATTGGCTAGGATTCAGTTAGAAATGAAAAAAACTTGAATTGGGAAAAAGAAAAAGCAATAAAATTAAGAAAACTTGAACTTGAATTTCGGAGAAAGTGAAAGATAAGAGAGGGAATTTAAGTTAAAAGAGATGGAACTAAGGCAAAGGGGTAGTCTTGAATCCAGGGAAAATTTGGGTCAGGAAGAATCTGAATTTAGATTAGGACCCAGCGAGAAGTTGTTTCAATTTATACAGGCTCTTCCTAAGTTTGAGGAAACGAACGTAGAGGCATTTTTCATATCTTTTGAAAAAAAGCAGAGTAGTAATCTCAGGATTGTTACCGGTGCCACGTGCTAGTGAGGCTAGAAACAGGGAGCGAGTGCAGCTGAACACGTGGCTACAGAACTGGTGCAGGAGGGAGGGATTCAGATATGTGGATCATTGGGATACCTTCTGGGGAAGGTGGGACCTGTACAAGAAGGACGGGTTGCATCTGAACTGGAGGGGCACCAATATCCTGGGCGGGAGGTTTGCTAGAGCTCTTCGGGAGGGTTTAGACTAGTTTGGCAGGGGGATGGGAACCGGAGCCATGGATCAGTGGATGGGGCAGCTGTTGAACAGGCAGATACCGAGTGCAGAGTGTCTGTGAGGAAGGTTAGACAGTTGACAGGGAAAAGTTGCAGCCAGTATGATGGGTTGAAGTGTGTCTATTTTAACGCAAGAAGTGTCAGGAATAAGGGTGATGAACTTAGAGCATGGATCAGTACTTGGAGCTACGATGTTGTGGCCATGACAGAGACGTGGATATCACAGGGGCAGGAATGGATGTTGGATGTTCCGGGGTTTAGATGTTTCAAAAGGAATAGGGAGGGAGGTAAAAGAGGTGGGGGAGTGGCATTGTTAATCAGGGATAGTATCACAGCTGCAGAAAGGGAGGTCGTCAAGGAGGGTTTGTCTACTGAGTCATTATGGGTGGAAGTCAGAAACAGGAAAGGAGCAGTCACTTTATTGGGAGTTTTCTATAGACCCCCCAATAGCATCAGAGACACGGAGGAACAGATTGGGAGGCAGATTTTGGAAAGGTGCAGAAGTAACAGGGTTGTTGTCATGGGTGACTTCAACTTCCCTAGTAATGATTGGAACCTCCTTAGTGCAAATAGTTTGGATGGAGCAGTTTTTATCAGGTGTGTCCAGGAAGGTTTCCTGACTCAATATGTAGATAGGCCGACTAGAGGGGAGACTATGTTGGACTTGGTGCTTGGCAACGAATCAGGCCAGGTGGCAGATCTCTCGGTCGGAGAGCATTTCGGTGATAGTGATCACAACTCCCTGACCTTTACTATAGTCATGGAGAGGAACAGGAGCAGACGGGATGGGAAAATATTTAATTGGGGGAGGGGGAATTACAATGCTATTAGGCAGGAAATGGGGAGCATAAATTGGGAACAGATGTTCTCAGGGAAATGCATGAAAGAAATGTGGAGGTTGTTGAGGGAGCACTTGCTGCGACTGCTGGATAGGTTTGTCCCGATGAGGCAGGGAAGGGATGGTAGGGTGAAGGAACCTTGGATGACAAGAGATGTGGAACAGCTGGTCAAGAGGAAGAAGGAAGCTTACTTAAGGTTGAGGAAGCAAGGATCAGACAGGGCTCCAGAGGGTTACAAGCCAGGAAGGAACTGAAGAATGGACTTAGGAGAGCTAGAAGGGGGCATGAAAAAGTCTTGGCGGGTAGGATTAAGGAAAATCCCAAGGCATTCTACACTTATGTGAGGAATAAGAGGATGGCCAGAGTGAGGGTAGGGCCGATCAGGGATAGTGGAGGGAACTTGTGCCTGGAGTCGGAGGAGGTAGGGGAGGTCCTAAATGAATACTTTGCTTCAGTATTCACTAGTGAGAGGGACCTGGTCGTTTGTGAGGACAGCGTGGAACAGACTAATATGCTCGAACAGGTTGAGGTTAAGAGGGAGGATGTGCTGGAAATTTTGAATGATATGAGGACAGATCAGTCCCCGGGGCCAGACGGGATATACCCAAGGATATTACGGGAAGCGAGGGAAGAGATTGCTGCGCCTTTGGCGATGATCTTTGCGTGCTCACTGTCCACTGGAGTAGTACCGGATGATTGGAGGGTGGCAAATGTTGTTCCCTTGTTCAAGAAAAGGAATAGGGATAACCCTGGGAATTATAGACCAGTCAGTCTTACGTCGGTAGTGGGCAAATTATTGGAGAGGATTCTGAGAGACAGGATTTATGATTATTTGGAAAAGCATGGTTTGATTAGAGACAGTCAGCGTGGCTTTGTGATGGGCAGGTCATGCCTCACAAGCCTTATTGAATTCTTTGAAGATGTGACAAAACACATTGATGAAGGAAGAGCAGTGGATGTGGTGTATATGGATTTTAGCAAGGCGTTTGATAAGGTTCCCCATGGTAGGCTCATTCAGAAAGTAAGGAGGCATGGGATTCAGGGAAAGTTGGCTGTCTGGATACAAAATTGGCTGGCCCATAGAAGTCAGAGGGTGGTAGTAGATGGAAAGTATTCAGCATGGAGCTCGGTGACCAGTGGTGTTCCACAAGGATCTGTTCTGGGACCTCTGCTCTTTGTGATTTTTATAATTGACTTGGATGAGGAAGTGGAAGGCTGGGTTAGCAAGTTTGCCGATGACACGAAGGTTGCTGGAGTTGTGGATATTGTGGAAGGCTGTTGTAGGTTGCAACAGGACATTGACAGGATGCAGAACTGGGCTGAGAGGTGGCAGATGGAGTTCAACCTGGAAAAGTGTGAAGTGATTCATTTTGGAAGGTCGAATTTGAATGCGGAATACAGGCTTAAAGACAGGATTCTTGGTAGTGTGGAGGAACAGAGGGATCTTGGGGTCCATGTCCATAGATCGCTCAAAGTTGCCACCCAAGTTGATAGGGTTGTTAAGAAGGCGTATGGTGTGTTGGCTTTCATTAACAGGGGGATTGAGTTTAAGAGCCGTGAGGTTATGTTGCAGCTCTATAAGGCCCTGGTTCGACCACACTTGGAATATTGTGTTCAGTTCTGGTCGCCTCATTATAGGAAGGATGTGGAAGCTTTAGAGAGGGTGCAGAGGAATTTTACCAGGATGCTGCCTGGACTGGAGGGCATGTCCTACAAAGAAAGATTGAGGGAGCTGGGGCTTTTCTCATTGGAGCGAAGAAGGATGAGAGGTGACTTGATAGAGGGGTACAAGATGATGAGAGGCATAGATAGAGTGGATAGTCAGAGACTTTTTCCCAGGGTGGAAAGGGCTATCACCAGGGGGCATAATTTTAAGGTGATTGGAGGAAGGTTTCGGAGAGATGTCAGAGGTATGTTCTTTACACAGAGAGTGGTGGGTGCGTGGAATGCGCTGCCAGCGGTGGTAGTAGAAGCAGATACATTAGGGGCATTTAAGCAACTCTTGGATAGGTACATGGATGATAGTAGAATGAAGGGTAGGTAGTTAGTTTGATCTTAGAGTAGGTTAAAGGTTCGGCACAACATCGTGGGCCGAAGGGCCTGTACTGTGCTGTACTGTTCTATGTTCGATGTTCTAATAGCCAAACAGATGAAACGGCCGAAAGAAAGCTGGACATTGCTCATGCAGGATGGGCTGGTAGGCAGAGCTCATGAAGCTTATGCCATGATTTCTGAAGAGGCTTCTGCAGATTATGAGATGGCAAAAAAGGCTATTCTCGCTGCGTATGAGTTAGTCTCTGAAGCTTATCGTCAGAAGTTTAGGAACTTATGGTATGGAGATTAGCTGGACAGATATATTCAAAATTTGAGAAGATGAAGCAAATGAATTTTGACCGTTGGATACAGGCATTAAAGATAGAAACCACAGATAAGAACCTTCGAGAATTGATTCTCTAAGAAGAGTTTAAAAACTCCATTCCTTCAGACGTGAGAACTCATATAGATAACCTGAAAGTTTTGAAAGCTCGGCAAGCAGCAGAGATTGCTGATGATTTTGAGCTTGTGAATATGCCAACATATTTTGTCCATCACCCCCATAAATCCAAGAAGGATAGAAAGTGGGCGAGAGAAAGGAAGGCAAGTAGCTGGAGACAAGAAGGAACATCTGGGAATGCCCCAGGATCACCACCTCAGGTCAGAAAGGAAGGTGCTGAGGGTAGAAGTGAGGTTCGCAAGCCAAAGTGTTATCATTGCAACAAAACGGGTCGTCTTCGTTCAGAGTGCTGGAAATTGCGAGGTAAACCCACAGGACTTGGGGTATGCAAAGTTAGTGCAGAGGAGAAGACTCTGACTGAGAGCATAGCAGACCAGGCTATAGCTTTAATGGCAACTGTGAATGTGAAACCAGATACTAAAATTAAAAGGAGTACAGAGGTTAAGAACAAAATACCTGAGAGTTATAATTAATTTTTTGTCAAAGGGGTGAGTAACTCTGTATCCTGTAAATGAGGCAGGAAAACTTATCATATACTCAGGGACACAGGAGTGACTCAAACACTCTTGCTGGGGAAAGATATGAGGTTTCTACCAGAGAGAGCCTTGAATGCTAAAGTTTTAGTTAATGGAATTTGCGAGGAATATATGCCCGTACCTTTATATAAAGTACGCCTAAGAGTAACTTAATATCTGGGATAGTAACTGTCGGTATTGTCCATAGTTTACCAGTAAAGAGAATTGATCTACTCCTAGTAAATGATTTGGCTTGATCAAAAGTATCAGTTTCTCTTATAGTTACAGAGGAACCAAGTGAAATTAAGGAAATGGAGCAATTACAGGAACATGTTCCAGGAATATTTCCCGCGTGTGTAGTTACCCGAGCAATGGCTAAACAGGATCCATTGTCGGAGGTAAAAGGAGCACCACAAATAGATAATCAGGCATCTGAAACCTTATTTGGGGATTTAGATAAACCAAATGAGTTGTTTAACAGATCGTCTATCATTGCAGCACAGCAAGCTGATCCAGAGATATACCAATAGCACAGACGGCATTGTCAAGCTGAGGTGAAAGGAGTTCCGGAAGGCTATTGTATGGCAAACGGAGACTGTTTCATAGGCCTGCAGACGAAGACTGGACAGTTGTTGAACAGATAGTGGTACCACCTAAATATCGACAAGGGTTATTAAGGTTAGCACACGACATTCCTTTTGCAGGACATAGGGGAATTCGGAAGACCAAATCACGCATAAGCCAGCATTATTACTGGCCAGGTCTTACAAAGGATGTGAGGCAATTTTGTAGGACATGCCATACCTGTCAAATGGTGGGAAAACCACAACCTACAATAAAACCAGCACCATTAGTTCCCATACCTGTGATTGAGGAACCATTTAGCAGGGTATTGGTAGACTGTGTAGAACCCTTGCCGAAAACAAAAGCGGGGCATCAATGCATACTTACTATCATGGATATGGCTACTCGATTGTCCTTTGAGGACAATTACTGCTAGAAGTGGTAGAAAAGTTAACCCAATTCTTTACAAGATATGGATTGCCACTTGAAGTTCAATCAGATCAAGGTTCTAATTTCATGTTTAGGATATTTCAAGAAGTCATGGGTAATTTGGGGATTAGACAGTTGAAACCTTTAGCATATCAACCACAGTCACAGGGAGCCTTAGAGAGATTCCACTGAACTCTCAAAACAATGATTAGAACATACTGTCATGAATATCCACATGACTGAGATAAAGGACTAGACTTTCTTTTATTTGCCACCAGAGACTCACTGAATGAGTTTACAGGCTTCAGTCCTTTTGAATTGGTTTATGGACATGAAGTAGGGGGTCCTCTAAAATGTATAAAGGACAGATTCTTGGAACAAAAGAATGAATCTTCTGTACTGAAGTATGATCTGTGTTTCGGGAAAGGCTCACGAAAGCTTGTAGTGTGGCTCAGGAACACCTTAAAGCATCCCAAGCCAATATGAAAAGATGGGCAGACAAGAATGCAAAAGCCTGTGATTTTTAACCAGGGGACGAAGTATTAGTGTTGTGACCATTACAGGGCGAACCATTAAAAGCATGGTTCAGTGGCCCATATAGAGTTATCAAAAGAGTGGGTAAGGTAGATTACTTGATTGACACCCCTATTCGCCAGAAGAAGAACTGGTTGTGTCACATTAATATGCTCAAACAATATTATTGCAGGTATGTCAGGTAATTGGGACTGTTGAGAAGGAAAAGGATAGTGAGGATGAGGCAGAAGTAAGCCTAGGAAATTTTCAGATTGAACCTCCAACTGTCAGATTAGCGAATACAGAATGGCGAGGAAAATTAGACCATATGCTTTTACACTTAGAGGCAGAACAGCGTGAAGACCTAACCAGGCTTTTCACAACGTTTAAAAGAGTAGGCATAAGCCGGGATGTTCAACCTTAGCCACACATGATGTAGTTATAGGGGGAACCGTTCCTTTAAAACAACATCCTTACCGCTTGAATCCAGACAAACAGGCCCAAGTGAAAGCAGAGATCCAGTACATGCTGGAAAACAATTTGATCAAACCTAGCTGGAGGTTCGCCAGTAGTTCTAGTACCTAAACCTGACGGGCCAACCCGATCTTATATAGATTATAGAAAAGTTAATGCTGTGGATGAACTAATCACGCAAATAGATGTAAACGGGTCTGATATAGTCAGGATTACGGAGATGTGGGTGCAGGGTGACCAGGGATGGGAAATGAACATCCAGGGTTATTCAATATTTAGGAAGCACAGACAAAAAGTAAAAGGCGATGGAGTTGCATTGCTGGTTAAAGAGGAAATTAATGCAATAGTGAGGAAGGATATTAGCTCTGATGATATGGAATCTGTATAGGTAGAGCTGAGAAACATGAAGGGGCAAAAAACTTTAGTGGGGGTTGTATATAGACCCCCAAACTGTAGTGGTGATGTTGGGAATGGCATTAAACAGGAAATTAGAGATGCATGCGATAAAGGAACATCTGTAATTATGGGTGACCTTAATCTGCATATAGATTGGACAAATCCAATTAGTCAGATTACCATAGAGGAGTAATTCATGGAGTGTATACGGGATGGTTTTCTGGACCAATACGTTGAGGAACCAACCAGAGAACAGGCAATCCTAGTCTGGGGATTGTGTAATGAGAGAGGAATAATTGGAAATCCAGTGGTGCGAGACCCCTTGGGGATGAGCGACCATAATATGATAGAATTCTTCATCAAGATGGAGAGTGACGTTGAATCTGAGACTAAAGTCCTGAATCTTAATAAAGGAAACTATGAAGGTGTGAGGTGCGAGTTGGCTATGATGGATTGGGAAACGTTACTTAAAGGGATGACGGTGGATAGGCAATGGCAAACGTTCAAAGAGCGCATAAACTGCAACAATTGTTTATTCCTGTCTGGCGCAAAAGTAAAATGGGAAAGGTAACCAAACCATGGTTTACAAGGGAAATTAGAGATAACATTAGATCCAAGGAAGAGGCATACAAATTCACCAGAAAAAAACAACAGACCTGAGGAATGGGAGCAGTTTAGAATTCAGCAAAGACAAATGGTATTTTGGCCTTCATAGCAAGAGGATTCGAGTACAGGAGCAGGGATGTCTTGCTGCAATTATACAGGGCCTTGGTGAGGCCACACCTGGAATATTGTGTGCAGTTTTGGTCTCCTCATCTGAGGAAGGATGTTCTTGCTATAGAGGGAGTGCAGCGAAGGTTTACCAGACTGATTCCTGGGATGGCGGGACTGACATATGAGGAGAGATTGAGTCGGTTAGGATTATACTCGCTGGAGTTCAGAAGAGTGAGGGGGGATCTCATAGAAACCTATACAATTCTAACAGGACTTGACAGGGGAGATGCAGGAAGGATGTTCCCGATGGTGGGGGAGTCCAGAACCAGGGATCAGAGTCTAAGGATACTGGGTAAACCTTTCAGGACTGAGATGAGGAGAAATTTCATCCAGAGAATGGTGAGCCTGTGGAATTCGCTACCACAGAAAGCAGTTGAGGCCAAAACATTGTATGCTTTCATGAAGGAGTTAGATATAGCTCTTGGGTCTAAAGGGATCAAAGGATATGGGACAAAAGCGGGAACAGGTTACTGAGTTGGCTGATCAGCCATGATCATAATGAATGGCAGAGCAGGCTCGAAGGGCTGAATGGCCTACTCCTCCTATTTTCTATGTTTCTATGTAACCAAGCAGACTCCTACCCAGTTTCGCATTTAGAAGACTGCATCGACAGAGTAGGCAGTGTTAAGTTTCTTACTAAGATTGGCCTGTTAAAGGGATACTGGCAAGTTCCTTTGACTCCTAGAGCTTTTGTAATACCTGACAGTCTTTATCAGTACTGGATGATGCCATTTGGGCTAATAAATGCCCCAGCAACTTTTCAAAGATTAATGAATCAGGTGGTAACCAGTGTTCCTAACTAATGAGCCAGTGTTGGCTGCTCCAAATTTTGCTAAACTCTTTAAATTAGTGATCGATGCTAGTGACCTGGGGGTTGGTGCAGACCTACTGCAAGATGATGAATCTGGCATAGAGAAGCCAGTAGGGTATTTTTCTAGAAAACTAAATTGTCATCAGAAAAAATATTCCACTGTTGGAAAAGAAACATTGGGACTTTTACTGGCTCTCAAACATTTTGAGGTATATGTCTGTCAGGACTATAAGGAGATATTAATATACACTGACCATAACCCATTAACATTTGTGGAACATTTTAAGAACTAAAATGCTGGACCCTTTAGATGGAGTTTGTTGTTACAGCCTTATCATCTGAGGAAAAATAATGTTATCGCTGATGCTTTGTCGTTGATTTAACTATGTGGATGGTGATGAGAATGCTGTAAATTATTAGTACTGTGTGCCTGTAAAAAGAAAAAAAATGTGTCAGCTTTTTTTTTCAAATTGTATTTTTTTACCCATTGTAGCGAAATGCATTCCAGGAATAGCATTTCATTCCGCCGGGGCGGAGGTGTTATGATCCTGTAGTTTCTTTCTGGGAAGAATGCGGTGTGCCTTTAAGGCTGGAAAAAGAGCCATACTGCTTTAAGCCAGCAAGCTCTAAAGACTGTGTCAAAGAATGCATTCTTGTTGCCTTGGATACAGCCACTCGGACTGATCTCCGAGAGATACATTTGTTATAATTTAATTTTGAACTGTCTCTTAGTGCAAACAGCCTATTCTAACAGGGGACACAGACAGACAGCTGTGTGTTAGCACCTGAAGGAAGGGCTCTCAACCCATTTCAACTGAAGGAAGAGAAGTTAGTCTGTTTATTTATTATTATCTCTCAAAATTCGAAAAAGGTCAAGCCAAAACAGAGATCTCTGATAATTTAAAGTGAAAGAACGGCCGTTAGATTCTGACAATCTTTTATCCCTCAAAAATTCTAAAGCAAATTGATTCATTTATAAAGTGCTGGCAAGTCGTTATTTGTTGAAATTCATCGCTGGAGAAGGAAAGCATCACTTACTGCTGGAATTAGACTACGGACTATTCTACTATTGAATAACCTTTTTTTCCCATCAGATGGCTGTGAGGACTTCAAGCAACATTGGACCGTAAATTTGCAAGGATTCAAATTTTTTCTATTTTAAATGTTATTTATGTCTTAGTATCGTCTAAGAATTAAATTTTTCTAATTATACAGTCAATTTATTGATTTAAAGACGCCTGGTTTGGTTGGCCTCATTCGGGGATTAATAGATGGTACGATTTGGCTGGGTCTTTCTTTAATTTAATCTTTAGTTTAAAATGATATGTTAGGCGATCTGTAGAGGGACGGGATTGAATTAACAGTGTGTTTCATAACAATAGATGGAGCGAAACTATTACCTCTGTTGGGAGAAGAAAAGTGGGCGCAACCTGAAAATTAAAGACAGGCCTCTCAGGGCTGATGTCAGTAAACACATTTTTACATTAAGAGTAGAACAAATCTGGAACTCTATCCCCCCCCAAAATCTGTTGCGAGTGATCGTCTATGTTTTTATTTATTTATTCATTTGGGGGATGTGGGCATCGCTGGCTAGGCAAGCATTTATTGCCCATCCCTAATTGCCCTTGAGAATTGAAAATTTCAAAGCTGAGATTGATGTAATGTTTTTAGGTAGGGTTATTAAGGGTTATGGAATCACGCAGGTAGATGGACTTAAGATACAAATCAGCCATGATCTAATTGAGAGGTGATGAAACAGGCTTGGGGAGCTGAAAGGCCATTTCCTGTCTTCCCAATTACTGAATGATCTGCATTCTGGGCAGGCACCGTACTATATGAAGGATGTGAAGGCTTTACAGAGGATGCAGAAAAGATTTGCAAGATTGATTCCTGGGAGATGACTAATGTCGTTCTTGTTTTATTTCCCCCAGGATGGAATGATACTGAACCCTGCGCTGGGCCTGTGTCTGTCTGTGAAGAAAGACTATGTGAAAATGATGCTGTGTGATCCAGCAGACAAGCAACAGCACTGGAATTTCGTCAGGAAAAGCATCAACTGAGACAGTTGCCTGTCACTGTCTGGGCAATGCAACTTGCTCTGCAGTGTATCTGCACCGGTGGAGCTTAGGGCTGCCAACTTTGGTTGGCGTATACCTGGAGATTTTATCACATGACCCTCCTGTCTCCAACTGACCTGCCCCCACATTCCCGCCATTGGTCACTTGACCTGTCCGTCCCTGCCTTCCAACACCAATCAGAATGCAAACAGACTCTTTGTTACTTGATTGGATGATTCATGACAGTCAGGATTTCTCAATATTTTTAAAACTAGATAACAAAAGTGTTTGAAAATTTTTTGTTTTAAAGAAACACAATTATTATAAAGCCGTTACAATTTTTTTCTCCTGGGTTTTGTGTCCTGGAGGTTAATCTTTAGTTCCTGGAGATTCCAGAGCATTTTTGGAGGAGGTTTGTAACCCTAAGTTGGAGCTTTGAGGTTTGTTAAACCGAGCCAAAACAGGAGTGTACTGTCACGCAGCAATCCCTCACAGTGCACTGATTATTGTCTTTCCAAAATGTTCTTTGTTGTGTTACGAGAGGGCGAGAGGTCTGTGGTACAAAATGTACAAGCTTGAGAAGCGTTACGAAGGATATTTTAAGAATGACCACAGCCTCTCTGCAGCTTTCCGAATACTTGGAATGTCTCACCAGTAATTACTTTTGTGCTTTTGTTTCAAAACAATTTTCCTGTGTGCCTTTGCTGTATACTTTCAAAGATTAAACTGACTGTTAAAGTGAAAACACATAATAATGATGTTGTCTGACATCAGAAGGAACAGGAGGAGGCCATTCAGCCCCTCAAGTCTGTTCCACCATTTAATTAGATCTTAACTACCCTTTGTGTGAAGAAGTGATTCCTGACCTCACTCCTGAATGGCCCAGCTCTAATTTGAAGATTACGGCCCCTTGTTCTGGAAGCTCCCCATCAGAGGAAATAGCTTCTAGCAACTCGATCAAATCCGTTAATCGTCTTACCTCAATTAGGCCATAAAGAGACTGTTTTGCAGGCCAATACACCATAAAACTGGAGCTTTAGACCGCTGCAGCTAATTATCCCTAATTTTAATTCTGCTCTAATGCCTCTCCACTGTCATCCAATTGGGCGGGACTGAACTTGCCCGTTTCATTCTTATCTATCCAGTCATAGCCAGAGAATCACCTGCAATGGCTTTGCTTCCCGTTCCCCTACTGTGACCTCCGGTCTCCCCTAAGGTTCTATCCTTGGCCCCCTCCTATTTCTCATCTACATGCTGCCCCTCAGCAACATCATCCAAAAAACACAGCATTACTTTTCACTCGTGCACTGATGACACCCAACTCTATCTCACCATCACCTCTCTCCCCACTCCTCCACTATTTCTAAATTATCAGACTTGTCTGACAACCAGTACTGCATGAGCAAGAAGTTCCTCCAATTAAATATTGGGAAGACTGAAGCCTGCAGTCCCCTTCGCAAACTTTGCTCCCTATAGCCACTGACTCCATCCCTCTCCCTGAGGCTGAACCAGACTGTTTGCAACCTGGGCGTTGTATTTGATCCTGAGGTGAGCTTCTGGTCACATATCCGCGCCATCATTAAGACTGCCTATTTCCATCTGCGGAACACCACCCAATTCCGCCCTTGTCTCAGCTCAACTGCTGCTGAAACCCTCATCCATGCTTTTGTTACCTCTAGAATTGATTATTCCAATGCACTGCTGACTGGCCTCTCACATATACCCTCTGCAAATGTGAATTCATACAAAACTCTGCTGCCCATATCCTAACTCGCATCAAGTTGCATTCACCCATAAGTGTTTACTAAGGAAGAGGATGCTGACAAAATATCAGTAGAAGCAGAGATGGTAGAGGTAATGGACAGGGTGAAAATTGGTAGGAAGGTTGTACTGGAAAAGCTGGCTGTGCTTAGAGTGGATAAGTCACCAGGTCCAATGACTTGCATCCCAGGTTGCTAAAGGAAGTGGGAGTGGAGACAGCAGAAGTGCTGGTCAAAATCTTCCAATCTTCCCGAGATGTGGGGGAGGTGCCAGAAGATTGGAGAGTGTCAAATATGATACCCTTATTCAAGAAAGGGTGTAAGGACAGTCCTAGTAACTAAAGGTCAGTTTGGGAAAGGTTTTAGAAACAATTATGAGTGAAAAAGTTAACAAGTTCTTGGAAAGGTTTGATTTAATGAAAGAGAGCCAGCACAGATTTGTGGATCATGCTTGACTAATTGAATTTTTTGATGAATTAACAGAGAAGATTGATGAAGGGAATGCAGTGGATGTTGTCTATATGAATTTAAAAATGTGTTTGACAAAGTACCACATAAAAGGCTGATTAACAAAATTGAGGCTCATGGAATAGGAGGGTCAATGTCAGCCTGGATAAAATATTGGCCTAAGGACAGAAAACTGAATTGTGGTAAATGGTTGTTTTTCAGACTGGAGCATGGTGTATAGTGGTGATCCCCAAGGGTCAGTGCAAGGACTATTGCTTTTTTTAATATAGGTAAATAATGTGAATCTTGGAATACAGTGCAACATTTCAAAATTTGCCAATGATATCGAATTTGGAGGTGTAGCAAACACTGAGGGTGATACCAACCGACTATCACAGGATATAAAAGCAAAATACTGCGGATGCTGGAAATCTGAAATAAAAACAGGAAATGCTGAAATACTCAGCAGGACTGGCAGCATCTGTGGAGAGAGAAGCAGAGTTAACGTTTTAGATCAGTGACCCTTCTTCGGAACTGGCAAATATTAGAAATGTCAAAGGTTATAACCAAGTAGAGCAGGGGTGAGGCAAGAGATGACAAAGGAGAAGGTGTAGATTGGACAAGGCCACAGAATAGCTGACCAGAAGGTCATGGAGCAAAGGCAAACATCAAGCAACATCCTGACATAGTTATACTCACCGACTCATACCCTACAGCCAATGTCCTAGACTCCTACAGCAGCATCCCTGGGTACATCCTGTTCCACTGGCTATGAGAGGTGGTGGCATAGTGGTATGAAGTTGGAGGGAGTGACCCTGGGAGTCCTCAATATTGACTCCCGGAACCCATGAAAATGAGGTGCTAATCTTGTTAAACTGCAACACAAGACTATGCATGCTGAACAGCCGAAGCAAAACAATCCCACAACCAATGGATCAGAACAAAGCTCTGCCATCCTGCCATATGCATTCACAAATGGTGGTGGACAATTAAACAACTAACTGGAGGAAGAGGATGATCCACAAATATTCCCATACTCTCGGCCTCGTCCTGAGGACCTGACATCACAGATGCCAGTCTTCAGCCAATTCAATTTACTCCATGTGATATCAAGATATGGCTGAATATAGCAAAGGCTATGGGCCCTGACCAAGGGGTTGGCAACGTGTCCGTACACGGACAGCAATGTCCGTGGTAAAAATTTTGAGGTCTGTGGTAATTTTAATTGTCTTGCTCCAAAACACAAGTTTAAAGGCTTCAAGTAAGGGAACGGAGCTGACGGAGTGCAGGGGAGGTGGGACTGGCTGAGAAGGCTGCTGCTGTCAGTCAGGGGGCGCTGATCAATGGGAGCGGGGCAGGGGGCGGTGATGGCAGAGAGCGGGGAAGGCGGGACTGGTGCTGCCAATAAAGTGCTCCCTGCCCTTGTCTGACCTGCGGAATCAGCCATGCAGAGTGTCGGTGTGAGTAGACCAGATCGGTTAGCTCACAGGAAAGCAATGATCCAACCGGAAAGGGAGGACTTCTTTGAGCCAGAGCAAGCTTTTCTTTTAGGCAGTCAGTCCACATTCTCAGCTCTCCAAAGGCCCAGGTTCCTAACAGAGTACAGAGCTGGTGCTGAGCAGCAATGTCTTCCTGCTCCTGGTACACGGGGGGCAAGGGATGGGGGAACACCAGGTGGGGGACAGAGAGAGAGAAGGGGGGGTGCGGGGGGGGGACACAGAGCAAAAGAGAGAGGGATCGAGTGACATCGAGGAGGGAGAGAGAAGGGGGACCCAATAGGGAGAGAGAATGGGTACATAGGGAGAGAGAGGGATCGGGTGACACAGAGGAGGGAGAGAGGGGACTCAGGGGGAGAGAGAATGGGTACATAGAGGAGGAAGAGAGGGGCAGGGTGACACAAAAGGGGGAGAGAGAGGGGCGACCCAGAGGGGAGAGAGAGGAGAGAGACGGGGAGACACAGGAGGAGAGAGAGCGGGAAACACAGGTGACAGAGGGGAGAGGGATGGACACAGAGGGGTAGGGGTAGGGGTGGGGGTGGGGTAGAAAGAGAGTTTGAGGAGAGAGAAAGAGATCAAGATCACTCATGACAGATGGGCATCTATTCAAATTCTCCGCGGCAAGACGTGGACAACATTCAGGTTTGGGCTGATAAGTGGCAAGTAACATTGTTATATCAAATGCATGGGCAGACTGACTACAGCGGCTATCACCGCAGCCTCACAGCTCCACAGCTCCAGCGACCCGGGTTTGGTTCTGGGTACTGCCTGTGTGGAGTTTGCAAGTTCTCCCTGTGACCACGTGGGTTTCCTCCGGGTGCTCCAGTTTCCTCCCACATGCCAAAGACTTGCAGGTTGATAGGTAAATTGTCCATTGTAAAAAAAATTGCTCCTAGTTTAGGTAGGTGGTAAGAAAATTGAGAGAAGGCAGGGATGTGAAAGGGAAAAATGGGATTAATGTAGGATTAGTATAAATGGGTGATTGGTGGTCAGCGCAGACTTGTTGGGCTAAAGGGCCTGTTTTGGTGCTGTATCTCTCTATGACTACAGGTGTCTCACTAAATAGAAGAAATGTGTTTTAAATTGGACTGTGGTTTGGTATTATGTAGGCTATACAGATTAATGACACAAATGTCTGTGGCTAGGTCAATAATTTTGACAAATATCCATGTTGGTGCCTGTCCCTGGCCCTGACAACATCCCGGCTGTAGTACCGAAGACTTGGGCTTCGGGAAAATTGCCCACATTATGACCTATCCACAAAAAGCAAGAAAGTCCAATCCGGCCAATTACTGCCCCATTACTCTACTCTCAATCAACAGAAAAGTGATGGAAGGTGTTGTCGGCAATGCTATGAAGCAGTACTTGGTCAACAATAACCTGGTCACTGATGCTCAGTTTGGATTCCACCAGGGTCACTCGGCTCCTGATCTCCTTATTTCCTTGGTCCAAACATGGACAAAAGAGCTGAACTTGAGATGATGTGAGAGTGATTGACATCAAGGCAGCATTTGACTGAGTATGACATCAAGGAGCCCCAGTAAAACTGGAGTCAATGGGAATCAAGGGGAAACTCTTCACTGGTTGGAGTCATATCAAGCACATAGGAAGATAGTTGTGGTTCTCGGAGGCCAATCATCTCAGTACCAGGACATCAATGCAGGAGTTCATCACGGTAGTGTCCTAGGCCCAATCATCACAAGAACGCAACACAAGAAGTAAAAGCAGGAGTAGGCCGTTCAGCCCCTCGAGCCTGCCCTGCCATTCAATAAGATCACGGGTGATTCGTCCCAGGCCTCAACTCCTTTTTCGGGCCAACTCCGCATTACCCTCGACTCCCCGAGATTTCAAAAGTTTATCTACCTCCTCCTTAAATATAATTAGTGACCGAGCCTCCACAACTCTTTGAGGATGAGAGTTACAGAGATTCACCACCCTCTGAGAGAAGAAATTTCTTCGCATCTTAGTTTTAAATGTGTGCCCCCTTATTCTGTAACTACGTCCCCTAGTTCAAGATTCCCCCACAGTGGAAACATATTCTCAACATCTACCCTGTAAAGCCCCCTTCGAATCTTATATGTTTCAATAAGATCACCCCTCATTCTTCTAAACTCCAATGAATAAAGGCCTAACCTGTTTAGCCATTCTTGATAAGACAACCCCTTCATCCCAGGAATCAGCCTAGTGAACCTTTTCTGAACTGCCTCCAATGCTAGTATATCTGTCCTTAAATACGGGGACCAAAACTGTACGCAGTACTCCCGGTGTGGCCTCACCAACACCCGGCACAGTAGTAATAAGACTTCCCTATTTTTAAACTCTAACCCCCCTAGCAATAAAGGCCAACATTCCATTTGCCTTCCTAATTACTTGCTGCACCTGCATGCTAACCTTTTTGTGTTTCCTGTACAAGAACACCCAGATCCCTCTGTACTGCAGTATTTTGTAGTCTTTCTCCATCTAAATAATAATCTGCCTTTTTATTCTTCCTACCAAAGTGGATTACCTCACACTTTCCCACATTGAACACCATCTGCCAAGTTTTTGCCCACTCACTTAACCTATCTATATCCCTTTGCAAATTCATTGCGCTCTCATTACAACATGCCTTCCCACCTATTTTTGTATCATCAACAAATTTGGATAATCTACACTCTGTCCCTTCCTCCAAGTCAGTAATATAGATAGTAAATAGTTGAGGCCCTAGGACCGATCCATGTGGCACCCCACTAGTTACAGCTTTCCAAGCTGAAAAAGACCCATTGATCCCGACTCTCTGCCTTCTGTATGTTAGCCAATTCTCAATCCATGCCAACACATTACCCCCAATATCCTGAGCCTATTTTGTGTAATAACCTTTCATGTGGCACCTTATCGAACACCTTCTGAAAATCCAAATACACTACATCTACCAGTTCCCCTTTATCCACTCTGCTTGTTATATCCTCAAAGAACTCTAACAAATTTGACAAACATGATTTCCCTTTCATAAAACCATGTTGACTCTGTTTGATTACATTATGTTTTTCTAAATGTCCTGCTATTTCTTCCTTAATAATGGACTCGAGCATTTTCCCAATGACAGATGTTAAGCTAACTGGTCTATAGTTTCCTGCTTTCTGTCTCATTCCTTTCTTGAATAGGGGCGTCACATTAGCGGTTTTCCAATCTGCTGGTACCTGACCGGAATCCAGCGAGTTTTGGTATATTATGATCAATGCCTTTACTATCTCTACTATCTGCCATTTCCCTGTTCCTTGTTTTTAATTCCCCAGTCTCATCCTCTAAGGGTCACACACTTACTTTAGCTACTCTCTTCCTTTTTACATACCCGTAGAAGTTCTTACTGTTTGTTTTTTATTTCTTGCCAATTTACTCTCAGAATCAATTTTCTCTCTCTCTATTAGTTTTTTAGTCATCCACTGCTGGATTCTACAAAATTCCCAATCCTCTGGCCTACTGATACCTTTCGCCGCTTTATACGTCTTTATTTTTGATTTGATACTCTCCCTAACTTCCTTTGTTATCCACGGGTGGTTCATTGTTTTCTTCGAGTCCTTCCTTCTGACCGGAATAAATGTTGGCTGAGTGTTATGAAATATCTGTTTAAACGTCTGCCACTGCTCATCTACTGACTTCCCCTGTAGTCTATTTTCCCAGCCCGCTTTAGACAACTCTTTCTTCATACCTCTGTAATTGCCCTTGTTTAAGTTGAAGACACTGGTTTGAGACCCCAGTTGTTCACCCTTAAACTGAATTTGAAATTCTACAATGTTATGATCGCTTCCCCCTGGAGGATCCTTAACTACGAGATCTCTTATTAATCCTACTTCATTACACATTACCAAATCTAAAATAGCCTGTTTCCGGTAGGTTCTGTAATGTATTGTTCTAAGAATCAATCCCTGATGTACTCTACAAATTCATCTTCCAAACTATCCTTGCCAATTTGAATTGTCCAGTCTATATGCAGATTAAAATCACCCACGATAATTGCAGTGTCCTTCTTACACCCCTCCATTATGTCCTGATTAATATTTTGTCCTATAGAGAGGCAACTGCTCGGAGGCCTGTAGACCACTCCCACCCATGATTTCTTTCCCTTGCTATTCCTTATTTCCACCCAAACTGATTCTACATCACGATCTATTACACCTATATCATTACTCACAACTGCACTGATCCCTCCCTTTAATAACAAAGCTACCCCACCTCCTTTTCTGCCTATTCTTCTGGAATGTCGAATATCCTTGAACATTAAGATTCTAGTCCTGGTCATCCTGCAACCAGGTCTCTGTGATAACTATCAAATCATATTCATTTATTTCTATCTGTGCCATCAGCTCATCTATCTTGTTACAAATGCTACGTGCATTCAGATAAAGAGCCTTAAGCTTTGACTTATTACCAGTTTTACCTACTCTGGTTCTAATTTCTGCTGTACTCTTATGCTCGTATTCTCTGTCCCTTCCTGTCAGACTCTGTCACATATGCTTCTTCACAACCCTGCACCTCTGCTCTCTCGTTGCTTTTCGACTTTTTAAACTTCCCTTCAATTGAACCCTCCCCCACACTATTTAGTTTAAAGCCTTATCTACAACCCTAGTTATACAATTCTCCAGGATACTGGTCCCAGCATGGTTCAAGTGCAGCCCATCCCAACGGAACAGCTCTCTCTTTCCCCAGTACTGGTGCCAGTGTCCCATGAATCGGAACCCATTTCTCCCACACCAATTTTTGAGCCACGCATTTACCTCTCTAATCTTATTTACCCTATGCCAAATTGCACGTGGCTCAGGTAGTAATCCAGAGATTATTCAGCTGCTTCATCAATGACCTTCCCTCCATCATAAGGTCAGAAGTGGGGATGTTCGCTGATGATTGCACAGTGCTCGGTACCATTCACAACTCCTCAGATAATGAAGGAACATGTGCCGACAAGCAGCAAGACGTGGATAACATTTAGGTTTAGGCTGATAAGTGGCAAGTAACATTTGCCCCACACAAGTGTCAGGCAGTGAACATCTCTAGTAACAGAGAACTAACCATCTCCCCTTGAATTCAATGGCAATGCCATCGCTGAATCCCCCACTATCAACATCCTAGGGGTTACCATTGACCTGAAACAGAACTGTAGCAGTCACATAAATACTGTGGCTACAAGAGCAGGTCAAAGGATAGGGAATCCTGTAGACGCCCACATCCCCAGAAATGAATAAATAAAAAAAACAGGTCAGAGGCTGGGAATTATGCAGTGAGTATCTCACCACCTGACTGCCCAAAGCCTGTGCACCAACTACAAAGCACAATACTGGAGTATGATGGATGGGTGCAGCTCCAACAACACTCAAGAAGCTGGACATCATCCAGGACAAAGCAGCCCGCTTGATTGGCACCCCATCCACAAACATTCACTCCCTCCACCACCGACGAACAGTGGCAGCAGTGTGTACCATCTACAAGATGCACTGCAGCAACGCACCAAGGCTCCTTAGACAGCACCTACCAAACCTTAGACCTCTACCACCTCAAAGGACAAGGGCAGCAGATGCATGGGAACATCACCACCTGCAAGTTCCCCTTCAAGCCAAACACCATCCTGACTTGGAACTATTTCGCTGTTCTTTTACTGTCACTGGGTCGAAATCCTGGAACTCCCTCCCTAACAGCACTGTGGGTTTACCTAACACGCATGGACTGCAGCGGTTCAAGAAGGCATCTCACCACCACCTTCTCATGGGCAATTAGGGATGGGCAATAAATGCTGGCCTGGCCAGAGATGCCCACATCCCCAGAAATGAATAAATAAATAAAAAGAACAGATCAGAGGCTGGGAATTATGCGGTGAGTAACTCACCACCTGACTGCCCAAAGCCTGTCCACCATCTACAAGACACAAGTCAGGAGTGTGATGGAATACTCTCAACTTGTCTGGATGGGTGTATCTCCAACAACACTCAAGAAGCTTGACTCCATCCAGGACAGAGCAGCCCACTTGATCGGCACCCCATCTACCACCTTCAACATTTACTCCCTCCACTACTGATGCACAGTGGCAGTAGTGTGTACCATCTACAAGATGCACTGCATCAGTGCACCAAGACAGTAACCATAGACTGGTGCATTCTCCATGGCAATGCCTCTACCAACCAGAATTCACTTGCCAACGAATCAGCACTCTCTTCAATGCAGGAAAGCTGTTGTTCTCCCTTACCTTGGTTATTCTTGCATTTGTCCTGAAGAGTGCAAGATCAACAGCTTCGACAACATGTCTCCATTTTCAACCATACTAGTTTTACAGATTGCTGCTTTAATCATTTACTTCAGTAGTAATTTATAGTGTTGTAGATTGCTGCTTTAATTGTTAACCTCAATAGTAATTTGTAATGTTATAGATTGCTGCTTTAATCTCAATAGTAATTGGTAGTGTTACAGATTAGAGGTTACAGGGGAGAGAGCAGGCGAGAGGGGAGGGGAGAGAACAGGTGAGGGATGTGGGGAGAGAACAGGCGAAGGATGTGGGGAGAGAGCAGGTGGGGGGAGGGGAGAGAGTGGGGGGAGGGGAGAGAGCAGGCGGGGGGAGGGGAGAGGGAAAAGAGCGGGGGGGAGAGGGAAAAGAGTGGGGGGGAGAGGGAAAAGAGCGGGGGGGATAGGGGAAAGAGCGAGGGGGGGGAGAGGGGAAAGAGCAGGGAGGGAGAGGGGAAAGAGCGAGGGGGGGGAGAGGGGAAAGAGCAGGGAGGGAGAGGGGAAAGAGCGGGGGGGAGAGGGGTAAGAGCGGGGGGTAGGGCAGAGGGGATAGAGTGGGGGGAGGGGAGAGGGGAAAGAGCGGTGGGAGGGGAGAGGGGAGAGGGGAAAAAGCAGGGGGAGGGGAGAGGGGAAAGAGTGGGTGTAGGGGAGAGGGGAAAGAGTTGGGGTGAGGGGAGAGGGGAACGAGCGGGGGAAGGGGGTGAGGGAGAGGGGAAAGAGAGGGGGGAGGGGGGAGGGGAGAGGAGAAAGGGCGGGGGGAGGGGAGAAGGGAAAGAGCAGTGGGGGGGGCAGGGGGAGGGGAGAGGGGAAAGAGCGGGGTGAGGGGAGAGGGGATAGAGTGGCGGGGTGAGGGGTGAGGGAAAAGAGTGGCGGGGAGGGGAGAGGTGAAAGAGTGGCGGGGAGGGGACTGGGAAAGAGTGGGGAGAGGGGAAAGAGTGGGGGGAGGGGAGAGGGGAAAGAGTGGGGGGAGGGGAGAGGCAAAAGAGTGGAGGGAGAGGAAAGAACGAGGGGGAGGGGGAGGGGAAAGAGCGGGGGGCAGGGGAAAGAGTGGTGGGGAGGATGGAGGGGAAAGAGCGAGGGGGGAGGGGAAGAGTGGGGGGGTGGGGGGGAAAGAGTTGGGGGGAGGGGGGAGGGGAATAATTGGGGGGTAGGGGTAGGGGAAAGAGTGGGTGGTAGGGGAGGGAAAGAGTGGGGGGGAGGGGAAAGAGTGGGGAGGGGAAAGATTGGGGGGAGGGGAAAGAGTGGGGGGGAGGGAAAGAGTAGGGGGAGGGGAAAGAGTGGA